>NC_091938.1:29460925-29800925 GCF_041260155.1 Ptychodera flava | reverse complement strand
AAGTTGTATTTTTGTAACGGAAGCAAAGGTCTCCCAGCTTCATACACTGCTTCATCTTTGGAATTTTCTACCTTTTGAATGTTGTTGAACGGTAAATAATCGATGGAATCATCAACTATGAAATCATCTTGTTTCCCTGTTCTCGCATTGAAATCACCACACAACATAATCAATGAATGTAGATATGATTTATGAAAATCAATTCTTAAATTTTCAATGGAATCATAATTATAGGCCCACCAGGTCCTATGTAATAACAGCCAACGATTACGTCTTTGTGGATTAGAAATAAAGCTTTATAAAGGTGACTAAAAACACAATTTTCTACTGCAGTATTTCGCTTCTTAACTTTGTTTGCCTTTTTAAGGCAAAATAAATAAATATATAAATAAAAATTCGTTTCTGGTCACCACGCGCATCATTTCAGTACCTGCGCGTCATGTCTTTGCTTTTGTTTTTGTTGTTGTTGTTGTTGTTGTTTTTTGTTTTGTGGGGGTGTTACATACTCATCATAGCATAGGGCAGCCCAGTGCAACTCATATACAGTATAATGAGATGAGCAATTTAGGATGGTATCAAGTCACTCCACCACAAAAACTGAGTAAACAACAATTTTGACTACCTATTCCTCCGACATTCTTTAAATTTGCTCCTTTCAAAGTGTGAATTTATCAGTGATCATTGGACAATGACCCATGGTTATAAGCTTTTGATCACAATTTTCACCTTTTTGTGGACAATCATGTTGACTTCCAATATATTTTTCTTACAATAATTGTCAAATCATAGTTATACATTTTATCTGAAACACATAGGTATTCAAATTTCGTGTTACACATATTACTCAGACAACGGGGGAATAATTGAAAGTTTGTTTTTGACTGACGTCTAACATTTGAAATCATTGAAGCTGTTGGTAGTTTCATTCTCATCAGTTTATTTGGTGTGTATATCGCACATTTTATTTCTGCTCTGTCTGTGTATTATTTTAATTAATTGTGATTAAATTGTCCACAAATTTCAAGTTTTTGTATAAAATTTTAATTAATTCTTCTACCATAAGAATAGGACCTCTGCACTTACTATATCTGGTAGTATACTATGTTCATCTTCCATACGATCGATGTCTATTGTAGCTACTGGGACTTTGGCACTATGGACAAAACTCCTGTACAAAAGCGTTCTGTATGTTGTCTTGACCCCAAATTACCTTATTGAACCCATCTGTCATTCGAAATTATGATTTGGTGTTTGACTTTGCACAGATTATACATGATTGCATTGTAAGTATACCACTCAGCCGTGTACTAGGGGTATATCAAACCTTTTACTTCAGCCAAATCCAAATCAATGTATTCTACTGTAAAAAGAGTACGGACACTACATGGGGGTACGGACACTACATTTTGCCTATAATTGCCATATATATTTTTAAATGGTGATTGTCTAAGATGAATGCATATGTCATTCATCTATGCAAAGTACTACAATATGTATTTTATCTTTGTTCGCTGAAAGCTTAATATAGGTCTATAATTAAATGGTGGGGTACGGACACTATATAAATTTCCGGAAATTTTAGTCTAGAGTCTTTGGAAATTTCTTGAAAATAAAAGAATGGATGCTTATGACAGTAGACTTTATTACAATACTTAAGAGATGCCTGCAATGGATTTTAACAATATTTTACAAAATAACTATAGTTTATAAATATATACGGGTTCATTGTCCATAACTGAACAACGGAAAAAATCCATAATGATGGGCTACGTTTGGATTTATTAATGGTGTTAATCAACTGGTGAATAGAATGCCATGGCGTTACATACTACTTGTATAAGACAACCTTAAGACCACACAGAAAGAGTTTACATTATAAAAACAGGTTAAATATACAGTAAACCTTCGTAACAATCAAAGTTGACCAGTTTCACACCACAAAAATGGCATATCTTTGCCAAATATGGTCCGATTTTCATAATTTTTGCTTTGCTTTGCTAACAGAATCTTACTCAAAAAGTTATCACAAGAATAAAAATATTATGTAAAGTAATTTTTAGAATTTTTTCCTTAACACTCAGGAAAAAAGTTTGCACACTCAATTGTGAAAATGCACTGTGCTTTCTCCGGGCCTTTACCACACCACTATGCTGATGATGTATGATATAGTGAACGCCCATAAACTTACTATTATGCCTTAAATGCTCATGTATAGTACGCGGCATAATGTACAACCGAGATAGACTTTCATAAATTCATCATGTTTGATTTCTCACGGTAACGAACATTTAAACAAAAGCCCTCTGTTATTTGTTATTGATTGTTATTGATATGGTAAAATGAAAAAACTCACAAATTACACAGGGTAACCTAGAAATTGTTAATTTTGCAATGATTGACACACGGTTGCTTACTTATGCGCCAGGTCGTGACGAGTTGGCAAGGACATTTTTACAACCAATTCCAAAGACAAAACAAGATACTCAACGAAATTGAAGACCACTCACCACCTTTGACATCTCATTACGAAGAAGGAAGAGGTCAACCTCCAGAAATCCGGTCACGCGAAGCCATTCCAAATATAAATGCTATTGTCAGATTTGAAGTGGACTATGCTCTTGACCACCAAGGAGGGCGCTCTATAATGACGCCACCTGGGACCTGGCGAGATGTTGACGATATAATGGTAGATTACATCATTAATGTTAAATAGCGTTCAAAACTATATGCCATTTATACTGTCTGGGCATTAAGAACAATCTGCGAGTCATGAAGTCTCTTTTTCGGCAAAAAATCTAGACAACACGGAAATGATCAAACTACACAGAAAGTAAGTTCGGTGAATAAACCAATCGACCTAAGGCAGATCTCATCACACTTCTCACTTGCCCCCCCCCCCCCCCCCCCTCAAAATAATGAAATGAAGTATCTGATCGCACAATCGCCTTTGAATTTAACTGTATGTCTTACAGGTAGAGCGCCAGATGTTCGATATATCACGTATTGTCGGCGATTCCATTCGAATATGGGTGAGAGCTAGTGATGTTATGGGCAATGCAAACACGGATGAAATCTTAGTGCACATAGATTCAACTCCCCCTCTGCTACAGGACATCTCCCTCGAGAGACTAACACTTGAAAAATCCTCTGACTATGACACGACTATCATATTGAATGTGGAGTAAGTAATATAGCACATTTGCACAAATCGAATAAGCTCATACAGGATGTAAAATTCAATATAATGATAATGAAAATATGTGCAATCTGGGAAAGTAAATTTTCATCTTTATGCTCAAGTAAGGCCAAAAAAAAAAAAAAATATGTGCTGTTCCGATTACCCGACCTACCCAATTTTAACCCCCCGACCCTAGATTTTTTAGAGCCTCGTAAACCCGGAAGTAAAAATAACGAAATGAAAAAAACGTAAAACGCATGAAATCACGCGAGAACTATGACAAATCGCGCGAATCACGCGAGAACTAATACGTCATTCTTATAGAAGTGATGCCAGACGCTCATGAAAACTTGCGACATGACACTGACAGTTGTTGCACACTGAACGGTTTCCGGTTTCAAACTGCTGTATCTCAAAAAGTATTAGGTCTAATTCAATAAAATTTTCGATAAAAAATTTCCAATTCAACTGCTCGTTCTACCATGGGATTTTTTTTTTGAAAATAAAGAAAAAAAATCGTGTCATTTTAGCGCTCAAAATCAAGCATTACTTTTCGCCATACAGCGTGCCGTGCATGCGGCACGTACATTTCTCAGGTCACTACTTCCTATGTTAGAATGGATGGCTCGTTACAGTATGTTGTTCAGTGCCTAAACGGCGTTTTGTAGGTAGATTTTCGCTAAAATGCAGGGACAATTTTCAGTGATCGGAGTTAGTATACCAAACAGCAACTGTTATATTAAATTTGTGGAAAGTTTGAAGCATTTCACTGCATGAAAACCCAATAATTCAGATAAATTCACATTAATGAGTTGCCTGTATTATAGTATAATACACGTGAATTCACATGATCCACGTGAATACAGGCTTGCTGAATACAAAAAATGGATTCTTGACTGTATTCATCTGTATATGCACTCTTCAGCTAAAATACAGGCAATAATCCATGTTAATACAGTAAGTATTATAGGGTTTTCATGCAGTGTTTTCATGGCCGTTTTTTGATGTAATCTTTCATTTACATCTTGTTGTCATTTCCGAACCGCGTCATGCACAGCGCGGCCATATTATGCAGGCCAAGTGAAAACCCGGAAGTGTTTTGTGATAGTGAATCGAGCAAAGTTTTGGTCAATTTTACTTTTTATAGTCATTCTATCATTAAAATATAACCCGTACACCAAAGACTGTGTGTTAAGGTCAGTTCTGAGTAGTTTCAAAATCTGTGCGTTCGGAATTTACCGTTAATTTTGCCGTACGTACGTACTTCGTTGAACAGCCCCTAACTGCCAACGCGTACGCTACAATCAGCTGTTTTCAAACGTTAACCCTGGTAGTTTTGCGAACATTAAACTGTGTTCATTTTTCATCTGTTGATATTACACAAAATTTACAAAATGATATTTGACAACAGAAATGAATACTCTTTCAATGATGTATGGGAATAAAGTCAGCATGCCATGGTTATTATTATAATAAATGTATGTAAACAACCTTTATTTTTAAACAGCATTAACGTAAACTGGGGAAAATGACAGACAGGGGTAGTGCAGGAATCGGGAATTGATAAACAAGACAAGTTGAAAGACGGGCAAATGAAGAGAGAATGAAAAATGTAAGGAAAGGAAAGGAAAAAATCATAACCCTGACTCTAGATTTCAATGCTAAAGGAAAAATTGAGTACAACAAGATGACAGCTTTTTAGGGGGAGTAATATTCTTGTGTAAAAAAGGACAGCTCCAGGGGGATTATTCTGTACTGTGAGTTGATCAGTTGAACAATGACTTATTTTATTCATATTCCTATGATTTTTGGTTTTTTGAATATCAGAATTTCTCAAATGTAACATTTAAGAAATTTTACAGATCTAAAATATATTTATTCTTTTTTGTTATTACTCAAGTTTAACTGTCCAAAATTTGACAGAGCTAGCTTAAAAACTCTGAAAGTTACAGTAGTTTGAAAATGGCAAAAAATAGCTTTTTGACTGGTAGTATACACGGTGCCGTCCAATTTTCAACTCTGTCTCACAAAATTTTTGGCATTTTTAAGTCTCTGTGTAAAGAAAACAAAAGCTCCTTATACCGTACTCTTACAATATATTGCACAAAAGTATTTTAAAGCAGATTAGTTAGAGAATAATGTTATTATACAACTACCGTATTTTTTTCATAGGGATATACCACAAAATGACTCTTTTAGCCATATGTTGAAATTTTTTGACCATTTGTCAAAAAAGTCGAAAAAAAAATCATAACCCTGGAAGTAGACAAGATAGAACCATCATTCAAACAGTTTTTTGAATCCTGAGACAAGATCTTCAAGAAAACATACAATTCATGTAAGTTTAACCAAGAACAAAAAAGGGCCTGGTATCCGTACTTATAGCAGGCCTCGTCTCAAACAAAATGGTGACTCGTGATGGACATAACGTGTACTCAATTTTGTTTCGCAAATGCGATCCTAGCAAAGAAAGGTCGATTTTGTCTTCTGTTAAATAGAACTGAACATTCGAAGAAATTTTTGAGGAACACCGTCCAGGTTTTTCTGAATGTAAAATGTACTCTATTCGAGTTGAATATGCCAGTGATGCTGCTGGGCCGTGGTTGGAAGTACTAGTACAGCAGACAAATATACAGGTTGGCGAGGCTACAAACAACTTCAACGTAAAATATGTGCGTTTTTCTTGCGAGTGACTGCAAAAAGCTGAGGATTTACCTTTGGATAAACAGTTCACTTTCCTGTCAAAGAATTGTTATTCAGCCATATCAATTTCCGTGGCAGTCTAATAAACCACACACTTCAATTCTACTGATGAATATTTTATTTTAATGTATTGGTATTCAATTTGAGTGCGTTTCATGAGGAAATTGTTCACTGGTAGTTTGTTTGAACGCGTACAAAATGCACATTGACAAATAAAAAAAAAATGAAAAACGCCTATTTTTGAAAACCATGTAATCGGAACAGCACATATTATTTTGTTTGGCCTAATAGTAAAGTTACTCGTTGTATTGACTTGACAGTCGAACGTTATCTAACAGCAGGTTACAAAGGTCCTGTTGAGGTGGCCAAGGAAAGCAAACACTCTGTGTAGTTACGGTCCCATCGTCAAGTTGAGGATCCTGTCACATGTCATTTGCACACTGAGCCAATGATCAATTCCTGGATATCATCTTACCACAGCTACGGTCAAGTTGAATTGCAGTGAATTATAAACTATTAACTGGCAAATTTGATGGACATTGCAATTTGACTGATGGAAACGCCGACCATTATTTCCGGACCAAAACATGCCACAAGCATAAAAAAGAAAATATGCAGATTGGTTAACATACATTTCAAAATATCTACCAACGAGAGTAATTAAACAGTTTTAAATGTCTAGCTAAGTATCATATGGAATAAAGATGTCAGGGCAACCTTTTTCCTCCGAAAAACTGGACTAAACTTCTTTCATGCCGTTCCCCCATTAATTGATCTACGATTTTTCCAATTATTTTTACCATGATATGTGTTATGCTATTGCAGAATTTCTTTCCTGGCGTATGATGATCACAGTGGTTTACACACAATTCAATGGAAACTGATCGACCTGTCTGAAAGCATCGTCCAAGGTAATATTACTGTGACCAGACCAAAGGTGTGTATCTTTTTTAGATAATATGCGTCTCAAAATTGGAAATCTTAACCTTCTGCTCAAGCTTTCCCTTTAAGGATTCTCTTTCAAAGTAACGAATACAAATCAGGGCGGGGGTCACAGCACAAACTATTGGTACAAAGCAGTCAAAATACCGTGAATTAAGCAACACTTCAAATTCATGATAACCGCCATCTCTGTGTGAAATAAATAAAAAAGGGGAAGGAAGGCATCCGTCTTGATGTGTTTTCAGGGGAATGTTCTCGCCATGCAATGCTCGAGGTACACGGAAACGAGCTGGACTATTTGGGGAAGATCTACTTTTTGACTTTTGCGTAAATTATAACGATGAGACGCCTAGAAGTCTTCAGCTATGCTACGAATAGGGAATTCAAAACTATATTAAACTTCTACAGGAGAGATCCTCGGTCTTCACGCCAGCCTGGTGCCTGTCGGAAGCTCCCTTTTTGTCAAAATTCTCTCCTATTTAGCAAGGAGATGGGAAGTAATTTAAATTCCGATCATTGGCTTCTGATCGTGGGAACGCGTCATTTGAGGGAGTCAGTCCCTCATGCTTGTATGCATCTTAGCCGGTTCGGTGTTAATATAATATATTAAGGAAAGGAAATTTGTGAATTTGACGAATTTTCTGCGTCTGACGTCACGGGTATGTCGAAATAGGATATATAATGAGAATAGAATCATACTGGCAAGAGAGAAATGATCCAGATATGACAACTGTGTTAACTCATTTAAATTACCCGTAAGATTGAACTTTAAAATACATAACCTTGATTATAAGTTAAGACTGAGATAAACAAGCTGTCAGTAGACGTACCATACACAAACTGCAGAATTACTTACAAATTACAAAATATCTACACTAATTATAAAAATAAAATTTTAAATATTTCTTTTATTTTTGTTTAGCCAATTTTTGTACTCTCAAAGTCCTTTCAAAATAGTCATTTAACTTATCCCTAATATAGGGTCTAAAATGTATCATGTGAAGTTTAGTGTAGCCTAGAATTCAGTTTTAAAACAGCATACAATGTTGCATTAGCAATTTTGATTTAAACACCTGATTACGTATTTCAGAATGGAGAATAATTCAATCCGATGGTTGTCGAGTAAAAAATATCGATGAGTTAATCAAAAGTAGCAGCTAATTTCCCTTGAACACAAGGGAAAGGAGTTTTACTTGATATATGCCCTATTTAATTGGTCATTTTTACTTTGTTATAGATCTCAGACTGTAGTCCTCCCAACTGTGGGTGCATACCAAAGGACAATGAGTGCTATGGCAAGAACTACGTTCTTCAAATTGACAGGCCTGATGATGACATGCCAATCGACATAGACAGCGACTACAGTGTTATTGTCAGCGTAACCAACAATGCCATGTTACAGACAGCAGAACAAATCAAGGTCATATACTTTGTAGAGGTTATTGCCATTACAGCATTTATGGAAAGCTTGTCTGAGTTTAATACATAAATTGTTTTATGAAGTAATTAAAATGGACGTTTAACGAATGAATTCACTGCGATTATCGCGGGTAGCCACCTGTTTGATGTTGACCAGGAGAGATAAAAAATCAAAAATCTGTAGTCAAGGAGATAAAATTACCAGAAGATTATAAAAAATATGCTTCAGTGTAAATATATAACACACGGTAATACGATGACCATTACCCCTTAAGGGCAAAACATTTATACTGCATCAATTCATGTACTTGGTGAGGGATCCTCAAAGATGATTTTATTTCAATTGATAACATTTACCATCGGCTTCAGATTGAAGCCATCTTTTTAGCTCCGCTGTCAGCGATGTCTGTCGTCCGTTCTGGCATCAATCGTCAATCGTCTAGCGTCCTTTTACGTTTTATCTTCAAATATTCTCCTAAAAGGCCCATCCGATTCCTTCAATATCGGAGTACAGGTCCCGAGAGAAGACCTTAACCAGATTGGTTCACATTTTGGTGAAATATACAAATTTGTATTTTTGAGGCTAACAGCTTTAATATTTGGTATACAGGTCCACAGGGATGACCTTATTTAGCTATGTTCAAATCATCAAGAAATATGCAAATGTGTATTTTAAGGCAATTTTTGTCATTTTTGATTAAAAACAATTCTTCAAAACTGCTGATCAGACAGCTTAGATATGTAGAATATAGTCCAAAGAAATGATCTGGTTCAGATTTGTTGTGCAAAATGTGTAAATGTTTTATTTTTAAGGCAGCTTTTGCCATTTTTGTCTAAAAGTTTGCTTCTCCAAATAAAAAGTAAACTGTCCGATTGATGCGATATTTAGTAAACAGGCTCTTAGGGGATATCGCAATGTGACAATTTGGAATTATTATGAAATCTGCATTTTTGTATTTTGGGACATTTTTTGCAATTTCTTAACCTTTTCAAAATATTTGTTCCTCAAAAACTACTGGTCTTATAGTTGTGACATTTGATTGACATGTTCCTAGGGGGATCTTAAAGTGATGTATTCAAATTATGACGAAACCTTCTGATTGAGTGTGTATTTTTGCAGCTATTTTTGCCACTATTTTGACAGTTCATCCAGCAATGAGCTATCAGAGATTCTCACCTCCTTCATCAACACGTGTCCCAAATTGTTATTCTCTACATAACACAGTGGGTCTGTATCGGCCACTAGTTTATAGAAATAAACCTCAAATTAAGGTTCAATATCAGAGGTAAGAAAAGTGAGTAAAGAGCGATACCATTTTTAAACAACTATACCATATTGCACTACTACATTAGTGCGTTGTGAATAATTATCTCTCAGGGTTAAGTTTTATGCTACTGGCATGGTAGATCACTGCCCATTATGAACAAGCTTATGCTTTTACTTTCATAGATACCATACTGCCAAGATACGGTCAAGAATCTCATTTCATCTGAAGTTACCACGACAACTGTTGTAATAACGTGGGACGAGCCAATCTGCCCTGAGTCATTTGTAGAGTACCAAGTAGCCATCAATTCAACCAAACCAGGCGATGTTTCTTCGGAAATGACGCCTGACAATAATTTCACATTTTCTAGACTAGTCGAGGACACTGAGTATACCGTTATGGTAAAACCCTGCTTTGATCTCAAGCGTTTTGGAACAGAAAGTCGTATGACAGTTAAAACTCTTGCAGTTATAGGTGAGCATTATACAGTTGTTAATCAATCTTTACGCTATAAAGTTGGGCAACATCTTTCAAAATTTTCCAAATATTCATGATGTCCTTTATTCCTTCCGTCTTTTGCATCTGACCTGGATATGACGTCACTTTTAAGGATTAGTAGGACTTCATCCAAACAGAGAAGAGAAGCAAGACATAGGTGAGCATTATACAGTTGTTAATCAATCTTTACGCTATAAAGTTGGGCGATATCTTTCAAGTAAATTTCCAAATATTCATTATTTTCTTTATTCCTTCAATCTTTTGCATCTGACCGGGATATGACGTCACTTTTAAGGATCAGTAGAACTTCATCCAAACAGAGAAGAGAAGCAAGACACTAACGTAGTAGCGATATCTGTGTCCTCTACTTTGGCCATCATATTGAGTGTTGCGTTGGTTGCTATCGCAGTTTTGCTGTGGCGAAGGTAAGTAGTAAATAATGAATGCATTGAGCTGCCCTGGTTGTGACCTTGATATCGCTGTCGACTATTTCCTAGGCAGCGGCCTCTTAAATGCGTCGACGAGATTCCCCTCTGTGTCTGTAAAATGAAAGATTTCAAAACATTTATGCTGATAAATCATTTTTGTGAAACATTTGCCTAAACTGTCGTCACCAAAACAACTATATTTCTTCGAAATCGTCGAATTACACGCGCTCAACGACAAGACATCGTGCAACCTTGTGAAATCAGACCAACGTACTTTAGCCCATGTCTCACCATGTTGCAAAAGTTTTTAGATGTACACGATTATACGATTGCTGGACAATAACATACAACATGGTAAGCAATTTCAATAGCTGAACCTTCAGGAGGAAAGTGCTGTTAGACTGCAAATTAATGGTGCATGAGTTGAAGACGGATTTAAAACACTAAGCGGTGAAGGTTCACTACTGCAAGCAAGCTCTGATTAACGATGTTGAAATGGTAGATCAATTGACTGAAACAACATTTTGAGCTTTAAGAGCTTTACATCTGTTATGATGGAAACCCCGAATTTAGATTCATACAATGCGTTTTCTTCCAAAACTCTGTTACAGATATGCAAGCAAGAAGCGTGAAGATGACAGAGTAAGGTTTCATAAGCAAGAGCAGAAAGGAAAATCCTCGAAGGAAGACCTGTCGCCGCCGAACGCAGCTTACGAAGACATCAAAGAACCTACGATTTCAATTGAACAGCCCTATTCCGAGATTGCTCCCATCGGCTCAGACGAGACGCGGGCAGACAATACTTACGAGACGGTCAAAACTCCAGAACGACGTGAACTGGGACACATCCGAGCTGAAACAGAATCAGAATACTGCCAGCTGACTTCCAGCACTCTAGATAACAGCGTGTATACTGGCTTGAGTTTTAACAAAAGAGGCAAGACCGGAAGGCCTTCTTAAATTGAACATACCGTGACGATTTCGCATGAATGTGAATTTTTGCTTTAGATTTGTCGATGGTGCAAATCTTCTTTCACTAATCAGTTACAGACAACTATACTCTATGTCGTCATCGTGATTTTTCAATTAAGTACTATAAAACACTTAGCCGCATTCTATTCTAGCGATGTTTGGATTTTCATTGCAAACAGGTGGTTTTTATTAATTAAGGTAAAAAGACAACTTGACCATAGTTAATGTCGGGAAAAGTTTAAATAATTCGCATTTTAAATTAGCGAATTTAAATACTTAGCTGAATAAGCTAAAAAGATGCTAGCTAAAAAGACTCTTTTTACAGTACTCTCATTTATGAAAGTGTGTAAATGATGACTGTTTTGTCTACAATAATTATTAGTTATTATCTTTTAAGAATGTCTGTAAATCTAACTTAGTGAATATTCTATCTCTATATTTACGTTAAACACTACCCGGAAAAATAACCCCGTTGACGTACTCTGTCAGGCAAGATTTTGTCCCACGCGAGCTTTGCCGGTTCAAAATAGATATATTGCATTGTAGTTTAGTGATTTAATTTTGTAATTAACGTACCCCATTCAGAATTATATCTATGAATGATGACATACCAATCTTTTTACAATGTAGACACGTTACAAACATAGACATAAATGTACACACACTCTATAGGTTTCGTTTCTACGTGAAACGCATTATCCAAGTTTTAGAATGAGATAACTTGATATACATTATTTACTACCTACTCTATTATACAGAAATTTTGTCATCAAATATTAATATTGTATAAGTTCAGGGTTGTTAAAGTAGAATATCGGTATCAACAGCTTGCAGATTTGAAGATTGTCATTCCGTATTAAAAGTCGAGAAAGGTCATTCAAATAATCTTGCATAAACGTGGGGTAACAAGCTAATGTGATTTCTTATCATATTTTGATACATTGTCCTCTCGTTTTGATATTATATGGCAAATCATTCCCAGTCAAATACTTTGTAATTTAGCATACCCGTAGGCATGGCACATTTAATTAATTTTTAAATTACTCGGCAAATTGTGGCGATTCGCAATTACACTACATTTACGCAGGAGCCAATACATTTAAAAGTTTTGCTTTGTGTGATATACATAGCCTTTCAAAGAAATCAGTGTTTTTCAAAGGAGCTATATTCATCTACCATCACACCTATTTCGAACTCCTTGTCATGCACGTAATTAGTTTTGTCTTATCTCAATATGAAAGAGTTCATCGGTGAAACGAAAACGATTCTCTGTATTTTTCATTTGTGTTTGAAAGTGTTACAGATTTTGACTTTAGATATTGCTCATGACTGCTATTTTCTTCTTTTTTACTTGAAATATATATGGATTGGAAGTACCTTTACACAAATTATACTTCTTTATTGCTGAAATGTGACAAAGAAACATTCGTCATGATTAATAGATTTTATGATATCTTAATTATCGGAATAGTCTATACAATTTTAGGCCTACAGCTGCATTATGTAATTTTTTTCCACAATTTAGCAGGAAATTATTTCTTTTTAGCTAATAAAGACCCAAGACATGGATTTATCGTATATTTCTCGTTACACGCACAAGAGAAACTTCCATCCAACAAAAGATATCAAACTGCAAATCTTTCACAAGGCAGACGCCTTGATATCCAATTTAGAGATGAAAAATTGATTTCCATAGCAAGCAGTGATTGTCTAAAACTTACGTCAAAAAGAAAGACTACTTTGCTTTAGCGATGCAAACTCAAATCACATTGTAGTGACAGACTTTGCAACAAACTTGAAGGTTAGTAGTTCTTGATTTTTGTTATTTTTGCGAGACAGAAAAACATCTGCATATTATTGAATAAGCTGCACACACTTTGTTTTAAGTTAAAGGACGTTTTTACCATCCAGTATTACGAAGATTTCTTCCTTCAATCCATACATGTACTTAACGCGTCAAGCTTCAAAAGCACAGCTTTTTACTAAAGTGCGCATGGTCGATATTTGGTCGTATTTTGACGATTTGTCCAGCAAACGAGTTACAATGCAAAAGCATCACACATTGCGTGTAATAACGCCCAAAATTTGACTTTAACTAACTCAATAAACACTGCCTCCATGACTTTGCTTGTATCTTCGATGACCTAAATGACTCATACGTGAGGTTTTACATCATGAATTTTTTAATGTCAGAAAATAATGTCCGAGAAAAGGATCAGTTCTGACAATATTAACAGAGTGCGATTATGAAGCAGGATAGGTTTGTATACAGAGAATTTTTGGTAGGGAAAAATCAGAACATTTGATAAATTTCAAGGTGCTTGATGCTCATAACAATCAGAATCCCTTCCATTCCTTCGGTACCTCTAAGCTACCCGCAGGCATAATGGTCATATATCCTAGTATAGCGTGAAGCTTCAAACTGCATTCTTTTGGTCTACTCCCCGAAGAATGTTGAAAAACCCACTATTTAGCTTGTCAACTTAGCGTCTATACGCGCAAAATGCATTGTTATTGTTTTCATTTGAAGTCTAGTCCGGACCAGAAGTCACTTTTCAACAATAACAATGCAGTTTACACACGTACGGGCTACGTTGGCAAGCTGAATACTGTGTATATCAACATGCCTTGTGGAGTAGAACAAGGAGTTATGGTTGACATGTATGCAAAACAAAAATGGTGAAAAAATTATCAAAAGTTAGCATTACTTGCACTTTAATAGTATGGCTACATATTCATCATGCACGGAAGTTTTATGCTGTTTATACAGCACTCAGAGCATTGCAAGATGATCTATTTTAATCGATGTGAACCGTGTATTCTAGCATCTAGAAGGCCTACTTATTGCTGAACAGTTGAAAAACATCGGTCCTAAATTTACAGTGCTCGTTAAACACTCGAAATACAGTTCTACACAGTCTTGTGATTCAATTCAACTTCAAGTGTGGTTATGTGGAAGCAACTTGTGATTACGATTACGGTTAATTCCTACAAATCCAATTCAACATTTAATGAATTATCAAACAGAATGAATCTGCCTGCATATTTCGTACAACATTTTCAGCGTGCATTGATATCTGCGAACTCAAAATTTCCGACACTAGGGCTCTATTGAACGATCTCTTTGACTGTCATAGAAACATCATGTTTACACTTTTTGTTTGCTCTCACAATCGAAATAGCATCGTGATCAGCTTCACTGGCCCGGTCCCCAGGGCCCGGTCCACCTAAGTTGTCACTTTGTATTCGTTGTTTGTTGAAATAACCCGAATAATCGTATCGAGTTTCTAGCTAAAGCTTGCAGTTTACCTCTGAGAGGCCTAACTTCCAGTTGTCATATATATATATATATATATATATATATATATATATATATATATATATATATATATATATATATATATATATATATATATATACAATGTATATATATATATATATATATATATCACTATTATACATCTACCATCAAGAACAATAGAATTTTGTGTGCGCTACCATTGGGACGACAGACATTGGCACCGCGCATCGCCCACCAATTAGCGTCAGACGATACCCTGCACCAATGTCGTCGTGCATCCTTTGCGGTCTTTTCGTAATAACCTCATAATATTCGAGCTAATATCATTCATATAAATCATACACCAAAAGGACTCCCTAATTCTGGTACAGATATTTCGTGCCCGGTACGTGGCTTTTCTGACTCCTATAAACAGAACAACAGGGATAAATGCAATCACTTGACAATCAATAGACCCCTTGATCCATGGAACGCCATCAAATTTTATGAGGCCATCATAAATAGCTTAGGTATAAAAGAGGTCGGAAATGAATAATAACAACATTATGTTTGAAACGATTATGACTTTGGCAGTTAGATAAAAAACAACGACGTTTGAGAAAACCTTACGTTTATTACAACTCATTTGATACATGTCCGTCGTCCCACTAAGTGCAAAACGGGATTTGGTCGATTTGATCGCCCGTCGCACAGTGGCGGCACAAAAAGCGCCGCATATTTTTGTGAGGCACTCCTTGCCAATGCCAGATCTAGACTGCTCACTTATATTGACATAACTATATATAACTAATTGAAAACATGCACGATACGTATGGATTTAGGAGGAGTCGACATGACTGACTACTCTGATGTGAGTCACAAACATTAAAGATAATACTTAAAAATCTCTATATTCATTCAGATGATCAGAGCTTCGTGTAGCCTGCGTTCATAATATTTCATTACCAATGGGTCATCTGTGGACAGTTCAAAGGCCAACGTTACCGAGGTATTTATGAGAGTGTTGGTTTGACCGAACATGTACCACTGAATATTACGATTGTAAACATTATTTATAACTGTGACAAAAGCGTTAATATTAAACTAAGACAGACTTTTGGAGTCTGATATCTGCATTATATTTTCATTATCCATGTATATGTCAGGCTAGCGGGGGTTATTGCAAATTTTCACTGTGCTATGGTAAAATTCATTAAACGAATATTTTTAGTTTAAGGTTTCGTACAACGAACAAAACTCGATACTGACACATCTACAGTGAAGTGAGCAGGCGACTTATTGGCTGATTTTGAAAATATAATGTAGACCTAATGCAAGTTTGTGAAGATATAGTGCATATACTATGTGATAGACTAACCGCGCTGTTTCTGATCCGCGATGTATAGTGTGTTGAGTTATGTGTCACTGTGTTTGTTATCGCGAGGTCCCTGGAGTTGGCCTAACTTTAACTACCAATAATGTTCACTCCACGCATGTGCAAACTACCCAGAATGCTCACCTCACTCAAAGCCGATGCCATGGCTCGACATGCAGTACAAGCGAAGACTGCTTACTGCTTAGGATCATATCTCAGTCGAAGCGTTCACACAATAAGTAAACATACTGCGTTCTAACTTGCTGAAATAACTTAATTTTATATAATCGCCGACTCGAACCCCGTCTAACTAAAATGAAGCTTCTACAAGTTTTAAATATTCTGATAGTTCTGGAAATCTTCACATTTTCCGATGGATGGCGTAGACGACGTACGTGCACTCCTAGCAACTGTGTCGTCAGTAACTGGAGTAGTTGGTCGGCTTGCTCTGCTCCGTGCGGTACTGACGGGACACAGAGAAGAACCCGATATGTTACTCGCGAAGAGAGTTGTGGAGGTACTTGTTCGCAGCTCAGCGATACTCGATCATGCAACTATCCTGGATGCCATGGTCACGGCTCTCCACGCTCAACGTACTGCGATTGCGACGATGAATGGTGGGATACCTGCTGTGAAAAACGTAAGTCGGACTCTGGTCAGATCACGATCATCACGAGATCGATCGTTGTATCATCTCCGATTTTGTTATCTTGGAGACTGCTTAATGTAGACCACACACTTTCGGTACTTTAAATTAATTTGTTTTAGTGATAAATCTCTCCCACTGCCTACCATATGATGAATAAATAGTGCCTAGCGGACGTATATCAACCGGGGATAGAAACTCGAACTGTCAAACGTTTACAATACTTCGTTGGTCTACCGTTTGCTTGGGCTCATTTTGAAGCCCATTGAGTAAATAAAAGTTTCACTGGTTTATTTTTATCACAATATCCATGGATCTTAAGGAATAACCATTATTAATTTATAATGTAAATGTCAAGAACTATTCAGCTGTTAATTCATATCCTTACCACCAAACCTTGCACCGTGACCCTTGGTTTTTGTTTTGGATTGTGGAACGGGTAAGGTTTGAAGTTCTTGTATGGTAAGTTGAGCGGTGGTTAAAGCCTTTCAACTCCGAGACGCATTGTACGTTAATTTTTCAACTAATGTCTGACAAGCCATGCCGTAAGAACTCGTAAGGCCGGTTGATTTGACTTTAACAACAAATCCAACAGCAATGGAGTCGTAAACCAGATTGTTACTTTATCTTGATAAGTTGTCTAGATGCGTTGTATTTTACAACGTCAAAAATGTCAACGCTGCAGGCAACAGCTAAACTACTCTTTGCAGGCCGTTCACAATACTTACATTAGCCAATACTAGGACGGCCGGGGCTCAGAAAAAACGAAGTCATTAATTACATACTATTGATTAATCGTGCAGTATGTTGTTGATTGCATGAGTGAAAAATAATATATATATTATTAAATAGATAAACATTTCAGTTGTTATAACTTCTGCTTTCTAACATTGCTCCCTTGCTCGCCAACTTGTTCCTGTAATCATGAAGCAGAATTTCAAGAACTTCAATGGTCAAAGAGAAGGTCCCTCAGGCTAAAGCTTACAACCTGACATTCAGGAACATAGATGACGTCATTTCTTTAAATCATTCCTGTCTCATTGACTATCATCGATGACTTATTCTCCTGAATTGGAGATTAAAGAATCAGATTTTTTGCCTTCTTATCCGGATATATTCCTTGAATTTGACTCCAATACTAGGCTGTATGAAATGATTTCAACTTTGCTATCATCAATTTTCCGCACCTTGATAGCAATATTCCACTGCTTCCATGTTATATACAATTCCCAGCTTATCCGCTATGCAAGAACATTTAGTTCATATGGCGATTTGTGGAGAGACGCGGCCTTCTCTCTTGCAAGCTTGTAAATCAGCCTTACGCAAAAAATAAGGCATACTTATACATTCAAACGTTTTTTGGCAGGTTGTCACGAACTGATAGATAAGCACGATGTATATTTTTAAGCAATAGATCACTAATTGCATCGATGGCATTTGTCTATAGATTTAGACAACTTCCTATTTTGATTACATGCGGGGCACAATGCATCCACTGTTTTCGAAACACTGCCATTATGAAGTGCTACACGATAAAAATTCGTACAGAATGTGCAAATGGGTGTTGAGAGTAATGTAATAGAACAAAATTGATAAAGACTTATTATCGATGGTAAATCAGTGGATAGTAATCTTGCTCTATGGCAGCTTTGTACAAGTGATTTAGATTTATTTTGATTTTGATTACCCATGGTTGATTGAAAAACTATAAAAATGTACTGTTACTTTTCGGAGTTGTGTTCTTCTATAATTCAGCAGTATTTTTTTTTTAATCCGCATAACATGCAATTGGTAGCCAATACAACGTTGCATTCCAATTCGTTTTTTGTGTTGTTGTTTTTCCCTTTCCCACAGCATGCACAGCCATCGCTAACTGTCAACAACTTCACTGTACGTCAGGTACAAACCATGCTTGTCATCGCTGTAATTACGACAGAGGCGGTATCATCAAAGCATATCAGCTGATAGACTCAGGCGGCTATCCCAACAGAGTCTGTCAACGTAAGTATTAATAATATCAACATCATTTGTAGACTATTGTGTCATTCTGGTAAATTTCTATCAAATGCTCATGATAGTAGGAAAAGAGATCGTTCATTCAGCATATTATGGCATACTGTGTCAAGCACAATCATTGTCAGAAAAAACAATCATCTTAAGAATTATGTCCCTTCTCCTATGTGTAAATCATCATCATTTATCCTGAATGTGTTTGCACGAAAAGGAATCCTTTCATGTATGTGATATCAGAAATGTACATCCCGATGCCAGTGAAGCTATACCTGGTAATGGGAATTCCCCTACTTGATTGTGAAAATTGCCCATTCTGTTCCAACGCTACTTGTTCAAGCTATGCCCTTACAATTAAACTTCGATGGACAGTTTCCCGTAAACACAGATTTCAGTCAAAGGTGGCTACATAAGATTTCCAATGCAGAAGTAACCGTATAATATTTTTACGTTGGAATTTGGGAGGGAGGAGTCTGAAAACCTTTACATTGTCGCTAAGCTATGACGATCACAAAAACAACTGCTTCTTAAATTCTCAGTCGCAATATACAGTGCATAATTCGAACGCGTCTGCCATAATTTACAACTTCTGCTGGTGAGAATCTTCAAAATCGCCCCTTTGCTCTGCAATGCCATGGCAAACGTAGCTATTGATATGCGAACTCTTTAATGTGGAATTAATGAATTAAGCACTTTGGAAGGTCATAAACGTAGCTCAATAGCCGGTTGTTCTGATGAATTTTGAAATGTGATCTCTTTATGATATTTAATTAAATATCTTTCCAGAACAAATATTACCGGATGCAGAATGTTCATATGCGTTTCACATAGATATAAGTGACGATGACTAGTTTGGCATTTCATTGTATTTGTAACGAACATTGAACGCCAAAGAACATCCATGTACACCTAACATTTCTCATGGCTTAATTTCGAATGAACGGAAATCGTCAGGCTCGCGCCTCCCCTCCAAGACGTATTTGTAAAATGCACCTGAGGCGCAATGTTACTGCATCGGATCAAACAAACTTATTACTCGCCAGTCGTTAAGACTATGTAGCAGCTACTATTGTAAGACATTAGTCATCCGCATCCTCAACTCCAAACGTTTTATGCCAACTTGCTCAACCTTTCCTAGTGATATCAGGTGTTTAACGTTGAAATCAACTTGATCAAGTAAATATTGCCAGTCGACGTAACTTTCTGTGATTCACGAAGCCTGTAAACACCACTTATGGTCTATGAGTTTTGTACCGTGTAGGGTCCTTAACAGAAATAGTGATAATACAGTCATTATCCAGCCTGACTGACAGCATACATCCATCGTCCTACCCAATATCACCTCCAAAATTTGAACATGTGTCTGTGCAATAGTTTACTTGTTTTTTGACTCTATATTTACAATCAATCGTGATATATATCACCTCTGTACATACGCCGAATTGTTTTCATCTCGAATTCTCTGACCTTACATCACAATACCAATGTATTTTTATGTCAAAAGAGATATGTTCATGGAGACCCGATAGTAAATATTGTTACCCTGGTAACTGTCCCAGTGCACCGTCATCTTGTAGCTGTGCTTCGGGGTTCACAGGTTATAACTGTATGGCAAGTAAGTAAACATTGATTGTTTATTGTTCATTTCGATACATCATAATTTATACTTCAGTAAGATAAAAAATTATTTGGTACACTTCCGTGTTCCTACTAACTTCTGCTAACTTGACGACACACAAATCTGAACAGATCAATGTTTATCCCGAGTGTCAAACCAATGAGTAGCATTTAATCGCAAGCATCAGTCATTTTAAAAGAGTATACTTCACATTTCCAGTGACTACGACCCCAAACATGGCCTACTGCACTGCCAAGCTGATACGTACAGTTGGAGACACCAGAGTTGAAGCGGATTGTGACGATCACGTGACAGCGCCCCAGACTGTATATACCAATCTAATACCAGATCGTATCCTGGTTGAGTGGCATGCCTATTACATTGGCCCGAATGCTGCCACGTATCCTCGACCATATTATATCAACGATTTTAAAGTCGGTGTTGTATCTGCTTCCTTCGACTGGAGAGTTCAAAGAGGTACGATGTTACGGCTTAGCTGATACTATTCCTCAGATAAAGCGTTGTTAACAGTATAAATAAAATCACACTTATGGCCTAGACTTGGTTCAAGTCGGTGAATTTCTATAAAAAATCTTTTGTATTAGTTTCTCTTGTGTCTCTCCTATTTCATACAAACCTATTTAGACTTTGACAGCCTGGGTCAGGTTTTCCTTGTGATTAATTGAACGCGTTACCTATGAGTCTGCGCAGTAATGGGTTTCTGCCGGATTCCGGGAGAAACTCCCCTGTATAGCGTTCACCTACTCATTGCGTTCACCCCACTCAAACATTCACAAATCACAGACTTGAACCAAGTACACTTATGGCTATACATTGTCCATGAGCTTCGTCGGTAAGGGGTTATATTTTCGAAGCAAGACAATTGGTATGTATCTTTATGATAACAGTGGCAGTTTACAACTCTTTCTTCCCAGACAGTATCAATCGAAACTCAATCCTTATAACATGTATAACCGTCGAAAGTTTCAGCTTAAGACACCGTTTGATCTTTTAATATATTAATATCTCCAGGTGGCAGTGAAATTAGAAGCGGAAGTGCCACATGTTCTTTAGGCTACAACCAGGACAATCCTCACCAAGCCATGCATGTCTGTGAAGTTCATGACGACTTCAGCTTCACATTCCAACATGCTGACAGGTATAATGTTATTTCATTTTAATTGTATATGACGAATGTCGGTGATTGTGGTTGATGATTTTGAGTCTTAGGAGTTTGGAGGCTTTAGGGGCTTCTGTGTGATTTGTTGCTAATAGTCCGTGCACTGGCTGGAGGGGCCCACCGTGCACCCCCCACATCCCTACTACATGGGTATTTTTTTGTTCTTTAGGACCTGCTGAACAAGAAAAAGATGTTAACATTGGATATTTTGGGATGCACTACCTATCTGGGCTGGTTTTTGATTTGCATGTACCGCAAAAAATGGCGAAAAATGGGTAGGGGTAGGGGGTACTATATCCTCCCCTACATTAAGTAAACTAGCATAAAATAGCACAAACCATACATTTTTGGAAAGCTCAGATTCTGCTCTTTATGAGAAACACCAATTTTAGCAAAATTAATTTGTGTACATAGAATAGGACGACTTTAAAATGAATTTTTTTGACAATTTTGAAATTTTTTACCCAAAATACCATGTAACAATTGTGATTTACTTTATTAAGCAAAATTTTGACAGCTTTTTGTGTTTGAATTATTTATTCCACATATTAAACAAGAAAAACAGTGTTAACATTATATATTACTATATTTAACTATACACTACTTCTCTGGAGTCAATTTTGAATTGCGTGTATCTGTATGGGGTGTTCAAAGCAAGGGTAGGGGTACAACATTCTCTCCTTGATGAAGTAAACTGGCTTGAAATGCCATATCCCTTATAGTTTTAGAAAGCTGAGATACTGGTCTTTCTAAAATGCATAAAGTTTTAGTAAAAAAATATGACGTCATAGAATTGGATAACTTTAAATCGATTTTTTCTGGCAATTCAGTATTTTTAACCGGAAGAAAATACGATAACTATTGTTTCCTCCTTATGAAGCAAATCAAACAGATTTATGGATGTCCTTTTCTAATTGCAACGTGCTGAAGAAGAAAATAAATGTCAAAATTGGGTATTTACCATGCATTATTGTCTCTACTCACTAAACTAGCAAATTTTGCTACACTGGTATATCGTGAATGGGCATTTTATGCTATGAACAGCCTAAAAAGAAGACTTTAAAACGTGCACACATAGTCGTATTGCAATTTTCTGCAACAAGTAAATAGATCATTGATGACTGTCTATTTTTATAATTTAATTTTTAAATTTTTTCGATAAAATAATTTTGATAAGGCGTATTTGGAAAATTTTCTATGCCTCCTTGTCTTACTTATACAGCAAGTATTACTAACAATCTATTAGGCTGAGGCTAGAGGGGGCGTCTACATGCACCTCCCCCCTCCCAACCCTACAGGATAACAAACTTGTAATTTTCAGAAGCCTTGGGATCCCTAGAATAAGAAATGGGATTTTAACAGACAAAATATAGGGACTCAATAGCTGTTATGGTCATGTTTTGAAGGGTACCACAAAATCACGATTTTGTGACCCACATGGATTTTTGTCAAACTTGTCTTATTGTACGTGATCTGCTGAGCTTACTGTTTAACATGACCAAGGTTATGGGGTATCATTAGAAAGGTGATTTATTTTTCTTGAAAAGGTATATAGCAATATGCAATATCTTCTATAGTTTTCATGAAATAGGGCCAAAATTTACCCCATACCCCAAAGTTTTATGTCACAAATTACTGTCAAACCTAATCTAAATTCCACCAATTTTTACCTATACATAATACAAAAGGCAATACTGTGTATTACCTTTGTGTTATTTGCTACAAGTATATGTTAGAAACTTGGAATAAACTTTTAACAGAAAAAAAATTGGGATCCTGTAGCTGTAACAGTCATATTTTGAAGGGTACCGAAAAATCACAGTATTACTGACTCTCATTCGTTTTTGTTAAACCTGTCTTCTTGTAAGTCTTCTGCTGAGCGTATTTTGAACATAACGAGGCAAATGGGGTACCATTAGAAAGTTAATTTACTCTCCTTTAAAATGATATGTTGCAATATGCAATATCTTCTATAGTTATAGTCCCTATATTTTGTCTGTTAAAATCCCATTTCTTATTCTAGGGATCCCAAGGCTTCTGAAATTACAAGTTTGTTATCCTGTGGGGTTGGGGGAGGTGTATGTAGACGCCCCCTCTAGCCTCAACCTAATAGATTGTTAGTAATACTTGCTGTATAAGTAAGACAAGGAGGCATAGAAAATTTTCCAATACGCCTTATCAAAATTATTTTATCGAAAAATATTTAAAAATTAATTATAAAAACAGACAGTCATCAATGATCTATTTACTTGTTGCAGAAAATTGCAATACGACTATGTGTGCACGTTTTAAAGTCTTCTTTTAAGGCTGTCCATTAGTTCATTGCATAAAATGCCCATTCACGATATACCAGTGTAGCAAAATTTGCTAGTTTAGTGAGTAGAGACAATAATGCATGGTAAATACCCAATTTTGACATTTATTTTCTTCTTCAGCACGTTGCAATTAGTAAGAACATCCATAAATCTGTTTGATTTGCTTCATAAGGAGGAAACAATAGTTATCGTATTTTCTTCCGGTTAAAAATACTGAATTGCCAGAAAAAATCGATTTAAAGTTAGCCAATTCTATGACGTCATATTTTTTTACTAAAACTTTATGCATTTTAGAAAGACCAGTATCTCAGCTTTCTAAAACTATAAGGGATATGGCATTTCAACCAGTTTACTTCATCAAGGAGAGAATGTTGTACCCCTACCTCTTGCTTTTGCACACCCCATACAGATACACGCATTCAAAATTGACTCCAGAGAAGTAGTGTATAGTTAAATATCTAATGTTAACACTGTTTTTCTTGTTTACTATGTTGGAATAAATAATTCAAACCAAAAAAGCTGTCAAAATTTTGCTTAATAAAAAGTAAATCACAATTGTTACATGGTATTTTGGGTAAAAAATTTCAAATTGTCAAAAAAATTCATTTTAAAGTCGTCCTATTCTATGTACACAAATTAATTTTGCTAAAATTGGTGTTTCTCATAAAGAGCAGAATCTGAGCTTTCCAAAAATGTATGGTTTGTGCTATTTCATGCTAGTTTACTTAATGTAGGGGAGGATATAGTACCCCCTACCCCTACCCATTTTTCGCCATTTTTTGCGGTACATGCAAATCAAAAACCAGCCCAGATAGGTAGTGCATCCCAAAATATCCAATGTTAACATCTTTTTTCTTGTTCAGCAGGTCCTAAAGAACAAAAAAATACCCATGTAGTAGGGATGTGGGGGTGCCTAGTGGCCCCTCCAGCCCACGGACTATAATGTTTTTGAAAAGGCAGTGGTATAGTAAATTTACTGGTCAAATAGAATGTATTGAAGTTTGGACTGGTCGATTTGGCCTTATTTGGTCGTGTTTGCCTTACTGTATCATATAGAAGATATCCAGATGTTTTTCATCGTCCAAATGTGCGGTTGTACGCACTAAACAAGCTCTTCTGTCAAATAAGACTTGGAATAAAACTCGAACTTTATGTTTTTAGCACAAATATGTCTCTGAATCGCTTAAACTACGGAGAGTTTACAACATAATTTCGCGTTTGACAGGTTTTACGTCACAGTGAAAGCATCAAATGGAGGGTACGTGAATATCAGAAACTACGACGGTACATCAGGACAGTACACGGTGAATCCCAAGCAATACTACCAGGGACAGACAGTCTCACACACCGCTGATTTTACGTTGGATTACCAGCCACCAGAACATTGTTCTGTCACCAGTGGCTGTTCTGACAAAATGATCGACAGGGGTGCAGCAATCACAAAAAATGTGAGTAGACGAGAAAAAGTTCCAATAACTTCCGTTTGTCAATTGCTAGATGGATCTTTGCTTCATTGTTAGAATTTCAACTTTTCTCTTTTGTGTCGAATCAGCCAGTCATTGAGTATGTCACAATGCGCAATGACATGACATCTGCCCGCAGAAGGTCATGAGCAAAGTCCATTTCATACCAAAAATTACTTTCCCATGTCTACCTTTCTTCCTTACAGGGCGCGATAACCGTGGGTTGGTCAGGCTGGTCCGATGGCTTGTCAGGAATATTGAAATACGAATACGAAGTTTATAAGATGCAACCATACGGTGACGTATTAGGTTACAGATCGATTGAACCAATCATAAAGGACGAGTTGGATGCATCGTCTACTTCCTTCACTATGAATCTAACAGAGCCTGGTAGGAAACTACTTTGTCATTTGTAAATGTATAGTATATATCAGATGTCTAGTTTATTGGATAGGTTTTTAGGGTGTCAATTCACAAATTTGTGTTATACACATTGTAAATTTACGTCCGTATGACCATGATGTGTTGTACACATGGTAGAAAATACCAAAATCATCTTTCTTTTATTACCTATATTTACATTTTTAAAGGCATGATTGACTTCAAGCCTCTTTCCTCCATTTCCCAGCTGAATATTGTGTATTGCTGACCGTTGATGACGTAGCTGGAAATCATATACACGCCAGACGCTTCCTCATATTTGATGACGTCAGTGTTGTTGATATTGATTCCACTGGTCATTATCCGTTGTGGGTGGATTCTGCTTCTGCAAACACCAGTTATCTATGGCAAACAAATTTACAAGACGAAAACTGTACCGGGCCGCAGGTACTGTAAGCAGAACATTGTATGACATCATTTTGGTCATTATTATGATTAAAACGCTGTGGCTTCGTCATCATGATAATGCCAATTTTATGGTCGCAGGATTACACAACGATATAAGGAAAATGTTTGATATTTACTGTCTAGGTACAAACGTAAGATTAGTTTGCTTCCAGCGAAAGTAGTACACGCCTAGAAACTTTTGCCGAAACATCCCTCAGTAAAACTTTAAACAATTTTCTTTTGAATATGAAAATCATATTTAATCGAGCAAAGTTATTGGTCCTAGAAATACAAATAAAAACACTGTATATCCATAATAGTCGCCATCCCTCTGTTAACTCTATGGGAAAATACTATTTTTGATTTTCACAAAATTAAGGCGATGGACAATTTTTATAAAATGTGCTTCAAACGCAGCACCTACAAGCAGTAGACCAAAATTTATTGTAAAAGTTTCGAAGTCGGAATAGTTGTCCTCAGGTCGAATTATACCTTTAGAGCGGAATTGGGGAACCTTGTTTTTTATTAGAAAAGGTGTAGACTGGCTTCATTGATACATGTACGCAAAATAGCTTATGGGCGGCACATACGATCTGTTTGAAATTTTCCGCCATCGCAATCGGAAAAAAACTCCCTTTGGCGAACGAATTGTGCAAGAAAACAATTGTATCTATATTTAAATTGTCTAATATCTCGTCTATGAGGATACTTTTATATAACGTTTTAGTAACTTTTACTAACAAGCTAATTTGACATCATGTCATACGCTTATAGGGTATATCTGGATCCACTTCACAATGATAGCAGATAGTGAAAACCTATCATCTTACATGTAGTAAATATCCTAACTGCTGATGATCATCACACAATATGCTTTTTGTAAACTTCCTCATTTAATGCGCTCGATGAGGACTCCGTGTGTAAAAATAGAGAATATAAAAGCCCTTTTCAATAATGACGCATTTTAATGATACAATAATTTTTTTAATAACAACTGTCGATAACTTAATTTCCTTATAGGTCTTAGCGCGCTGGCCACGACATTTTTACAACGAATTCCACCGACAAAACGGGATGCTCAAAGCAATTGAAGACCACTCACCACCTTTGACCTCTGATTACGAGGAAGTAACAGGTCAACCTCCGGAAACCAGGTCACGGGAAGCCATACCAAATATTAATGCCATCGTCAGATTTGAAGTGGACTATGCGCGTGACCACCAGGGAGGGCGCTCTATCGTGACGCCACCGGGGAACTGGTTGGATGTTGACGATACATTGGTAGATTACATTTTATCTGACGGCTTTTTAAAGTTAGATGTAGTTAGACTGCCTGAATATTAAGACTAACCTTGAGCTAATAAAGCCTTAAGCTTGGTTGAAATGATACACCTTGTTGAGAGAAAATACTGAACCTTGTAGAGGCTGTATGGCAAATGATGAGGCTGCATGTAAGTGCGATAAAACAAACCGTCAAGCAAGAGGCGGGTCCCACCAACCTTTTTAAATGCCCTTCTGATCGCATTATTGTGTAAGATATGTGCTTGTAGTACAATTACCTTGAATATACATGCCTCTCTTACAGATAGAGGGCCAAGCCTTTGATATACCACGTATCGATGGCGATTCCATTCGAATATGGGTGAGAGCTAGTGATGTGATGGGAAATGAAAATAGAGATGATGTCTTATTACACATAGATTCAAGTCCCCCTCTACTACATGACGTCTTCCTCACAAGACTACGGCTGGAGGAATCTCCTGACTACGATTCTTTGATCGTATCAAAGATTGAGTAAGTAAACATAACAATGCTTTACATGTTTAACATGACATTGCACACTAAATGTCCTATAATCTTAGAATGACATTTCACAGCATCAACAGTAAACGTGAACGGTTTTGAATTTTAAGGCCCAACAGACATAGCTGCTCAAGTATGCAGTTAATATCAGGCCGTCTCAACCATTACTTCATTACGAAATACTGGTTAAAGTATTAGAAAAGAAGATATGCAAATATGTATGTACTGACAAGATCAGTCAAACACTCCTTCTATGTACTATTTCAGATAATAAGTATAATGTTGTATGCTATTGCAGAATTTCTTTTTTGGCGTATGATGATCACAGTGGTTTACACACAATTCAATGGACACTGATCGATATGTCTGATAACATCGTCTACAGTGAAGGAAGTGTTGCTGTACGTAGACTAAAGGTGTGCATTTTTGTGCATACACATAAAGATTGAATTTTGAAATATTATGATCTGGAATGAAGTCTTACCGGTTTGCCGGTAGACAAATAAACGCAAGCAGCAGTAGCACGACTGATAAAGTAAAGGAACATCTGCAGCCAGTATTGTCAGCGTAACCAGCCAATAACACGATTGGAACTAATTTGGGATAATTTGATCTTCATATTTTTCAAATTTCTTAAAAGTGTCAGGTGCTCTAAAGCTTTTATTACAATTTACTCATAAAAGCAAGTGTATAACTTAAAAAAAAAGCAGACGAGTTTACATTTGTAGATCAAACAGACATAAGTAGTTCAAATCGTGTTCATTGGAAAACTCAATTACTTATTCAATTAACTATTAATTATTCCAGTGTTATCGGTTTCGTTCACGTTACTTTGTTGTACCTCCCAATTGTATGGAAGGCCTTGGGGAGATAAACAGTCTCAACAATATTAGGTACAATGTTAAACGTTATTATTAATGGCCTAGTTTCAGTCCAGTCTAGAATTCATTTTTTCAAAATCAATACATCACATTAGACCCAGCGATTTCGATGTTTGAAGGAAGAATAAATCGCTCGATATTTCGGATTCATTTCAAATTGGCAACAATAACTACACTGTATGTCGAAAGTGGTGGTTATGTTTGCAAGATTGGTACTATGGACTTCAGTACTTTTAGGTGGGAGAAAATGCTGTACTCGTTATCGCGAAGGAAAAAATGCAAACATCAAAAGCTGTGGCCAATGTCTCTTGATCACGAGAGACGTGCATTTTACTCCTTTGCAAACCTGATGTAAATATGTTTTTTATAATAGTTGTAGGTATTTTTAATATCGTTTTAGATTTCGGAATGTAGCCCCGCAAACTGTGCCTGCATACCAAAGGACAATGACTGCTATGGCAAGAACTATGTTCTTCAAATTAATGGGTCTGATGTTGTCATGCCAATCGACAAAATAGCGACTACAGTGTTATCATCACCGCAACCAACAATGCCATGTTACAGACAGCAGGGCAACTCAAGGTGAAGGCATTGTTACAATGCTAACCTTTATAGCATTAATGGAAAGATTATCTGAGTTCACATTTTCTTTTTCGAGGTACTTATAAGGAAAGATTGAAGGTCTAACTGTCATTATCTTCGGTTTAAATACCGGATTTAAAACCACGTCTCAAGACGATCATTAATCTTTAATATGCTTCCAGGCAAAGTATTGTTTACAGTCATAAAGGTAGTAAAAAAACACATGAATTTACACACTCGATGAGGGTCTATCAAAAGGTTATTTCACTGACTGCAATTGTTAACATTCCGCAGCAGCTGGAGGTTAAATCCATCTTCTGGGAAGAGAATCTCAAGTTCCTAACAATATTTCAAAAAATCGTTAGTAGAAGGCAACGGTTCGAACAGAGATCAATCGTCGCTCTTCTGTATCAGAAATATATATACTTTAGAGCGATGCCATTTTTTTCAATGATCATACTACCCTTATTGCTAGACATGTGTTCCTTTGTTACTCTAACACAATTGGAACTAGTTTGGGATGGTTAGATTTTCATTTTTTGCAAATTTATCAAAGGTGTTAGGTGCCATATAGCTGAATGTTGCAATATCGCAAATTGCTCATAAAAAAGTGTGCAATGTAAAAAGAAAAGCAGATGAGATAATATTTGTAGATTAACTCGACATTACTTCACCATCCAATTATCCCAAATTAGTTCCAATCGTGTTCTCTATCGATTGAAGAGCCTTAGTAGCTCCAGCATAACGATAAAGGCAAACCACTTTCCAATTATGAACAGCTCTGTGTCTCTTGCTTTCATAGATACCATACTGCCAAGATACCGTCAAGAATCTCAATTCATCGGAAGTTACCATGACAACTGTTGTAATAACGTGGGACGAGCCAATCTGCCCAGAGTCATTTGTAGAGTACCAAGTAGCCATCAATTCAACCAAACCGGACGAAGTTTCTTCGGAAATGACGACTGACACTCATCACACTTTTTCTGACCTTGTAGCTGACACTGCGTATATTGTAACGGTCAAACCCTTTTATGATCAAAAACGCTTTGGCACAGAAAATCGCATGACAGTTACAACTTTGTCAAGCATAGGTGGGCATCATTCAGTTGTTCATTATTCTATCCTTCGAAAGAACAGAGAGTTTTTAAAATAAACGGCTAAATATTTATAATTACTAATCTTTCCATCCATCTTTTGCATATGATGCTGGTGTGACGTCATTTTTTATTAACACTAGGGCCTCATCCAAACAGTGGAGATAAACAAGACTCTAACGTAGTAGCGATATCTGTGTCCTCTACTTTGGTCATCATATTGAGTGTTGCGATTGTTTCTGTCGCAGTTTTGCTGTACCGAAGGTAAGTAGAGGGAATAACAGAATACAATTTGGCTATTCTGGAAATGTGGCCTTGGTACCAGGGTCGATTATTTGAGGCAACGACTACTCATATGCATCGAAGTGATGCCATGTTTTCTGATAATGAACACATACAAATGTCGTGCTGGTAAATCATAATGCTTATATAACATTCAGAGTTTGCCGAAGATGTCGTCACCAAACAAGACATATCATGTCACGCTGCATATTCTGGGCCTGTGGGAAATCGAACAAATTAGGTTTAGCCTATTATCTGTAAGTCGATTGCAGAAATTTGAAGCAATTACATGTTTAGACGTACACAATTACGCAATAGCTTAATAATAACATACATTGCCTGGAAGGCAATTTCAAGAACTGAGCCTTTTGGAGGACTGTTGCCAAACTGCAAAGTTGATGGTGTAGGAGTTGAAGACAAAGACAAAGTAATATATTTGTACTACGAGGCAACGGTTTATTACGGCAAGCGGCAATTTATGTTATTGAGTCTGTAGGTCCAATGACTGAACTGATCGTTTTGGCAGTTAGATTGTATGAAAAATCCGAACTTAAAATTCGTAAAATATCATTTTTTCCCTAAACTACATTACAGACGTACACACAAAACGTCTGAGGATGACACAGTAAGGTTCGATAAACAAAAGCAGAAAGGAAAATCGCCGACTAAAGATATGGCGCTGTCTAACGCAGCTTACGAGGACGTCACGGAACCAACAAGTACCGGTGAACCATACTACTCCGAGATTGCTCCTGTCGGCTCTGACAAGAAGGAAGCTACCAACATTTATGAGATCGTCCAAACTCCAGGTCGACACCAAGTAAACCACATCGTCAACGCTGAAAGGGAATCCAATTACTGTCAGCTAAATCCAAGCACTCTAAATAATAATGTGTATACTGACCTGCGTTTCAACAAAAGAGGCAAGAACTAGGGGTCTTTCTAAATTTTGCCTGTAATTTCTTCGCTAGGTGACTAGGTGCCATACGTTGTGAGTCGAATCCCGTTGGGAATTTACTCAATTTTTATATACCTTTTAATTTAGGTCTCTATAGCACTAACTTAAATTTCTTCTCTAGATTTGATGAGATGCCAGTCCCGTGTCTTTAATCAGTTACACATTACCATTTTCTCTCTCTCTCACCCTCCCTCCCTCTCTCCCTCTCTCCCCCTCTCTCTCTCTCTCTCTCTCTCTCTCTCTCTCTCTCTCTCTCTCTCTCTCTCTCTCTCTCTCTCTCTCTCTCTCTCTCTCTCGTCTTCTTGATTATGTACTCATTTGTCAAAATATATAAATATCCGGCCAATGTTTAGTGTACAGTATACTGTCATCATATTCATTATATGGTATCTACAGCTCTAAAAAATCTGCATTTAATATTTCTCATTAAGTTAACTAGAAAATGCCAGAAATCATTATGGAAGGAACATGTATTTTGACTTCGTCAGGCAATATTTTGTCATATCCGTGCTTTGTCGAGTCTCAATGGCTACATTGCACTAAAGTTTTATGATTTTACTGCTGTAGTTAATTGACCCAAGTATGCACGATGATATACAAGGCCTTATAGCAAAAAAAGTGTCACAAAAACTAGACATATGTGTACTCACCCTATAGGGTTCGTTTCACTAGGATTCAGAATGGCATCGCTTGACAACAGTTCTACGTAGATAAATTTTGTTATGCAAATATTGTGACAACTTAAGGTTTCTCAAAGTAGAATATGGATATCCACAGTTTAAATATGTGCAGTCGCACAGAATTCGAAGTACAGGAACACCATTTAACTAGTCTGGCATAAACATATATTACTGTAACATGTAAAGATGATTTTTTGTTTTCTTTCGATGGATTGTCCTTTTTTTAAGTTATATAGTAAAACATTCCCAGGCAAGTGCTCAACTTGAAGGCATGACAACATTTAAATATGATTTTAATATCACTCTGCCAATTATGATGATTTACAATCGAACTAAAGTCACACAGAGGCAATACATTTACAACCTTTGCTTGGTTCGATATCGACTTCCAAAGTAATCAGTATTTCCCAAAGGAACTACATTCACCTAACCCTTACAGTTCAGCTTCTTTCAACTCTTTATCATTTACGTGATGTCTTTATCATATTTCAAACCTTCAATATGAAATAGGAATGACAACGATTCTGTATGTTGTATCTGCGTTTGACACTTTTATACAGTTTGACTTTAGAATTTGCTCATGACTTTGTCATTTTCCTCTTTTGTACTTGTATTATCATGAATTGTAAAAATATTTGCATTGAGTAGACCGAATTATACTTTTTCGCTGAAATGTGACATAGAAACGTCATATATGACATATTGATAATATAGTAGTTATCGGTATTGAGTACACAATATACTAAGGAAATCAGTAAGTGCACAAGGAATTTGTCAGGTGCATTTAGTAAAAAACTCGACGCTTAAAGAGAAAAATTATTTCTTTTACTTAATGAAGACCTGAGACATGAAATGATTGTATTATTTCTTAAGACATGCACAGGGGAAACTTCCATCTTACAACCAGTTGCTCTCAAACTGCAAAGCTTTCACAAGGTAGACGGCTTTATATACAAAGATAATTATTGTCGAACCCTAGGCAAGTCATTGAGTGGAATATTACCTGGTCTACAGTATACATTTTCAGATGTGGAAAGCAATCCCACTGTTCCCTGATAGCCTTAGCAGATCATAGGCATCTAGGTGCGCTGCTAATATGTTCCATCTACAGCAGAAATGTCGCAAACTGTACCCTGAACTATTTCTCCCAATGCAGGGTTTACAAACGGCAATGGATTGTTTCAATTATTGTATAACTCCTGACAACACAAATTAAGTGGTTTAAAATTGTTTATGGGCGAGTTTATATCGTTATTGCTAACCTGTACGTCACAAATTTCTTTTTGACAAACCCTTGGATATGTCAACACTTACACTGCTACTCGATATAAATTTGCAGCACATTGTATGAATAGGTGTTGACAGTAATGTGATAGTTAGAACACATGACAATAACTCATTATCGGTTGCAAATCGGTTGATTGTTATCTTTCTCAAGGGCAGTTATGTACAAATGATTTAGGGGTCTAGATTTATTTTGATGTTTATTGCCCTTGGTTGATGGAAACATTATAAAGTATGGAAACTCAAATTTCGACGTTTTGTCTTTCCATTGTTCAGAACTAAATTGTTTAATCCGAAATAACACACAATTGCTAGCCGACAGAGTGGTGCAGCCCAATTCGTGTGTGTGTTTCCCCCTTTCCTCCTACAGTATAGCATGCTCAGACATCGCTGTAATTACGGCCGGAAAAGGGCGGTGGCATCAAAGCATATGAGCTGATAGACTCAGGCGGCTATCTGAACAGAGTCTGTCAACGTAACTATCAATAATTTAACATCATTTGTCGACTATTGTGTCATTTATTACGGTACAATTAGATCGAATGCTGGTTATGTGAGAAGAATACTTATCTTTTATTGAAAATGTAATGATATATTGTGAATGTAACAAGCACAATAATAATTGTAAGTACAAAATTCAATCATCTAAAGAATTTTGGCCGTTCTACAATGAAACATGTTTTATGAAATTAAATCATATCTTGTTGACGTTGTTGATACTGAAAATCTGCTTCCGAGCAGAATTTACATCAGATGTTACCAAAGACAAAATGATTCTTTTCTGGATGGTACTTCTGCAGACTTAAATTACTAAATTTCTTGGTTGTCACAAGCATGCCGGAAAATGCCAAGAGAGTTTGACCGGTTAAGAAGGGCTTGACTACGCAGTTTCTGCGTAGTGAAGCTTCATTACGTATTTATGGTGACCCCTGGCCAGCTGTCAATAACTTTGGGGGCTTTTGTCTTTTGGCCTGCTTTGCATATGCGTCGTTGGACACGACCTGCCAATCACCCAGGTAGTCAATTAAACTATTAATTGACTGTTTACCGACCCAATTAACACTATCCAGCAGTATCAGTCATATTTTAATCGCGTGGCCCGGGTGGGCACAACGTAGGAACGCGTGTATTTCTATGTGTACGTTTCACTTGTGGTGTTGTTTGTACCATCGTGTGTTTGAAGTCCTTGTTTCACCTACAGCATTACCTTCAAGGTGACAGGCTTACTATTAATGTTCAGTATCATTACACCGAGTTCTGCCCACGGTGAAAACCACCTGTTTTGCCTACTAATTACTGCCCGTCGCTGCCCGTCCTGAATGTAGCCTATCTATAGCTACAGTAATCACATAAATCATTTATCAGTTTTGATATATACTCCTAAATTGTAAGTTTGATAAAAATCGAGACCACATTCAAGGGCTATGCAGACTGTCCATGTACGCACACACAGTGACAAGAAGGCGGCAAACACCTACTCACCAAGCACATCGAATCGGCGAAAAGAAGCATAAAAAAGCTAGGCTCATCGCCAAAACAAACGCGCCAAGCGCTAACAAAAACCCATACCAAGCGGCCCTTTTCAGGGCCACCAAATACTCCAAAAAGGGAACTACCAAACAATACGATAAATGACATAGAACACACAAACACTTAAAAGAAATAACAAAATCGTACACATAACAAACAACTGAAACACAACATTAAATACAAAATAAACAATCACAGTAACGTAACAGAAACATGGCCGTGGAAATAAATCAGCTATTTCCAAAGAAAAGCCGACACAACATGAAATTCAACAACAACCTATCATCGCTCAAACTATGAAACTCCAAAAAATAGTACTAGGCAAAAGCCTTAAAATTCATTCGGACACCAACAAAACCAAACAGAATAAAACCACCTCAGGATTTCAACAAATAAAGTCGTATAATGTGACTACGCTACATCGTGAGACACAAACAATCGCAACAACACCAATTCAAAGAAAAGTCAAATTGGACTCCACGAACAACAAAAAAACAAAAACTTGAAAGCTATCTGAAGCTTCTAAACTCGCACTTCTAGAGATACCCTTTCAAACAAGGAAACAAAACATGTCGCGTGCCAAAAGAATCGCGATAAACCAGCTTGCAAACATTGGACAAATTTTGGGAAAATACCCTTCGACAAGGGTCGGTTTTTTGTTATTGTCAACACAAACGATTACGTACTCGAATGCGAAAGGCAATTACGTAACACTCAGTATTATACACAACAAGCCAGAACAAACAGTAAACAAAGTAAACGAACTATTAATAAAATGTACGAGAACAAGTACATCAACAGGATACTTGTAAGTATCTTGATCCAATAAACATAAAATCCGTACCCCGCAGTGGTACTTATTGCCTAAAAATTCACAAACCTCCGCAAAAATCTAAAAGACACACCAGTCAAAACAAAATTTACCGAAGTAAGAAATATAGAACAAACAAACCGAACACCAAACGGACTCACAACGTGACCAAAATTAATATACTTGCCTTGCTAATCGGAAAGCAAGACCACTAAAATGCATTAAAATAAATTTTCACAAACACAAACTAAGGAAAGAATCTACACTGCGACTGATGAGAAACCACACTCGGGTTTCGAAACGCAAGCGTCAAAGGGCGACTCTATCAACTTTTGTAACAACATAGGTCCGGCTGCGTCTCGCCATAAGCTTTCCCCACACAAACAAAACATTACCGTACACACTAATCCAAACTTCTCTACAAATATCCAAAGCGAAACAAACATTTCATTGACACAAACAATCGGATAAGAATGTAGGAACACATTTTCGAAACGGATCAAACACAAACTCGACACAAAAACATTTAGGATAGTTAGGTGGGGAGCCTGTTTCACATTTTTTACATCTCGCTATACTGTCTATGATTCTAAAAATAAAGTCATCTGCCACTTTTTCTGTATACGCGGTTTGGCAAAACTCATCTCTTCAATCGAAAGTCGGGCGATTTCATGGTTCTTTGGGGCACTTAAGTGTACGTCGAGCTTAAAGGGCCTATGACATGATTTCCAAAGTTTTTATTTTTTCCCTTCAAAACTCAGCTAGGGGACCTGTCTATGGATTGCATATTGTGTCAGTTCTGAAAGACGTGCGAGAAGGGCGAAATTTGACTCCTTTTACATGCCTGGTGATCAGGGGGCCTCTTCCTACCCGAGCCAGGCAGCGGTATTAGCATATTGACCAACATGTACAATTGACGTCATTTGTGGCACGCCATTGTCACAAAAGTGTATTTAGCGGTTCTTGCATAAATTAGACCACAAATAAAGTCAGCTATATAAACAGTGCTCACAGACGCCCAGTAAACACTGTCAAGGAAGCCACACCGGCGGTCCAGCTGCATAATATCAAGTTGCTTCCAGCGAGGACAGTTTTGACCAGAATTCAGAAAGTGATTTCGAGGGGAATTAGCTTGAAGGCGCATAGGCAACCCCAGGCATCCGGGACGAGTTGTTCCAAATCAGAGTCAGATTCTGACACTGAAGAACAAAGCGTGAGCAGACAAAGCAATAAGAATGCTCGGGACAGAATTGAAAGTACGATGAGGCTACGTTTCATTTCTTTTCACGGTTGGATTTGTGTTATAAAAGTAGAGCAATCCCGCGCCTGAGTCTTTCGATTCAATGCATTGCATATTGTAGCTGCAGTACTAACAGTATACTCTCGGTGCACTGTGACAGTTTTCCCGACGACCTCAGTTTCGGACATTCAATCACATGCTGTTCGTCCGACTCACTTCGCTCCGTAATGATAGCGTTTTACAAGTTGTATGACCTCATATTAAGTCAAGTGATGCTGCTGTCCTGTTTTGGATAGTTTGTTTAGTAGAAGCTATTTTGGGCTATACAAATTTGGCGAAGTTAGCTAGACCATACGATAAAAGGTGCCGAAAGCAACATATGTCCGGTAGGTAAACGCCAAACACGTCGAAGTATGGTTATGTCGTCTACTAAACGTAACTAATTATCAGGAAATATTTACATTCAGTTTTTTTTAACACATCAAAAATGAAAATTGGGGTTTTGAAGTTTCAAACTATCAAAATTTTGCCGCTAATCACTTTCCAAAAGATGACGTCCGATCACTGCGATGCAGTCCGATTACTACGCACTCAACACGGGGTAAAAAAATTTGCAACTTGACCCCCTAAATACCACTTCTGTTGCGTTAACAGTTTGAGGATAAATACAAAAAGGTTCAAATGGTATGGTAATAAGAATTCGTAGTGCTCGTCATTTATGAAAACGGCTTTGGGCGAAATTCACATACCCTTTCCGAAAACTATCACTCTGAGTGTAGCTGTGTTGGACGTCGACCTTTGACAGAACTATCATTTCCTTGGAGCACGAGACAAATGGTGCAATCGACCCATGTTCCCGTGCATTTTCAGAGCAAATGAATCCTGAAAAAAGTGACGTGTTAGGCCTATTTTGTACATGTTTTGATGAAGAAAAACAAAGAAAGCTTGTCGCCGCATTGTCGGGTCGCCATTTTGAATCGCCGTCTTCACCGTTCACGATTGTGTAGAGACGGGAAGCTTCCTGCCGCACAAATGTTTCCCGATGAATGAGAATGAGACATCGACTGTCATCCTTCTTGTAATGTTTATTTCGTATATTTGGCACGAAAGCATAGTACACCTAATCACATAGCCTGACAAGTCATTTTAATTTCAGTCATTTTAATTTACTCGATCGGCGAGGCGATCGGCCGTACGCGACATGTGACCGTTGGTGATTTCCTGAAAGACCATGCTTACAATGTTCTCTCGTGCGTTGCGAGCTGGGTGTACGTTCTGAGCAAAGGAAGCCCTTGCCTCATACGGACATGAGATTGCGAAGGTGTGAAAGACTGTTTGCCCGTATTAAGATAAGTCGTCGGCTCAACTTCGAAAAGCCGAAAAAAGTCGAACGAATTGGGCTAGAGGTACACGCCCACCCGTAACTTTTACTTGCGTTTTATCTGGACAAGGGGGACGATACGCAATGCAAGACAGTGACGTAGGCTAACTTCAAGACCCAAACAGTGATTTTACGTTTGGTTGTATGGGGCATGTCATAGGCCCTTTAAGGAATGTAGTTACATTCGCGATGTTTTATTCGAAAATTATTTATTCCTTCAATGGCAAATGCACATAATTTATGCTGTTGGAAATACTGGCCGCTCATGAACAAGACAATAAACTCAATATATGTGCATCTTTACTTTTACTTTTATCTTTTACTTATATTGTCAAAGTACCACCGACACCCACAAAAACCAAATGGTTCAGTCCAGGTATTTGCAACTCTGCCATCCGACTGGTCAACAGGAAATCAACCATAGGTGTCTTTTGGCACGCGTATACGCCAGTCACCTAGGCGACGGTAATCTGCACCACTTATCACCATCGGGAAGGTACTCCTCCCCATATACCACTGGTGATCCACCCTCAAGGCACTGCGTCATTCGACCAAGCATTGTTATTGTAATTTCCTGCATAAAATTAACAGCGAGGTCAACCGGTCAAACTCTCTTGGCATTTTCTCTCATGTCTGTTTCGATCTATTTGTTCAATTTATGTTTTTTGAATATTTTTCATTGTAGAATTTTGCTAGAAAGTGACAATCAGACACAATCTCGAAAAATTTACAATCAAACTTCGAATTAACAGACGCTCTCCATAATACACGGATTGCATTCTAAAGTTCCGCAGATTTCCAATCCAGAAATAATCGTTACATATTATAGAAATAACGGGGCGACGCGCTGACCATTAACGTTTATTTGTGGGCAAGGGCGAGAGGAAAGCCAAAAATTAACGGGCGAGGCTTGCCGAGCACGTTAATTTGGCTTTCCTCGAGCCCGCGCCCACAAATAAACGTTAATGATCAGAGCGGAGTCTGTTATTTCCATAATATTATCAGCAACCCAAGTAAACCGTCAAAATTTCCGAAAATTTCAGGAGCGAACGACAACTGGGCCCCAGAAACTGAGCAATAACGCGACGTCTGTCACGCGCGCTGTTAAAAATTGGCAAATCCGAGAAGTTTTCAGAATAAAGTATCTCAACTTGACCTACAAGTGCTCCATTTTATTTTGTGATTGATTATTATTTACGTTTGAGCTGTAAAGTTACGAAACTTTGAGTTGTTAATCTTATTATTCATATTCAGAGCATGTAACAAACCATTACTGTGTATTTGTGGTCAGTCACCTGGTTCAGCTCGACCAATCAAAATGCGACGGGCAGGGCATGGTAATATAATTACAAAAAGAATTGCTGTGTCCGACAACAGCGATCGTTTCTAAGCCATTACAAGCACAACAAATCATACTCTTTTCAGCCTTGAAATAAGATGCATAATTTATTTTTCCAAAGCGTCTCGTGACCAAATGAAATGATTACTTGCGAATGCAACAGAAAATTCAATTCTCACTCGACAAAAGATGGAGAAAATCTCCATTACTTGGACGACGGGTCCAAAAAAGAATCTTAATAACGTAGTCATTATCCAGCTTAGCTGACAACAACATTTATGTACTCCTTACAAACCTTATAGTGTTTTACTGTAGTTTTACCATAAGTTTTGATTTACCATAAAGGTACAATTTCGTTATTTTGTCCCTTTCGAGTTCTCTGACCTTAAAGCACAATATCATATTTTGTCATGATATTTTTATACCAAAAGAGATGTGTTTCATAGAGACCTGGTAGTAAATATTGTCATCCTGCTAACTGTCCTAGTGAACCCTATAGTGAACTGCCCATTCTAGTCGAAAAATAAACACAAATCCGACATTCAGTTACCTCATTCGATGCTCAAGGCTCTCTTCTGTCCAGAAAACTCACTCGTGTCACGATAAAATGGAAACCTTTGAAGAAATATGCAACTTTTTGAAAAAAATTGGCGTTTCTGGTGTCAACCGTTGTAATAACGTAATTGACGTTTTCCACAGATAGAAGGAGGCGAATCTCCGTCTGATGCCGTTGATGGCGTTGCTCATGTACCAATCGTATTTTATCTCACACATCCATGACATCCCTCATGTAATAACGAGTTGACTTGAATGGGACATACAAGTTTGATTCTGATATGAGTCACAATACAGTAGAATTATGTGTTTTGAAATATTTTTAATATTCACAGAGAAAATTGGCTTTTGCAAAAGCACATGAGGAAAATATGAAGAATCTATACTGAAGGGCTCATTTCCATCATTACTTTAACTGCTGCCTGAAAGATATCAACTGTTCATTTGGGCCTAAGCGTGAACTTGTCTTGTGTCTATTAAGTGATGACTTTCCCTCAACAGCTGAGTGTTTGCTAATTATTGTCTATAGCCTGTGTACTTCTTTGTGTTGGCCTTGAACAAAGAATGAATAGAACATGGAGCATCTTCTTGTTAGTGGAGAAATCGGTTGAGATGCACTGCTGCATGCACTCTGTTAGCAAGAACACTTCCAAAAAGTCTTTTCCTAACATAACGACATATCAACACAACAATTTGGAATTGGTCCATGAAACTCTGTCCTTGTTTTTCCATTTGATAAGCAGAATGGGAATCCTCTCTCCCGACATTGTATTCAAACTAACATTACATGAAACACATTATCCACTCTGTGCTTCGTAATTACGGCAAACAAGCGCTAAAAACGTACCATGAAAGGCAGGTCTTTAGAATCTGAATTATTTAAGTACACCAATCTATGAGAATGCAAAAATCGGGGAAAGTTTAGTCACAAGCCCAGCAAGTACATGGAAATTGTTTATTCTTAGGGACTGGTCAGTTTCTAGGGCCGGGTGGGGGGGGGGCGGTGGATTTATTTTTTTGGCCGACAGTCAAAAGTGGCTGACCCCCCACATTCCAGCTTTCGAAAACATGGTGACCCCCCCGCGACAAAGTTAAACAAAAGTGGAATATAAATTGAATAATTCTATATATATATTATATATATATATATATATATATATATATATATATTTATCCCCTGCAAACGCTGTCAATGCTGGACAAGGCCCCACATCACTGGTAGTGATGCCGTGCCCGGCCAGCTACAACACCAGCAAAATTAAGGAATACCCAACTCATGTCTTTGTGGAGAAATGGGCCACCAAATGGGTGACCATTTAATGAAAACTGTAACTGTAAAATACATCAAACAGGCCACTAATTGATGACACGCAAGCATAATACAAAACGTGTGACCTTACAATAACTAACCTACTTACACTTGTGATAAAATTAAAGTTGCAAAGATGAGATACATCAATTAGGCCACAAAATTGGTGACCAATAAACTGACACACAAACAAATTTCCTTACAATGATTAACATGCTGCTAACTGTGAAATACATAAAGTGGGCCACAAAATGGGTGACCAATTAACAGTCTAACAAAGAATTCACCTACATAGGTAACTCATTTAATCTTGCCCCAATCTTGTGGGGCCCAAACACAATCCATATATGGTAAAATGTGGTGGAAAGGGGAGGAGGAGGGCGTTGTTAAAGATCAGATAAGGTCCAGCTGCCGAAATGGCAGTCTTGCCTGGAGGACGTCTCAGGCCAAAAGAGGATGGTACAAGCCCACACGATGACCTCTTGACCCCCGCCACAGGCGGCGCTGTATGAACGTTTGCAGGAGATAAAATTCCTTACTTTTGTAACTTCTTTTATCCCCTGCAAACGCTGTCAATGCTGGACAAGGCCCCACATCACTGGTAGTGATGCCGTGCCCCGGCCAGCTACAACACCAGCAAAATTAAGGAATACCCAACTCATGTCTTTGTGGGAGAAATGGGCCACCAAATGGGTGACCATTTAATGAGAAACTGTAACTGTAAAATACATCAAACAGGCCACTAATTGATGACACGCAAGCATAATACAAAACGTGTGACCTTACAATAACTAACCTACTTACACTTGTGATAAAATTAAAGTTGCAAAGATGAGATACATCATTAGGCCACAAATTGGTGACCAATAACTGACACACAAACAAATTTCCTTACAATGATTAACATGCTGCTAACTGTGAAATACATAAAGTGGGCCACAAAATGGGTGACCAATTAACAGTCTAACAAAGAATTCACCTACATAGGTAACTCATTTAATCTTGCCCCAATCTTGTGGGGCCCAAACACGCCACAAGACACACCTTGTGTCGGCCCCACAAGAAGAAAGTCCACGTCACTGCAGCCCCTGCGAACAGTGACTTGTCTTGATTGCTACGTTGACCCGTGCCGTGTTGAGAAAATGGCAAATGAACTGTGACTCATGCATGTTTCACAGATGTATGCAAAATTTATACTGGCACAGCACCAGTGTCTAACTAGCAATAGCTTAGCCATCCTACTTATATACTGTGCTTGGCTACGCTACTACCCTCTGTTTTATTGCAGCAATAGAGGTAAACCCGTAACAATTGTAAAGTCTGTAAACTACGTTTTGTACTTTATCTACAAACGAGTCTTGTTGACCCCCCTCTTTGTCCTACTACCTTGGGAAACAAGGAACAAAACTCGAATTGAGTAACTGTATTTCCTACTGTGGCTAAACACAAACCAAAGAGAGACTTGCTCTAAAAAACAGAGATTAAAAAACCCTTTTGGAGGGAAAATTCTCTCTGAAAAAGCCTAGTCAATCATATGGAATCACAATGCGTGGAATGCAAAGATAGCAAAAAACATTGTTAGCAATGTGAAATGGAATCTGCTAGTCTGGAGGAAGCGCATAGTGTGAACCTAAAAACTTCCTGAACTTTATAAACCTATTTCTAACCAGCTTCCTCCCCACCCTACAAAGCATACTTGCTCCTTATATGTTGACACTTGAACATTTTGCGGGACATCAGATAATAAGCCAGAATGGCACAACTTACTGCAGCCCCTGCGAACAGTTACTATGCTAAACTTGGCCTTAAACTGATGACCTATATATATACTTGTTTCACAACTTAACTGATTGTACCCAACGACCATTTAGGCAAATAGACTTCATACGTCCAGAACCTCTAGATGATTGCTGGAGAGCCTGTTTTTAAAGTAGCAGTAATGCACTCATATTGATAAAGGAAGGTTAACAAATTGTCACACTGGCAAACCAGAAAACACAGCTGATTTCCCGTTAAATTGACTCTACTTGAAAGGGGAAGCTGGCTTACAACATTTGACTCTGTACCACGCACGGCGCACAGTTGCTGTACTAAAACTGGGTCTTCAACTGGCAAGTAGATTCCAAACATCTGAAACCTCTGATTGGTTATTGGAAGGCTTGCCTTTGTAAATATATGTGCAAGACATAGCAAGATAGATGAGCCATTACTATAACTTTGAAGTCTTATGAACAATAATACAGCTTCATATTGATCTAGAGAGGATAAACTTATATATCCTAAAGAATAACTGAAAACACTAAAATATGTCCATTTTGTAAAGTTGATGTTGTTGATTGTTGCCTTGTAGCCCTAGTGTCTGATGCAGGATTTGAATATGCTGAGCGGCAATGATGTTAGCTGCCGCCTTCTTTTTGTACAGTTTTTTTTTTTTTCTATGAGCCATGCCTGTTGGTGAAAACAAAGGGAGAACTAGGCAGAAAAAGAATTCGACAGTCTCAGTAATGTGGTTGCATTATACCTATTACATAGCTAATAGGTTGAGTGGCAGACAGAATCAAACATGGGAAAACCATTAAAGGAGCCCGGGCAGTAACATGCTGACACTACCTCCCACATATGACAAGCGATAAAATGACACTGCTGCTGACCCAGCCGATCCACAATGTGGGGGAAAAACACAGCTGGGAAACAAATTCCACAAAGGGAAGACGCTGTACCCACAGCAACACCCTACATATTGGACCAGCACAGCCAAATCCAACCATGAGGGAAATTCCACAAGGGAAAAATGCAAAGCTGAACATACAGCAACACCCAACATAGTGGACCAGCACAGCCGAATCCAACCATGAGGGGAAAACCCAGCTGAAAAACACACTAAATTCCAGAAAGGGAAAAAGTGAAAATGCTGTTAACACAGCAACACCCCGCATTGAGAACCTGTAATGGGCTGTGAGCCCAGCAAAATCCAGCTTAATGGGAAGCAATAAGCAAGGCTGCCAAACATAATTCGCATGACTCAGTCTGACGCCACTTTGTTGCAGCAAAAGTTCGACCACAGCAATGAAATGCACAGCAAGCAAACTTTATGAAGTACAATCTTGACAAATGTGAACTGGCTGATCTTGAACACATAACTAGTAATGGTAATGAAAAAGCACACTAGTTGTAACCCAATGTTGGGCGACAAGTCTCTCGCGGACATGAAGTTCACCGCGAATTTATGATATCTCTACTACTATTGCTCTCATAAATTTGAACTGACAGAAATTACTTCGCGTAGAATCCCTCAGACTGACAGCATATGAATGCTTCAAAAGAAGTGCAAACGTCATTTGCCTTAACAAACTGTTTTTGCCTGTAGGTGAAAACAGGTATTATATACTTACTTTAGCCCCATTTGTGGATAAGGTAATTGTTACCTACATGGAGTGATGTCAGCGTGACTCTACATCTGCCTTTTGATTAAAAGGACCGTGTTATGGATAGTGTTCTGCAGATATGCCTGTTGTTGATGCTGTGGTATCTCAAGTAGGCTGTTTTGACTGTGAGGATCTCAAGCTGAGTTGAAGCCCTTGCCACTGTTGTAGAAGCTGATGACAATGATGCTGTTAACTGCCTGCTGCTGAAGACAACTACCATTGGCAGGAACCATACCTGTAACTGCTCTTTTACTTGAGGCACTGGAGCTAGCTGCCTGCTTCTGTGCTACCTTTTTGCTTCGAGCCATGGCTATGGGCAAGGAAAAGAAAACTAGGCAGCAAAAGGAAATTACCTGACTTCCACTGAATAGTTTACAATAAACCAAACCGTTCCAAACTTACGACAGCTGGTCACATGCTAAACTACTGCAAATCTAAGACAGAAAACTGAAATTGCAACGCTCCCTCAATTGGACATGTGCACGACTACAGGTGATGAGGAAAAGAAAAGCTCTGGTTGAGTGGTAGCAAGATCCAAGGCATGGAGAATCCACTCAGGGACGCTGCCCTGAAAATACATCCACCCCTTCCGCAGCCAAAATGTCATAGTTGCATGCCCAGCCGGTCCCAACAATGAAGGGGCCCTACAACTGAGGGAAAAAACAAGCTGAATAACACAGCTGAACCCAACAATGTGGGAAAAAAACAACAGCGCTACGAGAGCAGCTGACATTCCACCAAAGTGGAAAATGAACAAGCTGTAAAAACAGCAACAACCGACATTGGGGACCTGTAATGGGCTGTAAGCACTGCAACAACTTGAACAAGCCGCGTGGGGAGAAGTATGTAGCAAGATTCACACATAATGATTCCCATGTCCTGGTTCGATGCCACTCTGTCGACACTTCGACCACAGCTAAAACTTAAAAAAAAATTAAAATGATGCCAATGCTCGACAAGCGCGAAGTAAAGCACAACGTTACGTACACTCGTACACTCCGATAATCCCGGCGCATACACGGCGCGTTAGTACCCCGTCACTGTAGAATACTTGTAGCGATGACCGCCATAACCCGACATGTGACCAGAAAACACAAAGGGATTTCCCGCCAAAGCCTCCCTCAAGTTGTTGTACAGGGCGTCTGCACGTGCATTGAAGTCCCGGATGTTTTCTGTACACGGCCCCGGGCACGATGCATAACTTAGCTTACAACTAATGAAAAAACCGAACGTTGAAATGCCGATGGAAATTCTGCATGAAGAAATAACCCTATGAGCAATAGCCTCTTGTGAATCATGCACACTGCAGAGATCGTTTGTACCGATGCCGAAAATACAAAATCTGGCGAAACGTCTCTCACGTACGATGTCCTCCGAGAAAGTAACCTCCGCTGGTACCCCTCACAAACACGCTTCGAACAAACAGAAAAAATGAGTGAGTTACGGCGCGTGTATTTTCCTAGACGCGTATGAAAGAATGCCCCAAAGGTACTACACGGATAGGGGCATGGTTTCTTGTGAAGAAAGGAATGTTATAAATACCGTTACCGTTGTTAAAGATCAGATAAGGTCCAGCTGCCGAAATGGCAGTCTTGCCTGGAGGACGTCTCAGGCCAAAAGAGGATGGTACAAGCCCACACGATGACCTCTTGACCCCCGCCACAGGCGGCGCTGTATGAACGTTTGCAGGAGATAAAATTCCTTACTTTTGTAACTTCTTATATAATTCAAACATTCAGTCATTCTGTGTTTTAATGAAATTGTTGTCATGTCAGTTGTAAGATAGGAACTTAAGAGTGTCAATTCTAAAGTTTGAATACAGTATTTGTATGAGCTGTGAATCTACTCCACCCATTTTATGCATAAAGCAGATGTCCAGAACTGTTGTGAGAAAAATATGATTGTGAAATATTAGTGCATGTTGCTTTCTAATACTGAATTCTCATAGAGGAAACAGAAAAGTATCAGGAACTTGTCATGCTTTTCATATGAACTGCAGATTTCATAATGATCAGTACACTTTGCAAAACAGACTTTCAATTTACAGACATCAAGATATATCTGACATAATATCTCTGATATATTAATTTACTGCGCCCGAAGGGCGCGCCGAAAAATATTAAACATCGAGATATCTCTAATATATATACATATCTGATATATGAAAGTCATGCAGCTGAAGGGTATGCTGAAAAATATTGTTTGACATTTTAAAGAAATGCGCCCGAAGAGCGCAGCGAAAAATTTTAAACATACAAGTATGTTATGTATATATATATATATATATATATATATATATATATATATATATATATATATATATATATATATATATATATATATATATACAATAAATATGAGAACATATCAAGTATGTTTGGTACCAAACATACTTGATGTGTTCTCATATTTATTGTAATATTGCTCTGCATCCCTGCATCGAGCACTTTACCCCTCTGAGAAGATAAACAAGTTTTGGTGTATATATATATATATATATATATATATATATATATATATATATATATATATATATATATATATATATATATATATATATATATATATATATATATATATGTGTGTGTGTCTGATATATTAAGTTTGTACTAGGGCGGGGCTCTGAAAAATGTATTATTATTATTATTATTAAAGTTATGCGCCCGAAGGGCGCGCCGAAAATGCAACTGAATGATGAATTTGTGGCTAGCACATTGCGTTTTTCGCACGTATGAGCCATGTCGAAATTAAAAAGCACACTGATCCCCCTATTAGGCATTTCAAAAACATGATGACCCCCCTACCACCAAATCAAAAACAGGGTGAAACCCCCCCCCCCCCATGAATCCACCGCCCCCAGGCCGAAGAAACTGCAAAGAATGATATGGCCTAAAGTACTTGTAAAACTAGTCTGTAAATTGGTATACATAATGAATAATGAATTATGGGATATCTCCGATAATTCGTAAGGATTAGGCATATGCAAATTAACATGATAGATAAAACACCGATTGACAGCCAGGAGTTGGAAGCTGTGGATTGAGATGCAAATGGTGACAATGATGATGGATTTTCCAGCAATACCAGTGAACGTTTAGACGATGATGGTGATGATGATGGTTCTAAGCGACAATGAGTGCATGAGTGAGAGTGACACCATTAATGACAACTGGAGAGTGATACTAAAATGACTATGACATTAAAGATATGTTACAAGTAACACGGTCAGGTAGAGTTTGCACAACATGGAAAGCACAATTACGGTGTTGGACAAAAAGTTTGATCTCGTACAGAAAAAATAGTATGCTTTATCATAATATTTTGCTATCTGTTAGTCAATCTCACTGGTAAATAGCATCGACGTGTATCAATGTATATCGTGGTGCAAAACGTATCACCACACAGTAGCGGGGAGGGTCAAGTTTTAGAATACGGACAGAGAGGACGATAAAGGGAGGGTCATATTTTACAGATTATATTTGACATGAATTTTCCCCGGCCCATTTCCTGCCATTACTGAACGCTTCCTTATGTCAATTATTGACACATAACAGCAATTAATGTATAGACTCTTAAAAACCCAAAAACAGAACGAAAGCACAGCAACACTTCATGGATTGTGCCGATCTGTGCTCAACAAGCGTGTGTGTGCCAATGTCAATCTCGTGTCGCGCGGTGCCGCCATGGCGAGTCAACTTCATAAAGGAATTTTGAAGAGCATAACAAAGTTTTCAATAAAAATGAAAATAAAAATTAAATCTGCGTCTTTCTACCGGAGTAAATCTTCTTTGTTAGGATACAGAACACAATTTATTTAAAAAATCACTCATCGCGAATAGAATTAGAGGATCATCATTGCTTACTCACTTCTGTCGGAATAGTTTAACAACTTGGAAGCGATAAAAATATGGCTATATGTAGCATGATTTTCCAACTTTTGGCGAGTATTATTCTCTAATTCTACCTGATACAGGTAAATTGTTTATGAATGAAATGAGTGAAAATAGGTTCCATGCCGTTTGAATGATTCTTACGCGTGCCCTTGGACTAGAAGCATGCTAACGCAGTCACCCTCACCTTCTGAAGTGCTGCGAACTTTGACTAAATTTACGTAACACTTGTTCTGTGACCACGTTGTGAACCACTTGAAACTGGTTCGGAAAAATACATTATTGTAGAACGACTACTCTTTCTGTCAACTCTCTTGCACCTTACTCTTCTCTCATTGCTGAAAAGATCACTCGTACGTTTTCGACTGGCGCTCATCATGCTCTAACAACCCGCCATATAGCTGCAGACTACACTTAACGTATGGTCACGTGACCGGCACTTTTTAGGGAAATAGCTTTCGGGGAAAATAGAGTGCGTTTCACCTAGGTACTGTAACTCGGCGTATGAGACGGACACAATCCACGTACAAAACACACGATTAGCTTGGGTATCACTTACACATTTAAAGCCACCGACTCGTCGATTAATTACAGTATACCAGCACGGGCAGCCGCCATCTGGACTGAGAGATAAACAGTTGACTAGACTTGATCTACGATGTAACTGGTTTTTTTTTACAATTTCAGCTAAGAGTTCAAGAGATTAAGGTATTCTCAAGATGAACCAACTAAAAAGCCACACATTGTAGATAAAGTGTATACTAGACAGAGTGGCTGCCCAACGCTGGTTTACTGTAATAATTGAGTCAGTGACCTTTAAATGTGTTGTGATACCCAACTTATCGTTTGTTTTGTACGTGGATTGTGTCCGTCTCATACGCTGAGTTGCGGTACCTAGGTGAAACGCACTGTATCAGGTAACATTTTCGAACTAGTAGGGACTAGTCGTATCCTCTTTCTCGTGACGTGTTCTGTGACACGGAATGGGCATGTGGCGTGTTACAATGCCGGCTTCAGTGCAGCTCATCAGCTCATTAGTTGCGTCAAAACAGAGCTACCTGGATTGAATCGATTAATGTGCCCCAGGGAAGTACTTAATAAAGCATACAGACAATTATGGAAGTTTATTTTGGGAAACAAACATGATGAAATAACAAGAGCTGAGCCGATCAAACTAATTTAGAAATCTCTGCTTACGAAAACCAAAATACTTGCTAACAGGAAACGTGACATTTAGCCACCTAGTGGTTATCACTATCTATAAACATAACATGTCAAATGTTCCTTCACTTCCAGTGTGAAATACGTAGTTTTTGGAACATGAAACATTTTATTCTCTTGATAGCTGAAGAAGCTAATAATGCTGATTGTCCTCACGGATAAACAATTTGTGCATTTATAAAATGAAAGTTGATTATTTTGTGGTAAAATTTGAAAGCTTTTTGAGAAGGGAAAGTAAAGGATCCTCCTTGAACTCTATGTTGAAATTTCACTGAATTATATGTTCACATTTTCTGTCTTACCTCTCCCTGCTACCAAAGCATTCGCATGTATGTTAAGGTGGGTTACAACTCAAAGTTAAGATATCAGTTTCTCTGAAATTGCACATATTGTAGGTAACAATGAGCAAACAGACATATCTCATATTAGTTAGCCTTTAGACATATTGTGTATGATTCCCCAGCAAACTACGGCTTCTTTCCCACATTGCCAGTGTATTTTCCTAATATCGATACGATAGGGATTCGCAGCCATCTCGTTTTCAACCATTAGGCACTGATTTATTCACAAGTTTCTGCCGCCACCGATAGCTAAGCATTAAACAGCGCGATGTGATTATATTTTTCATTTGAGAAGAAATACCTGTATGCCTCGTTCCCACTTAAACCGACGTCTGCACGGCCAGCTGTGCACTCATCAAAGTACAGAAAGCACTTTAAACTAACGACCGCCAATAAATTCAAAGCAGTTTACAGTTTTCAAAGCAATCTTGATAGATGGAAAAAATCTTCATGGAAGATGTGAATCACGACAATTTAAAAGAAACCTCACAAGTACTTTGATATGTGATAGACTGAACCAACTGTAAGTGTTAAAGCGTTTTACCATTTCCATGACAACAATTGAAACACACACAAAGTCCATGGTACGGATGCATAAAGAATGATTAATGTGTCACAGTGTAATTTGTAAATTGCCGGCTCACATTATCAACCTGAGGTATGGTAAATTCTACTCGCTCGTCACACTAAGTCATTGTGACCTGCGTTGCTCGCATGCATCTAAAAATTATCATACCGGTATATCTTATCGGTGGAGACGAGAAAATAACCGTGCCATATTCGCAAACGGCATAGTGGAAACGTGCAAGAGCTCTGAGCTAAAAAAAAAAATCATTTGTTTTTTACAAGCGAGAATTTCCATATACTGTAACCGTTTAATGATATAATTATAGCAATAAACTAGTGGTGAACAGGTTGAAATCTCGTTTTAACCCATCAGTTATTTCACTATCGCTGAAATATCAGAAAGCACAAATACGACTCGGCCTAAAATCATAAAATTTGGAATATCATTCATCAAACAAATCACCTACTCTCTCGTATAGGAATGTGAAGTCATTGGGCATTATATGAAGTCAGATTCCGTAACCTATAATTGTACATATTTTTGAGACAACTTCACGCATTTAAAAATTGAGTTCATATTAAAGAAATATATGTCTCTCCTGATAGTAGAATGTAAAGATATCCCTTCTATGTACGCGGCGGTAGCCGAGTTTACGTTGAAGAAACGTGAGTCTAGCATTATTGCAGGCAGATAGATATGTGATGTGGCTGTCATTTGAAATTTTGAATGTCTGCCTAACATGACTTCTAATCTAGCACATCTACTGCATTGATCCTTGGAGATCACACCCGCCTCTGGCAATAGGAGCGACGGCCTTCGCAAAAGTGCCCTTATCAACTGAAAATGTGTGAATTTCATGTCTTCTCTGTCGGAGTTGCCTTTAAGGGGTCTAATTCCCAAGAGAAACTCACTATTATGATACAAACTTACTTTCATTTGGGCAGCCTAGTTCAGAGTCTGGAAACATTTTAAAGACACCTTTTCAACAATATATTCAGTTTTATTTCGAATTGATTTGAAGGCTCACCTTAATGTTTTAGCTCCTCCGCTTTTGGGCACTTTCGATAATCGATCAATGCGACCGCCTTGCTATAGCTGACGTATGAAAATAGTATTCTTTCTGGTAAAACGTGGATCATAGCAGAGTGAAAGTTTTTGGGGCAGATGTTGTAAAATGTCTTTCGTGAATATTTACGTCTTCGCACATTGCCAAGTCGCATGGTGGTTGGCACGGACGGAACTCCTAAACAAAATATTAGATCGACGGCCATCAACCCTATCTTAGAATTGGAACGTTTTGTTACAGACAGCAATCGACAGAATTTATTTCTAAATCAGGCATATCTAATGTAATTTTATTAACAGGTGGTGTATGGTCCTACTTGCACTTTTGATATGCCGGTATTTTGTTTCAAGAAAGCTTTTGTACGAATAAGTTGACCTTGTTTCAACACTCAGAAAACGAATAAGGAACAGATACAACAAACACAAAAAATAATTAACAAATTTTAAATTATTATGGATGTTTTCTTCTCCGACGAGACAGCCTTCAACAAAGAATACATTTGTGTAGATTTCATGAATATTTTATGCCAATGCAAATCTCTAGAGAGTCTGCTTAATAGTCAGTGGATAGCTAGTGGATGGACAGTTATCTCATAACTTGGAAATCTACTTGCCTGCGCCGTACCGAACAACACCCCATGTGCCTTTGTCGCCGGAAATTGATTTGAAGTTCACTCATCTCATCTATACATTAACGATAAAGTACACGCTAAAAGTGCCTAAAGTGGAAAAAAATCAAATTTAGAAAGAAAAAGTAGTTAATGCAGTAATGCAGCCCGAGGGTACGATTATTTGATGAAGCGATCTCTTGAATATCTCACGCCGGAGTAAACATTCTTCACTTTCGCTGAGGGTCAATTACGTGTCTTACTCTTATGCCGTTAAGTAGCACGTTCTGTGCATCAGAATACATCGCTTGAAAACTTTTGACTTTTGAATATTAGATGAGGCGATCCGACGCCCTGAGGAAGGGATTGTGTTCCTAGTCGAGTTCATGGAATGTGGCCATCGCATCACTATTTGTGTGTGTGTGTGTGTGTGTGTGTGTGTGTATGTGTGTGTAGTGTGTATGTGTGTGTGTGTTTATATATATATATATATATATATATATATATATATATATATATATATATATATATATATATATATATATATCTTTGGATCCGTAACGAAAGATACCAACACTCAACTGAGCTGTCCAAGTACATCTGCACCTTGGAAAAAAGGAACCAGGTCTTTGACATTTCGTGGTCAATTATTGACAAAGCATCAAGTTACTCTAACATAAGCAAGCGATATATCTTTGTATATCAGAAAAACTACATATTATCAATACTGACAAATCTACGCTGTTAAACAAACGCCCGGAGTTGGTTTCAAAAAGTCGCCACCAAAACAATTATTATCTATCAAATATATATATATATATATATATATATATATATATATATATATATATATATATATATATATATATATTTATATATATATATATACATATAAGGTATGTATGTATGTATGTATGTATGTATGTATGTATGTATGTCAGAAGTGTTCTTCGTGTAAAATTGTTAGCGAAATTATTAATGATAACGTGGTCGCCTAGGTTCTGAAAATGCCTGTCATTAAAGTAAGCAAGAAAGAAAGACATTAGTAAGCTTATTGATTCTTAATGTCACCGAATTCATAGTCTACAACGTTTAATAAGCCCACGTGCATATTCAAGCACGACCATGGTTAAGTCCGCATTATCCACTTGAGAGGACGAGTTGAAAAATAATCATCTTGATTGAAGTGTGAAGGTGCTTTTTATCTTATGATAGTCACGATTTTATATCCATAGGGCTCTTCAAAATGCTTATGATAATGGAATTCCCATTCGTCTGTTTCAATCGGTGATCGCAATAGTCATAAAACGATTTGGGATATGTATCAATGACACCTTTGCAAAACAGAATGAGGAGATAATAAAACCCCGCAACGTATTATCGTGAGGTTTCTATTTTGTCGTTGTGCTTTCAAGGGATAATTATGAATAGTTTCACACTCAATCTTGTTTCCTTTGGAGGTACAATAGTGCATCTCATGGACATCCAAATATTCGGAGTCTCAAATTCGCAAAATTCCTTTCTGATATACCGTTTTGGGGACTGATTTTAAAGCTCTGGGAGTAAGAATAATGTTCATTCTCTTATGTGTAGAACAATTGAACATCATACGCAAGCGATGGCGGCCATTTTGAATTTCAAATATCGATAATGGTAATTTGATTTTCTTGTACCAGATTTAGCATGGTGACCCCTGACAGTCACTTTTGATTTTGTAAGCGAATGGTTGAAAGTTTCTGAGGAAAATTTAAATAAAAGTTTATGTCTTGCACTTTCGACAGGCATAATACTATGGAGTATTGAGAACAGCACAATGTGTGTTTAAAGTATAATTTACTCCATGACATGTAATAAGTAACTATGTAATGGCTCCTACCTTTTTATTGTTGATACTTTCGATAGTATTTCGACAACAATATATGGAGTCAGCGATAACTAATGAAAGCCTCTCTTCGCTTGCTCTACATGCCTAGCGTATACTCTGTGTGAGATATATGTAATAACACATGATAGCAGGGGCAAGGTCACGATTTTTCGCTCGCCAAAGGGATGGTGCTCATGACCGTGCACGTTATGCTAACTACACTGGATGTCTGATGTAGCTTTTAATGCCTTCGGCTCGGGTTTCACCAATGGAACCGCCATGAGCACCAATAAGAAAGCAGGCAACAAATCGTGGTTTTGCGCGTACTATCATGACTTAACTTTTTTTCCTCACCGAATAAATAAACTTGCAAGTATGTGTCTAAACCTATGTATACAGGTACAAGTATATGTATCATAGCATTGAACGTAGTCACTGGCAGAGAGTCGTCGTGGTGAGCGGTTCCCCCACATCTTACATCGCTTTCAAATTGTTTTCTATTGACGGTTGTTTAATTTGTAGCTAGTCGTACCAGCTCACATTTGTGCAATAATACCGTCTGTTATACGAGAATTACGTGTCGTCGCATGCCCGGGGCCGTACACGTGCTTTCCTATGCAACAAGCGCTCTTATGCGCAGAATAGATGCACACTGAACTAAGGTACGTCCGAGGTGATCAAGATCACCTCACGGGGCGCAGAAACATTTGCTCCCCCCCAATAAGACACGTCCACATCTGTCAAGATCACTTGACTCTCCTAAATCATGGTTTATCACTTTTTTCAATATGCCACGCGGCTACATCTAAGCCAATTGCGATAATAGGATGACACACCAAGTAAGTGAGACGTATTTAGGTGTGTACACTGGGTTTAGACTTCGATGGTGAGGCGAATTTAGATTTGGACTTCACATTCGGTCCTGACAATCAAGGGCGACCACTCTTTGACTTGGAGTTGGCATATAAAGGAACTCTGTTGTTACGGCCCGCAACCCTCTGTCCAATTCATTATGAATGTGGCGGTTGACATGGTGAAAGACTGACTTCATGGCTCGAGGTAAATCATTACATTTGTACAGTGCTACGATATGTTTTACACAAAGATGACAACCAAACCAACACGTGGTGGGGTAGGTTTATGCAACATCGCTAATCAACGACCTCCACACATTGTCAAGGTATGTTCTTCGACTTCATGGAGCGGGCTGTACAGACCATAGATATCTTCATCTTGATAGATTAACATTCCACATCATTCGTGACGTAATAAGTTGATACAAATTCATTTTGCAACGATCAAGCAATTTGTTTCATTGTGAAACCTCAGACATCTTACATATATAAGCAGCAAAGGTAACGAGATTCGGCGGGAGTCGTCGCTCTCTAAAGCCTCTCATCTCACACCGCGCATATGTTCACACAAACACGGTAATCAACACAATCAAGGTTGACAACTTTTCACTGGCGACGTCAAACTAACGATATTCACCGTCGGGGTATAGAAGAAATACATTTATGTAGCAATTTCCCGTCACTGATTACGATATTGTACGAGAGTGATGATATTTTGTTCGCACCTTGATTCGCCGACCGTACATGGCCTTTATGTATGCTCTGAAATTTTCATGATTGGGTAAAACTTACAATTTCCATGTATTGGAAGTTTAAATTGCAACACTAATCCATTGAAAGTCACATGACGTCGCAATATTGAAAATAGTATTCATTTGGATATGTATGTATGTATGTATGTATGTATGTATGTATGTATGTATGTATGTATGTATGTATGTATCTATGTATGTATGTATGTATGTATGTATGTATGTATGTATGTATGTATGTATGTTGTAGTATGGATGTATGTATGTATGTATGTATGTATGTATGTATGTATGTATGTATGTATGTATGTATGTATGTATGTATGTATGTATGTATGTATGTATGTATCTATGTATGTATGTATGTATGTATGTATGTATGTATGTATGTATGTATGTATCGATTGATGTATCGATCGATGGATTCATGGATGGATTCACGGATGTTATATTTGAATCGGTGGTCCGACGAAAATGTAATACAGAACAAAAATATGAAATGGAATTAACTCCATCCTTCAAGCTGGTTCCTGTATCCTTTTGAAAAGAGTTAATCCAAACAGTTATTGACACCATAGCCCTTAGAATTTCATTGGCAGATGTTGAATATAAAAGAAACTGAAATCTTAAATTAGAAAAGTGCTCACCCAAAAGGATGGCTCCACAAATTCTGAGAAAGTCGGTCAATATTCAGATTGAATCAATGTCCAGTTTAATACGTGCTTTACAAGGACTCGTTTATATGTATTCTTGCAAAGAATAACATAGTTAAACCAGTGGGTGGCTTGGGCTTTTGGCTGTGATTTATATTGATCATTCAGGCGATGTGCGTGCTTTAGTGATGTAAATTTTCTCCGTATTTATGAATACATTTCTTCCCTGTTACCTTATCCTTATAAAACCACGCTGGTCTTTGTCTTCATGCTAAAGGGAGCAGCTCGTCTAATGTAAATCGGATAGAAATTATTCCCCCCTGCAGTGGATCTGATCCTTTTCTTCCCTCTCAAACAAAGACATTTTATCAGATTCATTGTCAGATTTTAGAGACAAATTACTGCGTATCTTGACAGCCTGTGTAGCTTAAATCATACTAATCTGTATCCAAGAAAGATCATTGTTATTAGTAAGTATATGATCTTCTTTGTATTTAATCAGAAATATTTTCATCAATCTATGTATCTTCTACAACATAAATCACATGGTAACAATCCGCTGATCCACAATATATGTATTGTGATTCCCCGTAGAACATCTGAGTTCCTCTATTGAATTCAGACAAATTCACTGACCACATATCCAAGCTTTAGCCAGTTATGATTACTGAAGACAATCGTAAGATAACTTTCTTTGAAATTAATTCGTCTCATGTGTGTTTGTACACATCTATAAGCAGTGAAGGTAACGAACAAAATTTAAATTAAGTGAAATCGGAATGTCTTTCCCTCAGCCATACAAGGCGTCCTAGCTTGCCGTTCTTCTATCACCATGGCAACGTGCTGGTGTGTTGACGTTATCGATAAATAGGTTTTCAAGAACCTGATATTATCTCCATTTGAATACCGGACATTCATAAAAACAGTACGCAAGGTATGTAGACAATGAAGAAGCCATCTGACGGCAGACAGTTGACGTCCGTCATGATATTGGTGCGCCGCACTACTTTACCTAGTCATCATCAAATTTGAAATTAGACTATCATAGGACTGGAAGGTGATACACGTTTCCGTAATCCTGTCGTGGAGTTTGTCTTTTGTATGAGGTAAGGATACCAATCGCACGTACTGTGGTCTTACGATATTTCCTTGCTTTTATAATCATGTGGGCAAATTAATTTCCGTGAATGTGAACCTCTCCTACAAGAAATGGAGCAAAATCGGTGGAGTTCCTGATTGTTTTCAGGACTCTCTCTCTCTCTCTGTTTGTCTGCCTTCTCTCTAATCCTCCAATCACACCCCTCTCCCCCACCTCTTTCCCCTGCTGCAACTATCACCATCTCTTTTTCCTGCCCCTCTTCCTCATTCCATTCGATTTATGCCCACGTTAATGGTATTGGATGTAAATCTGGAAAAATGCATGAAGTTGTATTCAACTTACACTTGAGATGAAACAATATTTTGTATCTCCCCAATCAATATGCTTCAATAGTTTTGCTAGAACGTTTATCGTCGTAATCGTCTTACTTGTTTGCGATATTAGAAAACTAATTTTTCAAAGAAAAACTGCATTTGGATGTCCATCTGCTCGTTGGATGTGGCATCTAATTCTTCTATATTTCACCATGTAGATCACATGATGAGAACGTGAAAGGCAATTGAATGGATAGTTTTTAGCTAGTTTTCTTATCAAATAGTGTGCGATTTGTCGATGGACGTCACTAAACAGAAACAAATATTGCACACACACACACACATTATCTCGAATAATATTTGTCACTCTCTCCTTTTTTTTCTTCTCGATCGCTTGGCTATTAATGTTGATGGCAGTATACAATAGCGAGAAACTAGTGATAGAGACCAAACTTTCAAATGCCACAGAGTACAGCAAATTGTCTCGTGATTAGGCTGAAAAAGAACTATGTAGTGTGGCTTTCGTTGCGTCGTTGTGTTTTACTAGGCATAGCAATCCCACTTAAATGTTGAAATATATTTCAAGACATTGTCTAAGCGTGTTACAGTTGATGACAACCCCATCCGGCGATTCACGTTACACGATATGCGACAGAATCAACACAAAGGTATATTTTATGAAATGCAATTATTCTTTTTCAAGATATAACTATGAGTTTAAGCCGCAACGGTTATCAATATCAGCATGATGATAGTGAAACTTGTTATCTTACAATTACGGTTGTGTCTCACTCCAGTGTTGTCGACACGCTTTGCGGAGATTTTGACGGACATTTGGACGATAATCTCAAGGTCTTTTTATCGTATTATCGTATTACAGTTAAATAAAATTATGTTTCCGGAGTTATCGACGCAGTACATAACATATGTTAGCATAAAAAGTAATAAAGGACGACCAAGACTATTAAAATAGCGGGTATTTTTCATACAATTGATCGCAGTTCATCATATCGGATCGAAATTTTTAAAAAAATGATGAACGTGCAAGTTTTTAATATTGTGTCACATTGGTATGCTACACCTCGTGTTTAATAAAATGGTTGTAATGAAGGTTGGTATGTTAAGAAAAATTCTAATAACAACAATGCACTTAAAAGTCTTCCGCTGTGATCGGTTCGCAAGATTGTCTGATGACTTTATCATTGTACTTGCGGACGCTAGATGAACGTTCATGTCTCCTGTTTTCCTTAAAAGATGCTACACTGGTGCAGTAGTTTCAAAATGTTGTCATTTTGGCGGGCGCTGGGCTAGGGTTTGGGATGGGGATGGCAAATCACCAGATTAGATTTTCTCCACCACAACAATTGCACTACTATCCTGCGGTTCAAGTCCGTTTCGTGTTCATCAACGAAGTGCTTTGAATGTGCAGTCGTCACGCAAGTGCAATTAAGAGAAATCAATTTTAGAGTGAATCCACAGTGCAAATATAACGATAGTCCACACTAAATGGGAGCAGACAGCCAACTTATTTGTGGTCAATAATGACCGGTATTGCCAATACAATTAGTTTTAGAATAATCACTGAATGTACTACTGCGTTGGTGTTAGCGACCTATTAGTCACGCAACAATTTCTTTCGCAGTCAATTTGTATATTGTGTGTTTTAAAGATTGCTTACCATAGAAACCATAGAGCCATAATATTGGAATTGGAAGATTTAATTCGTACAGATAAATCAGTTTAGTTTATTCAGTGAAACTCTGAGAATCTTTATTCACTTGGAACTGCTAATAGGCAAAGTAAACTACGATATATCATTACAGAGGTTGTGCGAATGCGCATTGCCCTTGCATATCAAATGGTTTTATTTTTCTCAGTAACATTGTATTACTCCCCACAAGAACCTCACTATAACTGTAGACGTTTTCGCGGCATTCAATAGGCAGGTCATCTAGATTCAGTTTACATTGAAGAAATACGCTTCGCCTGATATTATGTGTATTCGTTATTTCATAAGATGACATGTCTATAGACGCAGGTGCTCCTCACAAAACATCGAAATGATAACAGTTGCGGGCTGATTTAGCATTTTCGAATGCGAATGTAAATTTATTTGGCGTTAGCTTTTTTATCTTGAATAATATATAGTAATATGACAATAAAAGAGAGACGATAAACAAGTGAAGTATGAGGCATATTCATGTAGCATGAGCAAGAGCCTCACGTACTTACATACATACATACATACATACATACATACATACATACATACATACATACATACATACATACATACATACATACATACATACATACATACATACATACATACATAGCCTTGCAATTGTTCCCATGATAACTGAAGTGCTGTGTTCCTTGTGCAGCTTATAATACAACACAAACTGTCATATTTCGTATGAATTTGATTGTAGGATACAAACTTTATCAGAAAGGGGGGTAGAACAAAATTCCAATTGGATGTAATTACTGACAAGACAATTTCAAACAATTTGAATGAGTCATGAAATGATACCATTCCCTGGCTAAAAGAAACTTTTGCACCGTACCATAAGATGCTGAACATCGTGCTGTACATGCCGATCGATGACTTGAATTATTTCACAAACTATACAGCACCTTCAAACAATTCCGTCGCCTTCACACCTTTGAAAGATATCGTGCTCAATAGCCGCATCGATATAAGAAAGTGTGAAAAATGCAATCAAGGTGTACAATGAGTCGATATCTTCGTGTTGTAGTGGGGTGAAATGCTATACTTCTTCAATAGCTGCCTGAATAACAAATTGTTTTCAAGGCAAATCATCGGTCAAAGGTTTTATTTTACCGGTGACAGCCCAACAAGTATTTTTGTCCTACTTGATGGGTGTTTTGTGTCGTGGAAAAATCACGTTTTAGAAGCTAGGAAAGTGAAAATGGTGATTGAACATCGAGTGTGTTTTTGATCTCGCCGCAGAAGACAGTTTTCTCGCTTTCGACTCTTTGAATCGATTGAACTGCATTCTGATGACATTCACAAAGAGCGGTGTTATAGGTCAGGTAATTGCGTCATCGTGAAAGAAAATTCGAGGTTTAGCTCAGGAATTAGATTCATATCTTGTGGTTCAGAATGACTTTGAAAGTTACGAAAGCTTTGTGTCGGTACATCACAATCGGTATAATGACGAATCAAGCTTGTCTTGCAGCTTTCTTGTTTGAAGTTCATTTAAATATCAAGTAACTGAACATATTTCTAAAGTGAACGTACTTTTTCGTATAGACATCCGCCAGACTCAATCATACAATGAGCGTACCAATATAAATTCAAAGGAAAGCACAAAGTTGGATGAGGGAAAAAAATGTATTCAGATGTATGCAAATCACCGGATTTCTTGGCTTCGTTTTGCAACTGTTTTGAACATTTCGAAAGAACATGACACCATTCTATAGTCGGGTCCAATTAGCTGTCGTTTTACATTTTGGTCTTGAAACAATATACAACCAAACTACATTTTAATTTTTGTCAATCGGTTTATTATGACTTTAATAACTTTTTAAAAATTTCAGTCATCCAAATCCTGTAATTTAAGAATGGAAGTAGATAATGCAAAACAAAAGTACCGTGTTATACATAAAATATAGCGTCAAATTTCGAATTTAATTACCTTTATGATGTAATATTAGAATTGCGATTTATATCACAAATTTCTGCCTTAGTCATGCTTCATGTAGGCCATTGCTATCATACCAAACTTCAAATTCTCTGATTTTTGAAAATGTATATTTCGAGGGGTTCATTACACGGATAAAATGTAACGCGATTTTACTCTTTACTCCTCGAAGGAGTGGAATTATTGAGAGAAGCCTGATTGTGTTATTCTTTAGAAAATATTTGAAAAGCTTGAACCATTGTACTGTCATGAATTTTAGATGCATAAATTATGCCATTGTGTGTATGTGAATACAGCGATACTTAGATGAATATTAATATCATAATAAATTTAGTCCAGTACGACGATCGGTAGGAATATGTCAAACCCGGAATTCGGATGGACCACGGTATAAACAAACCTACGTGCACAAACGCGCATGAATAAACGTGTTTTTCCATACGCATTACTACACTTGGGTTTTGTTTGTACCACGATCATGTGATCTATCGGGCTTACTGAGTCTGTAGAACGCATATCGCGTCTGTTTTATTTCGCAGTAGATCCATTGACATTCATTATTGACGAGCATAGGAAACAATTGTGGCCAGTACATCATAAATCATTAGTATAGGGGGAAGTTAGTTTCATAAACCAAAGAGGGAATAGATGCTAAAATACTTCCATTCGTATTTAGAGAAGCTCGATGCTTAGGCATTGAAAAGGCCAGCCTGGCGTGATTGAAAACACTTATTTGATGAGACTGTCGGTGCTACAGGAAATAGAGGCCTCCAATATCAAAACAGATGAAATCAATTCTTTTCGTTTTTTCCCATTTCTCGACTAAATGCGAGCATTCACCGGAAATTATTTGTGAGATGGAATTGCCGTCGATCCGCCTCAAGCTGTATTTTAGTGCTCTGATATGGCATAGCATGTGGAGTTAACCTCATGGCGTAACCCCTGTCTCGTAATCTTTCGGTGGTAGACGGTCACACCAGCCGGACGAAGCACGAAAGGCCGTCACTTGAAGCGACTAATCAGCCATTATCTCCTGACGGCGTATTTGCATGAAAGGTACGGTAATCATTTAGACGGTGTGAGCTCGACTTCTACAACACTGTTGCAAGGCTTAAATTCGCATTAGAATGAGTCAACAGAACGCCGAGTTTCTTTAATATTTCTCCTATTATATTTTATCCACCGGGGAGGAGTTGTATGCCACGTGTAAATTCAATAACTTTGAGAGCAAATCATTTTGTTGGAAATTCGCCTTGTTGCTAGGTATATGAAAATATGAAAAAACACCCCTTTGAAAGATACATCTATTATGTATATCACTTTTTTATGCCATGTCAAATAACTCGTCGTGTTTACATACGGAAGTCTAGAATATTGACCAGTGAGTGAATTGGCTAACCTGTATTGTGATTTCTCGTTGTAGCGTATGCAGAAGATCAATGTGTGAACACACACTTTGACATTGACTTTCGAAAAGAGAGAAGTTACTACATATATGGCTTTATTAAAACGTTTATTACTTTCTCAGTGTCTAAGCGTTCCTGAAAGAAAGCAAAGAAAGTATCCAGGTTATATAGTCGATAGATATCATAATCGACGAACGGACCATGGAAACAGCGACAAGTACACCAGGAATCAAATTACTGTGTCAAGGGGTGTTGGAAAGTATTTGAATTTTATACGGAAACGATCTAGGAATTACATCAGTGTTTACAGGGATTTCTTTGTCATATCGGTAACAGGACAGTTAACCCCTGGACATTTAGTCCCCGTACATTTGCCACCTACCGTCTACCCCAGCTATTTACCAACGGACACTTACCACTCGGACACTTACCTCACAAGACATTTACCACCCGGAGAATTACCACCCGGACAATTACCCCCTCTCTTAAAATTAAATTTAAAGGGTTTCTAATTTATTATCTTTATTTTCAAACAGTTTCAACTTTGTTTTGACATAGCATAGACACTGTCTATCATTCAAAAAGCCTTATGGAGTGTATTTTATATGTTGATGATGAAGGAATTAGTAAATATTTTATGAAACATCCATCACAGATTCTACCAGTAAAACATAAAACTGGACATGTGTATAACTTTCGATACAACCCGGTTTTGACTAAAACGACAAAAATGGAAAAAAAAGGACATTAGTTGTATAGTGTTAGGGCCAAGGTTAGATTTAGGGTAGGGCAATAAAATGATTCGTATAGTGACATCTTTTTAGTCCGTTTAACACCATAAAATAGTTATTTTAATATCATTCATAAGCGCGATTTCAAGACTCAGTTTTTTTAAAGCAATATTCCTAATGTATTAGAAGGGTCACCATTTCAACTGGCAGCCTCAGACAACTTCTCGTGGTGTAGTGGTTAGAGAGAGGGTCTTTCGTATCGGGCGTCCGGGTTTACTTCCCTGATAGGCATAGGGTATAAATAGAAAGGGTAAAAATTAGAATGTGAAGTAACACTTATCAGGTAATAGCAGAAGGTAGATTGTGTGGCACCCAGCAGGAGACAGTACTAGAAACGATGCAAACGCAGTCCTCGCGATTGTTCGGGAACCTTCTTTTTTGCCATTTTTGACAAAGCAATGTTGTCGTTATAACTAGTATTGGGGGGGGGGGTAAATATCTGGGTGGTAAATTTCTTTGGGGTAAATGTATCGGTGTTCAATGGTTGGTGTAATTAGCAGGGGGTGAATGTCTGGTGGTGATTGTCCAGAGGGTATTTGTCCGGGTGGTAATTGTCCAAGAACCGTAATATCAAGCAAGCATGGAAGACATAGGTGGAGAATCTCACTCCAATGTATCTAGGTCCTAAATAGTTATTATGTGGCTACCGGACAGTCTTATGGACGTTTTTTGACGTCTCCATATCACTAACATACTAGAAGATTTCCTCGGGTAAATCCTATCACAAACGTCGCATCTGCTTAGATTTAAAATAACCTAAACGCCGAAATCACGTAAAATCTGTGTCACAACCGTAACGGTTTTTAGAAAGTTTATGAAAAGTTTTTCGGTGAGATACTACGCATGCAATATGCAGCACAAAGTAGAAGAAAAGTCAGAATTGAAATTTAAATAACGAACACTAAAGACAAGCCATTCTCGTCACCATATAGAGTTCAAGGTAACGACATTTGGTATAATGATTGGTAAGTTTCCACATTGGCAATGGTAAGAGTCGTCGGACAACGTGTGTTAGGTGACGTATGGTTGTGGATGTTGTAAATAAATCACCTAAGATCTATGACTGAAGCATGAGCAAAGAGCACGGCAGGTGTACCTGAAAAGCGTCGCCATGGTTGACTTTTGCATATCTTGAAAGATAAATATCTTCGCGTCTGCGCTCCAGAACTTGCCACATTCCAAAAACATTATTTGTATATTAGTCAATTCGGTGTAAATAAGTCAGATTCAACTGAAATAGATAAATCTTATCAATCGATTATATAATCGTTTAAATGACATTACAAACATTGAGGTACTGATATTAGGAGACATGTACATTTGAGTGCGTTGCGTGACCCTGTACGTCGGTAATACTCAAAGCTACCTCATTTAAAACTCCGTGTGCCGTGTCTAGGAAACTTATAGGTGGCGTAGGCTCCTATAAAATAGAGCCATAAAATACATTTTGCTTCATTATTTACAATGTTCTTCCACGCGGTCGCTCGTAGGAAGTTGTCAGTTCATCGCTTCGCTGTATTAAGGTTCCAAGACAAGAAATTGACCTTTTTTAAGCTAACGATTCTCTAGTGGTTCATAAGCTCAGAATCCCCGTAAATTTTATATTTTCGGAAAGCGTAGATATAGGGGAACATTTTTAAAAGTAGTACCGTCAAAGTAGTACAGCAGCCTCGAGCACACTCTCAAACGCGGACCGCGAGTATGGTGAAGACGTGTTTAACATGGGAAAAGTGCAACGACCTTGGTTTCACTTTACCCTTGCTCTTCAAAAAATATTTGTATCTCTTTCACAACATACGATAAGGAATAATAGTCTTGTCTGATGAGTTTCTATATACAGAACTTAAAGAAGCATAACCTGACACTTGCTATGTGGGTTTCAAATGATCACTCCTACTTATTATGTTTCATGTCATACTAAAGAAACCAAGGAAATCTCTAACAGTCTGTATCAGGACTAACAATTAGCTTCATCTAATCATCTTCTACTGCAACGAATGAACTGCCATACTCAAAGAAAATTACCAGAGTATATGATGGAAATGAAAAAGGGTAATTCGAGCATTTAAATATAAATAACTGAAGTTGATTTCAAACCATCGGCAAATATTAGCCATGCACTTGTGTAGATGCATGTGTGAGTTTAAACCTCAATTAGAGTGTGGTAACACAACTGCCAATCAAAAAGCTAAACAAGCATCCACACTTCAATCAATGAGTCTTGCTAGAAATGAGGTGTGCGGCTCCTTTGAAGCGAAAAACCTGCATCAACAATTTTTGAATTGGAATTTGAAATATGCACCTGAGACTTAACGGCGCATACCTGGATGAATTCAATTTACTGAGTGATACGAACATGAAATGGAGTAAAACAGCACGACCGCATAGAAGAGGCCACTTCAATGCCAACGTTTTCCTCTTGAATATTTTTTTATTTCACTTTAAGATTAGAGTAGACGAAGATTGTATCCTGTTAAACACACCCTGTCAACATTGTGCTAATCACAGTGTTTAAGTCGTCAACGTTAATGGATGTGTCATTAGTGTCAGAATAGATCTAAGGAAGCGAAGCTTGCCTTAAAGACGGCACCGTTAGCGAAGCCTTCCCTTTCGTATATTTGTCCCATGGTTCAGGGACGATCGATATTCCCAGGGTTAAGGAAACATAGACGTGGCTGGTAAAAAGACGAGCCGGCAATTAGAAAACTCGTTTTGTGAGGTCATTCAGTTAATGACGCGCGCGGTGCTAAACATTCCTCGGGGCATTTTAGTTGTAAGACAGAATTGATAAAATTACTGTAATTGTAAATAAATATAGCAGTCGCAATCGATGGCGTTTCCCTGAGCAACGCTGTTCTTAACGTTTCTATTTCAAAACATATCGTTAAGCTAGCCACAGACAACGATTTTCTCGACAATTATGACATTAATTAGCATTCAAATAACATTCAGTCCTGTAGTTTATCAAAAACAATTTGCTACAAATTTTAAATAACACATTAATTTATCAAAAAGCTAGTCGCGCACCAGCTTACGAGTATCTCTGAACTTACAGGTCGCGCGGATTTTTGAGTCAACATATCGATATTATTAGGGCAGAGGGGCAGAATATTTACGTTAACCAAATCGTACAATTACCTGTCGTACTACAGGTATTTTTAACAGAAAGAAATTACTATAACACTTGCTCATTTTTGCGAAAGTGGATAATTTATTTTTTCAGTCGATTAATTAAATGAATGACCACCGTGGTTAATTTTTAATTTGATTTTAATTGAATCCGGTGAACTGCAGGAAGTAATTTGGATTTGATTACATTTAGCCCTAAACGATTACATCATACGTCAGAAAATATAAGAATTGAAATAGCTGCAACGGTGATAATTACCCTTAATTTCAGTTTTCTAAATTGAATTTCCAATTTTGGCTAAAAGGAAGATTGTGTTCTTAAAGGCGTAGTGATATTCTACACACGACTTGTAACATATTGCTTATAGAGTCATCGGGTTCATTGCCCGATGTCAGCATACATGAATTTTGGTTGAGCCATGACAAAAATTTGAAGTTCACGAGACAGATGGTTAACACTTGAATTTGACTGTGCATATGCGCATGCGTCACTCATCAGTTCATTTTATTCCGCATAATTGTACTAGTATTTCACTGTCTGGAAGCTTCTTTCTTTCAACATCAGACGCAATAACATTTTCCTGGGATACGTGAATTTTCGGTCTGCAACCCGAATCCCAACTAACACGTGATAAAGAGCCAGGCACGATTTTAATTTCGATTTTACATGAAAATTCGAAGCACTGGCAATGGGTAATGTAGAATGTTATCGTAATGGTACTCTCTGTGAGGTTTCACACCGGGTACACACAATGATTGTATGAACAGCCTGGCGTGGGGCGTTGTTGAGTTCAAATGATATAATAATTGCCTCTTTAACAGGCAACAGCTCTGACATATCTGCGGAAATTCAAATATTACGAAGAAATCGACATAGCGTGCATTCGCATAGATTTCAATTGAAACGGTTCCGGTACCCGTTGGCACTTTGAAACTAGGACATGCTTCGAAGATTGTGCGTAATTGTTATTTCGCTTGGTGATTGCTCGGATTGTTGCAGAAAGAAAATTCACGTATACTGGAAAAATCTAAAATGGGAAGGTCAATTCAATAAACTAAAATTAAGGGTAATTACCAGGTTGCAGTAATTTAGAAAATGTATGTTTTCTTGCCTATGATGCAATCAAGTACAGACTACGTAACCAAAACATTTGTAATGGTGAATCATAAACCTATAATTGAAAGTCGTGACGCCGGGCGTATTTTCTGAAAGTCCCTGGAAAGATTGAGATGTTTAACAAAAAGAAAATCAACTTCCTGTTGACACCATCACGCATTTTGTCTCGTTGATGCAACTATAGACACCATAACATTATACCGAAATGACGGTACATAAAATGGTAACAAATACACAAAATGAGAGATTCTTCATTCAGTTTCCGAAAAACTCAGTTATCGCAGGCTGTAGGGACACAACACATATGTATAGCGTTTTGATTTGTAGTAACACTTTATCCGTGTATCCGTCAAAGCGTATCCCTCAGTGGAAGAGATATCGCAAGATTGTTACCATAGGCATTCAGCGATTCTATCGCTTTTCATTTGCATATACTTCTTTTTCGCCTACATTTTAATGGGTTATTTTCCACGCATCAAAAAGTTTACCTCCAAACCAATCAAATGTACCTTTCTTATCATGCAACTCACAGTCTTTTCAAGTAGAAGGTATCCTGAGATAACATATCAGCACATGTCAAGATAAATTTATTTTTAAATACTCTGAAATGCTATATCAATAGCTCACGAAAATTTAATTCATTCCGGTGACCATGAACTTGAAGGAAGTCAACTCTAATTTTTTTGTCTAATTTTTGGCGATCAAGGTCAGTAAGTGTAAATCTCAAATATGAAGGCAATCAAGCTGAGGCTTTTTTTAATTAAATAGGTAAAGTGCTGTCGGCGCGCGAAACCGTTGACGCCTTCATTCTTCCGAGTCGTTTCGGTTTTATTAGAAGCAATGGCGTTGAGTTAATATACATCACGTGATCTACGCCCAACAATAGGGACTAAATGTAAATTGCCAGATGCTGCGTAGTGCAAATTTACCGAGTCAGGCTGGTTATTGAAAAGTTATTAAATACCCCCGCGGGAACGTACGCCTACCTTGAGGAAACATTTTTCATATGTAATTCCACAAAGTAGTGTGCAGTGGAAATTTTACTCCTCGCTGACTGTCGAAAACGATACTTAACCGTTATATATATTGTCAACTATTCGCATTTAAAACGTCAAGCTATGTCTGCGTGGATACATTTCACACATAATCTTGCGTAGATAGCACAGAAAATTACTAGAGAAAATGGTATGCCACAGCTCTGTCTTGAAGAACTCGGGAGCATGGTTATATCATTTGGACGATGGTCGTCTACAAATTTTCGACGCGTACAACCCCAGGCTAACAAATTTCCAACCTGGAAATAGGCTTAAATACTTTCAGATTCCTTAGTTTTCGATCGTAATGCTTGTGACACCCTCTTGTCAACTCTGAAGTTTCTTAGGTTCTAATGTAAATATATATATATATATATATATATATATATATATATATATATATATATATATATATATTATATATATATATATATAATAGTGTGTGGTGTGTGTGTGTGTGTGTGTGTGTATGTATGTTATTATGGGCATGCATAAAATGCAATTTCCGAAATGTCCTAACACATAAACCTGTGCATAACACAGTCTTGTAAAGTGATGGAAAAAATATGTTCAATCTATGAGTGAACTGAACCGTGAGTAACTTGTTACATTTCACATCAAAAGTTTTGATATTCGCTAGGTTTGATAGCAGTGCGGTTGTTATGTATACTATTACACTCTGCTAATTCGCGAATACCTTTTCCAAGCCCTTACTGTATAAAGTTACAAAAGATGTTCATATTCATAGATGTTGCGATGGCAGAGTTACATCCGGCTATTCAAGCTTTGTCCTGTGATCCTTCCGATTATTGAAAATAGTTTTCAAAGGAACGACTTATTGAGTGATGTTTGCAATGTTGGAATATTCCCCCGCTGTTGTTAATTTTCTTTGAGTGTCGGAAATGAATTCCTATCACATATCAGAACATGAACTCTTCGATAAACGTGGTGTCGAATTTAATATCCCTGTTAGCGTTAATGCCGTCTTGGTCTCAGATTTTAAACTCATACCGCTCTGATCAGGGCCTTGATGGATCAAATCACACCTTATATCAAAGCATCTGGTCGTAAAGAGATACAACCAATTAGGGTTTGGTTCATTTCCTACCGTTCAACGTCCTCAAAGTAGTCACTTTTCGAAATAGATCAGACGATGTTTTGATAAAATTTCGGCATTATTAGCAATGTTATGTGTTCTGTTTTGTATTTATTTATCTACCTATCTATCTATTCATCAATTTATTTATTTATTTCTAGCTAATCTTGAGGCTCTGTTATATAGCTCTTACAACAAACGATGCCAAAATGTCTTGAACCAAAATGAATAAAACCAATTGCGATCCTTCTCAAAAACTGCTAGACATTGCAATCGAATGATAAAATAAATTGTTTCTCAGCACTTAACCATAATCGCCCTATGCAAATATATGTAATGAACACATGGTATTGTGAGTCCACCAATGTCAAGAAATAACATGCTTTTGACGGGTGCAGTCAGACGAATGAGAAAGTGACAAAATTTGTTAAAAGTCTCATTCTCCCCCAACAACATTAGCACTCTCACAGCAATTTTAGGTATCTTGTTACAAATAGCGAGAAGATGGTAACAATTCTTTTCCAGTAGTTTGCGAGGTAGATGAAAATAAAGTCTGTCTGACCTATAGGCAGACGACTACCTACTAGACCATTAAAAAGTAATTTCGCGGTTGAGCTACCTGTCACAATAGTTGACGATGAAGGAACAACTCAATGTCTGGTTACACACGTTGCCACAACATTTCTGTTATAATTTCTTGTGATGGCAACAGGTGGAACCTCACTGTAAATATCAATTTTGCATTTTAAAACTTCATTCTGACCCACCGCTTCACTAGAATTAACTTTAACCATAAACACTCTAAACTGATTATTTATCCAAATTGATTATTTGTGAATTTTAATATCACAAGGAAATGCTGTGCCTTGTTTCAATTGATGAGCCCGTACTCACGGAACGTGATATACAGCGATGTTGAAGTTGTGTGGAATAATCGAAAAAACGTCACTCAAAGTTTGACGTTCCTCATAAATAAGAAATTGCATAAAGAAATTAATGAATAAAATCTGATGATTTTTTTTGGAGGGGTGTTACATTTTACAAGTGATGAAATTGTGGGGTAGGTCAAATTTTAGAAATTTTGGAGGGGAGGTAGCTTTTTGCACTTTATTTTTCGACTAGGTTAAACCGACCCCCCCCCCCCCCCACCCCACCACCTCCCCGTAAAATACGAATGTTCCCTTAGAGGAATGACAACGGGATTCAACAATCGTCATACAGGAAGATAATTTTAAGGTGCACTATGCTAATACATGCGTTACCGATCAAACACTGTCCTGTGCTTTAAATCTCTCCTGATTTCGATCACCATGTAATTAGGGAACACTCCAAAGCCGATGACCTTTATCGTGCATATCTCGACGTTTACCGTGAAATATCACGGCTGATATTTTACGGTAAACGTCACTAGGATGAAGCGATATGGGCATGGGTATATGTAAAATTAAGTATCCAATCAAATCATTCGGTATCACTGGAAAGGGGTAAAACCTAAACCTATTACTGTGTATGTTACGGATATCGGGCCTGGCATGTTTAAAGGCCCAACAACTGTGACATTTGATAATTTTCAATATTTGTTGTGTCAGCCACAGTTTCTGGGTCTTCTTCCCAAGGCATGTTTAAATACTTGTCATCATCGACTCTATGTTTTTAAAATTAGTATTTGAATCCACAATCCCAGTAAAAAAGTAAAAATTCCACTGACAAGCCACTCTCCTCTAGTGTGATATGTTTGTGATCGTGCAGCAAAGGTAAACGCGACTGATGAAAATGTTAATTCGCATAATGCCATCAAATAAAATCTCATTCTTGTCATTTCCGTGAAGACTTGAAAGTGCGAAGCAATGACGAAGTAATTAAGTAAACGATAGCTGAATCAAATTCTCGCCGGGCTTACAATGAATTACCTATGGCATACACTTCTTTACACGTACACCTCATTTCGCCAGAAGCTGTCTTCAAATTTTCCTTTTCAGTTTCTCACCGACAACAATCGATTTTAGAGTTCTAGTTTGCAGGTAGGTGCCAAGACCTGAGAGATTTAAAACATGAAGGCGAAACACATTCAAGGGTGATCAGTTCTGTGACTGTAATAACATTGCTTCTTTCTTCCGTATTTCCTTTATAATTAAAATCGGCAACATCGATCGTTAACGTGATAAAGAACATTTGAAATATAGACAGCCATAAGCAAAATTGACAGAAAGAAGAAAAAAAATCTTCCCACCCTAAAAACTACCACAAGAGAAATAAACTCGATAATAATTATGTTTAAGTGATGATTGTGATGGTGAATAGCACATTAATTATCATTTGGATTTCACCGTCACCACCACCACCACCACCATCACTATCATCACCATCATCATCATCATCATCATCATCATCATCATCATCACCGTTATCATGAATAATTCATATTTTTCAGCGTACCCAATTATATCAGATCGACTGATCATCTATTCAAACGCGTAAGAACTCGTCAGATACCGCCAACTTGTAAATTTCGTCAATTTTGCAAAATCATCACAAACATGATTCGAGGGGTAATATACTGATTTTACATTTTTTGACCTTGACCTAAAATTTGGAGCCACTGGCTAATGCGGAAAATATGCCCCACTGAATTATGATGCCTACTGCCCTCCGGTATCTATGGTCTGCCCGTTCCCCACTCCCCACAACTATTCAAGCTTCCCAATGCCCTCTCCCCGCCACTGAAATTCCCATTTGCAAAACTTTGCGAGCAAAAAACTTTGGTTATTGCTTACCCCTAAGTTACATGTGTAGGTGCTTAATCTTCCCTGAAGTTCTATCAACCACGGCTGTCTCCTCCACCTGCTTATTTTCCGATACCAATTACCAAAAGTTTTCTCCCCGCCCACTATAAAAATTTGAATATGGTCTTTGTCTCCCCGCCCGCAAATTAGATGTTTTAAAATTTGCCGCCCGCTGAAAAACTGGAACGAACGATTTTTTGCCGAACAGTTTCGTTCACTGGTTGATTGTCATCCCTCCTCCTCCACCTCCTCCTCATCCTCCTCATCATCATCATCATCATCATCATCATCATGAACGACAACAAAGGCGTCAGTAATTTCAGCATCGTAGTTTTGCGCCACCATTAACCTAGCCACCAAATGAAGTAAATGAGTCGCTGGTATCCGAGGTATGAACGTCAAAGTAGATACCATGTCAATTGATCGTTAGATCGAACTGCATAATCATGAGTGTTCTCACTTACAATATGACGTCAATACGTCTCGCTTAAGGTGGTGTTGATTAGGTCGAACCTTTATTACATTTCGGAAATATCCGAAAATTACTTCAGAATTGAGCATACATGTTGCCACCGAGTCTATTGTGCTGGGACTGAGAAAACAGTATAAGAGCATGCTTCACCTGTAAGTGTGATGTCAAACCATTGGAGTGTGCTCCTATGATGGGGAGTTCACGTATAGCAATACAGCCGATCATCTTTTTAATTTCGACTTCATGAATGTTGCCTCCCTCGCAAATAATTCGCATGACAGGAAACAAAAGTGGCCGAATACCTATATTAGACGTAAATTATTCATCTCTTCAATTTTTTTTTTGAAAAAATATGTATCTCTCGGAAACCTTAATTCATTATTGTCGTGAGTAATGACGGGCTGGCTTCGGTTTGTTCATTTTGCTTCATTGCACATGAATGTATGTGATTATATCTCATCTCACACAAACACTACATCTCTCTCCCTAGGCGATGGAAATATAATGAAAGCAGCATTTCTTGGCGCTTATTAAGACTTCGTCAAGCTAGGTCATTGTATGCATATTTCGGAAATATTATGCTGACTGTCAACGAGGAAGGCTGTTGATTAAAACAAGTAAACCGTGTGGGACTACAAAGATATTGAATTAAGGTAGTATAAAGTGAAAGACTTAAACTTTTGCTCTAACTTTCCTCAAGGAATCTTTCAACCATTCTCTTTCAAAATCAAGAATAAAAATAGGGGGGTCACCGTGCAAATTTTGGTACTAGAGAAACAAATTACCCAAGATTTAAAGATATTAGAAATTCAAAATGGCCGCCATCCCTGTGTTAACTGTATGGAGAAAAATAAAAAATTTTGAATTTCGAAAAACTAAGCCGGTAAAAAGTTTTTTTTTCACCAAGACCTTTAAAATGAACCCCCACATGTGGTATGTCAGAAGAGAATTGTAAAAGTTTGAGAGTCCGAATGTCTGTCCCCGAGGTGCGTTCTACGTTAAAACGAAATGTATCAAAATGAGAGCGATTTAATAAGAAATATGTGAACCATGTGAAAAGAAACTAAGTAGTATGGAACGTAAGACGGTAAGAATAGTACTGTACAAACAAAGGTTTGTCTTTTCACTTCCTGTTTGGAACTCACAATATTTCGACAATTTCATGCGAATTAATAAGTGGTTAGAGTGTTTGCGAAGACTGCTCCCACTTCGTGGAACGGCCATGTGGTTGTTAGCGAAACCGCTCCCTGTATAGGCCTATAGTGTCCGTTTCGTACATCAACCCTTTTTAAAACAACTGGAAATAGGACATCAGGTCCTCTTGTTTTTTTCACCATCACTTTACTTCATTTCAATTGTACACCGAAGGTGACGATAAATGTTAAAATCGAAATATTAAATCTTAAAATGCCGAATCACCAAGTACATTAGTATGCTTATCATACTCAACCACAAGCGTGTCATACTTGCAAAAACTTATGCCTAACGGAAGATACAAACCATAAAATTAGACGGGCTGAAATTCGAATATGAACCTTTCTCAATTTGTCCATTAAACAGGTATAACCTAAAATACAACACAGCTGTGAATACATTCGCGTAAACACGACGATGCATTAATTCACTGTAGGAAACCCACAACAAGTGGACTTTGAAATATATGGGCATTAATTGGAAACGAAACGTGGGTGTTCAAAACTTAATAGTCACGTTTCACAGTAAGACCTCGAGAATATTCATTTTGTCTTCTTTCATAATCCCGGCGTGTCTTATGATATTATAAGGGTATTATTCGTGCACAATCCTATACCTATTCATATGGCTAACCGAACTTTCCTGCAGTAATAACATATACAATGTCATAAAAGGCTTCGTTCTTTTATAATGTTATAAATTTTATACAGTAAAACTTCCTTCCCACGAGTAGAGGAGTTTTAGAACACCTGTTCTGAAAGGAACATTTCAATAATTTACCATCGATATTAGATGAGACAAATTGGGAACAACATCTCTAACAGAATAGGTTTTGCAGAAGGGACTTGCTGCTAAGGCAATTTCAGCAGGATTTGAATCTGGCGAACTGTTTCAATTATTAATATTATATCAGAATTCAGCATTTAGTGTGTCTGAGCTACGCGTTATGTACACCTAATTTCCAGGAGGTCACAATTCTTTTAGTATTCAGCAGGAGAACAGAATATTTCTACAGAATCGCGTAAAGCTCTCTTTGAATTTGAAGGTCTTCGGAATAGTAATGGGCAGAAAGATGACAATAATCGAATAGGAGGTACAAAACAGTTTTCCCTTTAAGCATTATCGTTCAAAAATAGAAAAAGTATGCATTTTGTCGGATTTTCGTATTACTTTCTGTAGGTCTAATACCCTCAATAACAGTGCCAATTTGTGTTCGAAAATCCATTAGGAGCTATACACAGGCGGATTCTGCTTTCAGCACATATCACGAACAATGATATGTCGTAATTTTTGTTTGCCTTACAAGCACGTATCTCACTATTCATTGCAAGTTTAACAAAAGATATATATCCCTCTTCCAATTAATACACGCATAAATGCACGTATTGTACAATTTGACGACTTAAATTGTAAAAAACCCTATGGAACAAAAGCGCTATCTTGTTTGCTATAATGTACCGAATTTAATATGTTTTCTATTCTTTTACATATAAAACAATCCGAAACGTAGTATGTGAAGCAATAACTTACGATGCTATAAAAATACTAACTTACCGTTAGAAGCAATTATGGCATGATACAACGTGCAATTTTGAGTAATTCTCATACGCAGTCTCTGTAGAGGTGAAATAAATCAAAAACTAAAAACAAAAACAAATACACTGGCTGGATTTGTGCAGAAAGTTTGTTATATGTGTACAGTACGAATTCAGTAGCGAAAAGATTTGTCGAAAAATCGACTCAGGTTTTTACAATAATATGCAAATCGCTTTGGAGACTTAGGATTTTAAATATATCCTGAATAGGATATCGTCACGAACATCATGCCGGCTGCCGTAGGGACACAACAGACAAAACAATTAAAGTAATACGAGTCTTCTTGAATTGTTCACTCTGCTTTTTCTGATATAATACCAGTTCACAGTTCATACACGTTTACCGGAAGGATGGTTTTGTTTGAAATGAAACACAGTTTTATCATTTGAGCAAAACCAGCACGCAGCCTACAAGTAAAGTTGTAATGGTACGAAATCGAAAGATCCCTGAATGCAGCCTCTAGGGACTTAATGACAAAGTTTTTGAGAAATGAATCGTGGCTTCATTTACACCAATATTTCTTGATGCTGAATGACAGACCTTACGGTTATACTGATTCGATGGACTGATTCCGCGAAACAATTAACTGTCGCAATGGGAATTTTTTGACATCCACGGAGACGTTGGCTCTTTTGATTCTGTTAAGAAGAAAATAAAGGATTAAGCAACCCGAAGGCACAATGCGTGATTGCTCATACTCGATGGCTGTTCAGCCTCGGATAAAAGCAAATCAATTGCGACATAATCAACGGACAGTGACTTCAGTATTTGATATGACTATGTCGTCCTCGTCTTCCTCAAGCCAGTGGCGATTCGTGTCTGACAAGACACGGATCGAAGCCGCAGCCGCCGACGATGATACCGAAGAAGAGATTTCAATTATCCGTATGATTATCATCTTTACATAATCACCTCCGTGACGATAAAAAGTAAACGGTGATGATACTGATGATGATAATGATCATAGTTATTCTTGATTGTTGCTACTGCAACTATTCTTGTCGCTACGGAACGTGACGGACATACATTACACCTGTTTTCGTGCCTACTTTGTAACATTTCGTGTTTTCTCCCACTGGAATCACTTGATAATAAAGAAAAAATCAAACATCTCATGGCGATTTCACTTACTCAGTGAATTGAAACGCACTAATATCGTGGTCGAGAAAGATACAACATTTAATCATTATGCCTCCAGGGCTAAGTATCTAAGGTAAAGACGGAAACCGAATTGAAATTATAATTTTTCCTTTAATAAAAAATCGCTCGACACTGAATTTTGAAATAAATCCGTCGAAACAATTGTCATCATCGAGAATATTTAATACCCTAAGCCCTAGAAATCGTGACTTATTTGTAACAAGTCTTGTCGGAAAGCGAAGTGCTAGTAAACAGTATAGTAACATCGAACACAAATATTACAATAATTGAAATTGAAATTTTAACGGCTACAGGTAATTCTTTTCTTCCGCTTTAGAATAAATCTCTAGTCAAATACAGAATGTTCACGAATGTTGTGATAATTATTTACTTAGAAAACGGAAGTAAATAGCTAGAGTACAAGTTCATTGCTTATTTGAGAAAAACAGTCAGTAGTGAGGAAGAATGCGCCGCGGGAACTGATTTTCGGACTCTCAAACTTTTACAATTCTTTTCTGATCTACCACTTGTGGGGCTCATTTTAAATCTCTTGGAGTAAGAAAATTTTCCACTGACTTGGTTTTGAAAAATAAACAAAAATATTTTACCCCATAGAGTAAACACAGGGATGGTGGCCATTTTGAATTTTAAACATCGGTAAATATTAGGTGGTTTGTTTCTCTAGTACTATACTTTGATCTGTGACGCCAGATCTTTATTCTTGATTTTGTCACCTATGAGAGTGATTGAACGTTTCATTGAAGAAAAACGGATGTTTTCAATCGGATTCGAACCCATTGAAGAAAGTTTCAGCAAAAGTTTAAGTTCTTCACTTTCGAGGTGCTACTACCGTAAAGCACTAAAGTTATGAGCAGGAACGATTGTTAAAGCGCTATTTTCATGAGTCTTCACATCCTATTAAAAAGCACAAAGCCTTTTTGTCTGTAATGTTACGGTACAAAAATGATGGCGTGTCGACGTCATTGACAACGATTACTACGTTGAATATCAAGCAAGGAGAAAATAGCTTTGTATCGATTACCAATCTACAAATGTCGCAAAGAGACATCTGTAAGGCTCTAAACACGTGGGATTATTTCAGTATTGTTTATTATTTGCAAAGGAATAGTCAAGGTGTCTTTAATATTTCAATTGTGGTTCTGTTCCCTACACCATTACAAAGTAATGTTACAACGTCCAAATCGTCGTTAAAAAAACGCGATGGACGGATGAGCACGCTATCACTCACGTACGCAGTGGGACGCCATTCATTGTAATCTGCCACATCCTATCATTGCATCCACACTAGATTGTTATCGTAATACGAAATATGATACCTTGCCATATTGAACTAAGTCTGTCACACAAGACATAGATTTTCATTTCACTTACATGATTCAATTTTCTGCTATACTCATATTTCCACAATTTGATTATTTTTGGTCTGCTGACTATGGTGAGCATTTAATAATTTAGAAACCTGGCAAATTCTTTGTCACGAATGCTTTCAAAATGTACGATCAGAGAATGGCATACGAGTTCGAACACTCAGAAGTAGTTTGACGAACAGTTTGACAGAACAATAACTTTCTGAAGGCAAAATCTATTATCTTTGATTTTTGGTGATTTATCATTTTCCTAGGCAATTTTCCTAGAAGACAGACTGCACTACAGATGTGTCATTTATACCACGTTTATCATATTTTACCGAATTCTGCGACCTTATGCGATACGAAACATGATCATATTTTGTTGCCATTCTGTCAAAACTTATGAAGATAAAAGCCATGTTTGTCAGTCGTCACCGGACAAACAATTATGCTGAATTTCTGCGCTGATTGTAGGCGTCGAAATATATCGACTGTGATTAATTACTTTTCAATTGGAGCTGTATATTCTCCACCGTTTTCAACAATCTGATACTCTTACTGACTGAAATGTCAATCATTTTTGTCGTATAAAATTATACACACCCAGCAGTCAGCCTTTCGGCACTTGGTGCCATTCTCATGAACGCCAGAATCTTCAATTCAATGAGTACTGGCGTGGTTGTCCTTTTGATTTGTGGTTAAGGGTACACGTGTAAGAAGACATTCGTTTTTTAATCGCCGATTTGTTGACCTCAGCTAAAGATGGCATAGATGAATCGGCTCGGGATTTAGAGATGCACGTGACGATTTTATCTATGGTGACAAAAGCGTGTAAGCATCACCTTACCAAAAGCCTAAAGCGAAAAAGAAGGATTCAATGCGACAAAGCTGATGACTCTATACCTCATTTCCCATAGTTCTCTACTATTTCTAAAGCGAAAGGAGAGGTCAGACACCTTTTCTCTGCGGTCAGGTAGCTCTATACATGTTTATGTGTTTCCCCACAACGACATGTCCTCCCCTTATACCATCAGTCTATACTACTTGTTGTTCATTTGGAATAAACACATTTTAAAATGATTTTATTAAAAATGCACGTGAAGGAAACTAAACCTGCTGCGTATATGATCTTGATTCTTTTTTGAGCAAGAAGCTTAAGATGTGTGTAATTTTCAACTGCATTTTAAACGGAGGTTGCGCATTACAATACTGCTGTTATTTTTAGTAGACGAACTATAAACAGAAACTAAAGTATTGTCCCATGGAAACGTAAAACAGTTTTTTTTTTCAAGTGAAACATGAAGTTTAGCCTTTATCAATTTCGCATGCATTAAATCCCAAACCTTTATTTCCATTCAACAAACCGGACTACTTCGTGGGTTCAGTGAACTTGCGAAACGTACATTTCAAATCGGAGGACAGAGCACAAGTTACTTCCGTCAGGAAAAATTAAATTAATTGTTTGTTTGTTTGTTTTAGAAAGAACTGCAGACTGGAGGTAAAATATGAATGTAACACGATGGAACTAATTTGGGATGATTGGATTTTCATATTTTGCAAATTTTTCAAAAGTGTCTGGTGCCATATATCTGAATGTTGCAATATCGCAAATTAGTCATAAAACAAGTGTGTAATATAAAAAGAAAAGCAGATGAGATAACATTTGTAAATTAAATCGACATTACTACACCATCCAATGATCCAAAATCAGTTCCAATTGTGTTATGTGCTAATTTCCGTATTCCACCACAAATGCCGGCCACATTTTACATTCTTAATAATTATGTACATTTATGAGAAATGCGATATTGCGCAGTCGCAAAAGAAGCATCAGGTGATTGAAATGTTGTACAAAGTCCACGTTGTGGAGTACTATTTATCGAAGGTAAAACACCTGGTCCAATAACTCTAGAGTGTCTGTTGTAACTAGCTTAGTCACAGGATAACCAACGTATTGGCTGTCAGGGTATGTAAGCCATTGGTCTGAAAAGGGTAAAGTTCAATATTATTCGTTTTGTCAACACCTTTAAGCTTTGAGTTAGTTTCAGCAGATGGACTTCATTATCAAAACATTTGTGCCCTTTTTATAAGACATCTGCATTTACTTCGGCTCGATAACACAACCGCATTGCATGGAAGACATCACGACGATGTAGGAATATTGTTTCAGTGCCGTAGGAAGTTGGAACTCGGTACGCAAGCTGTGAAAAATTTGCATGGTAGTGACAAGATGTATTGCCTACTGTCAGCGTAAGGTAACAGTCTATTTCTCAATGGTAATTAATCAGTTCTTATTCATTTTTTTTGCAGGATCATACATCTTAACCCCAGTATTGGGCAAGAGTGTACGTAGCATTAACAAATATCATAAAACAAACTTGTCACGTATTGAGGTGCTTTATGCTTTGTACAGACAGTGGAAATATATCGATTGTTCAAACTCAGCCTGAACAGCGTGGAATGTACGGGGATTTGAGGTTGCCATAGTAACATACGGGGAGGCAACTTCTCTACGACCGAATAGATACCGCTGAACTGACGGCTTCAACCACTCGTGTGATTACACCTTTTGCCGACCGAGACGATAACACAATCCAAATCAACCGTTAACGAAGGCAGAGAAGATCGGAGCCACGGGTTCAGTTTGTGAATTAATGAAATCGATCAGAGGCGAACAACGCGACGAGCGAAATTCAGGAATCAAATTATCGGACTCGTTTGACAAGGCAATGCCTCGATTTAACAGCTTAAGTAAGTCATTTCAATCTTTATTATATAAGCAAGAACACGACAGACATCCTTCTGTTATTAGACTGCATTTCTTCGAATGACTGATGTTTTAAAACCGATATCGTGACGAGGTGAAGAATGGATAGTGACGCTGTTCTGAGAAACGTCTCAAACAATATCTCTTCTGGACAAAATGAGAGAGAGTTGTCGACTGGCACCATCGTACACCTTTTCTTCTTGATTGTGTTCAGCTTGGCCGGTACGCTGGGTAACTTGTTAGTAATGGCCGCAGTGTGTACAACGCCCAAGCTGCACATCATCGCCAATCTGTTTGTGGTCAATCTTAGCGTCACTGACTTCTGTGTCTGCGCTTTCTTCGAACCGTTCTATATGCTGTCTCTCGTTCACGGTGGCTGGCCCTACGATCCAATCGGTTGCAAGATCATCGGGTTTTTCACAATTTCAACTTTCGGGGTTTCAATCACGACGCTGAGCACCATAGCCATCAACCGTTACGTGCTCATCACTAGACCAACGGATACCTACAGAAAAGTGTTCAGTCGGCGAAAGAACTATATTTGGGTCGGTTGGACCTGGGCCTTCAGCTTCACATGGACCATGTTGCCAGTGATCGGGTTCGGAGCGCTCGGTTTCAACTCGGCGATAGGATATTGTGCGTACGCCCACGATGATCCGTTGACGTGGTGGTTCCTGTGTACCGTTTTGGCCTTTGCTGTCTTACCCTGTATCATCTTGATGTTCCTTGGTTACTTCCTCACGTTCAAGGCTATCAGGGCGTCCCGTCAGCGTGTACAGGCAACTACCCAACAAGGCATCCGAGGAGGACCTAGCCATAACTCGGGCTCCGTTGCAACTGTTGCCACGGGCAACGCCAAGAACGACGGTAAATGGAGCAAAACGGAACTGAAGGTCACGAAACAATTATTTTTCATTTTCACCGTCTTCTGCATTTGTTGGCTTCCGTATTGCTTTGCAAATCTGTCTGACCGAAACTCCATCGTCCCGAATGAATTACACAAGACAGTGGCCGCCCTTGCCTGGTTTAATTCCTCGCTGAATCCGTACCTTTACGCCTGGATGAACAGAAATTTCAGAGACGCATACAAAAGGTTGTTGTGCTGTCGCAAAAAGAACAAAACAGGAGTCACCGAAGACACGCGAACAGTTGGTTCTACTGGCACTGACTAGGCACTGAAACACGACTGGAACGGTTTTGAAAAAATAGCGAGGTTGTAAAATGTGAAAGAATCCATGAGAAAAGTTTCTTCTGTTCATATTGTTCCTAGTGCTTTATATTTGGCCGGTAATTAGTCAAGTGTAAGTTTTTTCTTCTCTTAGCATCGTTTCTATTTAACAATATTTCAAATAATATTTCAACCTAGTCAGCTGTACCATAATTGGTCCAGCTGCGTGTTTATGGCTATGAAGGATCTTTAGGCCATATGTACAATACATTTTAAAGAGAAGATGACACTTTATGCGGAACTTTGAACTAAGGGAACATTCGTTTTTTACGGGGAGGGGGTCGGTGGAACTTGAGCGACAAATGAAATGTAAAAAGCGACCCCCTCCAAATCAAATTCTAAAATTGGACCCCCCCCCAAATTCATACAATTGTAAAATCTGACCTCCAAAAAATATCATCAGATTTGATTCATTAACCCTTCGCACCCTATGGCCCTGGACTGAAAAATTGCAAGAAAAAGAGTTACCCACCCCAATTTTCATGCACAAAAAACAGCGACCCTTTCCCAGATGTCACACTCCGTATCAATAACATCTTAATTGACTTATAATTTTTTATTTGACCTTTGAACTTTCAAAGAATCCTTTTTGAACTTTACAAATAATCACTGGGTGAAATTCGAATATCATATTGGTTTTTCAGATCTGCTCTTTCAAAATTGATATTCTCGTCACGCACATTTACATCAATTTTCAAACTTTTTAAAGCACAAATTTTAATAATTAGTTTTGTTATGTAAAAATGTTTAAAATTTCCTCACATACCACAATGTATAGAGAATGAACGTTTTTGGTGAAGTTCCAAAATCAATTTTTTTTGCACAAACGTGAACTTGTAATCGCCCTAGTCTTATCAAGTACACTAATATCAATAATCAAGAGTACTTAAATACAAAGATTTACCTAATTTTGTATTGGAAAAAAATTATTCATAGTTTCCTCATAGACAAGATAGTGAATCAACATTTCGGTGACATTCCAAAATCAAATTTCTTGCTCACACATGCACCGCTAACTACCCTAATCTGATCAAGTACATGAATATCAATAATCAAGAGTCTATAAATACACAGCTTTAGCTAGTTTTGTATTTAAAAGCAATTATTCATAGTTTCTCGTAGACTACTCATAGCTTATGTATGGAGGACCAAGCAACATTACGGTGAAAATCAAAAATCGATTTTTTTTCCTTAACTCCATACAAACCTTTATAAAATTTGACCTCACCCTTCTAATCATTGATTGTAAAATTTGACCCCCTGAAAATGGTTTTGTAAAAGTCAACCTCCCTTATTTCCATCGACCCCCCATTCTGTAAAAAACGAATGCTCCCTAAAAGTGTTTGTAGTTCCAAGCGTTTGTAGTGCCTATCATATATCTAAGAAGCTCTATGAACGCAGTATTTGAGTCAATGGAAGTCTTTCGATTCGGTTTAGGCAGAATTCCAATTAGGACAAAAACAAAACAAGGTATTTAAGCAACGTTGTTGAATTTCGAGATTCACACTTGGAAATTAAATGTTAACCCTTTGTATGCTACGCATTTCATCATTATTCGACTTGGTGGTACCGCGGTTCATCGATTCGAAGTCGGTATCCCGAGCATCAAAAGTTGCGATATGGTGGTACATGATATTTCCCGTTTGCTTTTAAGTGCAACATAATGCACTGAAAGGTCATGCTCTGCGCCACCAAAGTTCTCAAGCTTCACTGGATGGCGGAATCAAACTATACATCCTAATGGTGTCGGCTTTCTGAGCAAAAAGCCACCCATCAATTGCAATTAGTGGCTTATTACACCGAAACATTGTTTTCGCATTTTCTGGGGCTATGGCTGATTGACAACTTATCAAATACACGCGGATGCCATTTCGCTCATAAATGTGATTGAAACCATGACAAAAAAACAAGGAAGCCCCAAAAAGGCCGTGGCTAGGTGTCACACGAAAGAGAGAAATGCTTGTTTTGTTAATCTGCCCAAGTTTGACCGTGTGAAAATGTATCTTCGGTAAGGTAATGCCACTTTACCAAGCTGGTGATGATTTGATCATTTCGTGTTTCACAATGAGCTTTGCCGGATCTGACGAGAATTTTAGTCGAAAAGCCCCGGAAGAGCAGGGCCATTCAAGTTTACGGCTGAGAACAGCCTACACCCGCGTATAAATTATCAAGATTGCACAGAGGGACGACCAATGCTAGCAAAATTGCACCCCGGCAGGAGGTTTGCTACAATCAAAAATACTTTCGATGGATTTGCTTCGTCGTTTATTTCTCTCAGATGACAATTTTCGTGAAAAATTACTGAAAAAAAGAGTTGTTGTTTTACAATTATAATAAATATCTCTTACGATTTAGTAGGTAGCTAAAATACTTATGATAATTTCTCAATTAAAAAATTCAGTATTAGTCGTGATCCTCCCACCATATTTATACTGCAAAGAAAAAACAGGATACGTGTTAACAATATCGAACTTATATTTCGTGCTGACAATGCTAGGATATAAGATGGAATTTCACAGAGCATAACAGTATAGCCTGTCAAATTATTATATAATGAACAATGTTGTCTGTGAAAACAGGCAGTCTTTTTCGACGATCTCTTTTTAAAATTACTTGGATTTCTGCTCGTGAATATTAGCACACGCAGAGAAAATTGAGCGAATATTAGAGAAGAGTGACAATAGACACGGTAACGATCCGCACAAGGCCTTCAATGGTAAACAGGGAGAGATTACGGCGCTATGTGACAATGTATACACCAACATATATCGATAAGATATCACGTCTGAGTTAACCGTTTGAGTGCTGTAAATTTTCCCACCAAAATTTTAGTGCAACACTTTGCCAATCTTTATGAAGTTTTCTGCATTAATTTTGATAATTTTGGAGGAAACGAACATCATATTTCAATGGCTACAGTTTTGTATCAGAATTTTTGCAAATATCTGAAAAAATGACTAGGGTATATTATGTGAAGGCAACAGAAATTGATTTTGGCGCTGAAAAGGTTAATAGACTGCAAAGCATCTATCAAGATTGCGAAATATGAAGTTGCCTTAATTGCTTTCATGATTATTTGTTTGCAGTGATGGTAGTAATACTTAACATCGTGCTCAAGTACTTGTAACTGAAAACTGTGTTCACACATATTCCGACGTTTAATACGCTTTCGTTTCCACATATTTACACTAATTAATATATTATTCCCGTGGTATTTATTGTGCAAATGTATGTTTCCCTCAGTATAGGGTTTAATGAATGAACTGTGGATTAAAGACCCAATAGATCATATTTTTCTTGAGTCTCGTTTTATCCTGCTAATAAGCAAGCTGGTTTGCATACATGTAGTTGTTCGTGAAATATGATGAAATATTTTACAGTAAGAACGTAGTTGGTGGTTTGTGTCGTTTATGTAACGATGACATTGACTGATTGTATTGATGCGTACCAGATACCCCTCTTGATAAACAGTGTAGAAGTACTCATTAACCTTAAAAAGGTAACTTTCTATCAAGGTGACCAAATTGGCTTCAGTGGATTTTAAACTGGCTTTCACCCGACAAGTGTGTGGTATTTAATATACTTCTGTCAGTGGTATCCATTTGATGAAAGCTAGACAAATGTAAAGATTTGTTCAACAGATGGAACAAGGATCAGATTTTATGCAGTTTTAGCTAGAGGGCGTTGCACGTGACAACATGCAAAGCTCTCCCTTCCTCTCTCTCTCTCTGTCTCTGTCTCTGTCTCCCTGTCTCTGTCTCTGTCTCTCTGTCTATATGTCTGCTAATGCCTCTGTCTGTCTGTCTGTCTGTCTGTCTGTCTGTCTGTCTGTATGCATACATAGATACATACATCCATACATCCATCCATACATACATACATACATACATACATGGTTGGCATAAAGAAAGTTTGTTAAGCCTTGAGGCTGCAATCTACAAAGAGACATTTCTTACATAGCAATTGCCAGTCAAACTCAAAAACAATGCGAGAAATATTATTTGAGGACATAGTACCTCTAGCTACATAATTTTACGCCCAGAAAATTGAAGGTAGGCAATGAATTTAAGAGAACGAAAGCATGTTTATGACAATTGATTTACTGTTGCGCGAATAATAAAACAGAAATATCACCACATTATCAAGAAAAGGACAGCTTAATTAAACAGATTATCCATTCAACAAGAATTCTTCAGAGAAAAAAATATGAAATGAATTCTTCACATTCCTTCTCAGAGTCTCTAAAGTGAAGTAGAATAACGACAACTTAATGGTTCACCACTTTATAAGTAGGTATGAATAAGTAAATAGTTGGTTGTACTTTTCCAAAAATTAATTATTTCATAAATAATCAAACTTCAACTTTCTAAGGAAATATGAAGGGTAGCTTGAACTTTTGAACACTATCTACATGCATAGAAATCAAGAAGAATATAACAATGTTTCAATGGATGTTTATGCCTGCTAAGTAAAGAGACCGCAAGGCTGTAATATATGGATTGTCTCACAGGTGCGGTCCCTCCCCTGAGTCTGGATAGGCGTAAGCAAGCCTATAAAAACAAGGGCTTCTCAACTGTGTGTTTCAAATACATGTTTGCTCGTTCGTCCATTTGTTTCATAATGAGCACTAAAAGTGCTATGAGGCGGCAATTTTGTTATAACATCTTCCCATGACTTTAGTCAAAATCTCATAAAATCGCAAACACTTGTAGAATTCGTTTAAATCATCAGTTTCATTCAGCAACCTGTTTCACAGTATAATTTTTTCTATCGAATGGATTTATTCCGCAAATATTACTAATCCATGAAATGCTACTGGGCAAATAATACGATCTTCAAGAGATCTTTATGTTTATCGAAAACAAGAACATCAAGGCATATGAAAAGCAGTAAATACCGGCGTACTAAATTCAAACAGATTTTTTTTCTGGACACCAATATGATCTCTTTTTAGCAAAACAATCAGAAATTTACTATTCAAACATAGATAAAAACTATTATTTACAGCAAACTTCCTCTTATCCTTCACACACAGCTCCGCTTCACGCAGTAAAACCTTACACTGCCGATAATTCTGCTCCACTGACCGATGACTCCGGTAATTAAAAAGCAAGGGAGTCAAACACCTTTCAAGCTTCTGATCACCAGAAATTAATGAAGGTAAAATGATCCTGGTCACTGAATGGAAGTCCTTGACATGGGTAGAGCTGATATGACGTTTTGACCAATCCATCAATGCCAGACTGCAGTTTGTTCTCTTTTTCGATTCCTCCCCGTCCCCCTTACCAGCCTTGAATGCCTGTTAGCCTTATATTCTGACTTCAGCCAGAGATGAAGAAAGTCAGGACAACTCAGTATCCAGACAGTTCTTGTTATATCTTATACAGTTAAATCACCCGATCATTATAACACTATCGATCGAAGCAAACATTTTTCTAAGTTCTGTCAAAAATATGTAACGCACTCGGCCAGCGCGCCACTGCCGACGTGCAACTTAACTTACAAGATTCGGTGCGAATATCTCTTAAACTCATAGATGACACCAGATTAGGACTTATTTAATTCGCTAAAACACCTTAAATTTGTTCAGATTCTTCTTTACAAACTGAAACTATCTCCGAACACTGCAGCCAATCAGGCCTCCATTCATCTTGTCAGGTGAGTGTATTACGTGAGTTTAGCGCTACCGAGAAAATAGTTGTCATTTCTTCATCGATTGTTTCGCCTGTGTTGCGCCATACTCGTTTGCTAACTATTCTCTTCCCCCTATAATTTACCGGCGACTTTTTTCATGATGCTGTTTTCTCGCTAGAGGGCACTAACACCATCACTAAACACACTGTCTTTGTACAGATCAGCTAATACAAGGACTCTTTCTATTCCTACCAGCGATTAATTCCCGTTTTCACCATTGAGTGCGTACTTGTTTGGACGTAGTATGAGCATCGTATGGTACGTATGCGTGCATGGGCTACATACAGCGTGAACTCTAATATATGTACTTACGGACGGCAAATGTTCTTTTGAACAACACACAAGACATGGGAGCGAATCCTATCAACATGTTGATAAATTAAGTAACATCCCTACAGAGAACAAAAGATAAGTTGAGATTTAAACTTTTTGTAAGATATTTATAAAAGTAACTTCGTCAACGATGTGAGTGCTGAAACAGTGCCAAAGTGAGTAAAATCCTCCTCTCGTTTAATAAAGTGACAGATAGTCTCGACGGGTAAGTGTATCGATCACCACACTCAAGCAAATAAAACTTTATAACAAAAGCTCAGCCTGCCCTTGCGTGACAATTGTCCTTTACAGTAATCTTTACGGCCCTGATACGGCTTTTGCGGCCCGAGGTCGTACGGCGGAAGGGCCCGAGCGTGCGAGGTCCCGTACGCCGTACGACCAAGGGCCGCAAAAGCCGTATAAGGGCCGTAAAGGTTTTATCATATACCTTATGGAATGATAAATATGTAGTTTACATAATATTCAACATTGTTTGGAAGATAAAAATGCGTGCGTTATCAAAAATTCATCGCCATTTGTGTAAGTTTTTCAGAAATACGATGGCCGCTTCCCGTCGCGGATTGACATACATAATGACGTCATTTGTTTACCTGCAGAATTCTAGAACGCGCGTAGCAACATTCGTACTGTACGTGACCAGCAAAGATCAAAGCTGAAAACGAGTTATAAGAAGGACAAAAGCGTGTTGTCAGTTTCTGGTAATTTATACTGAACAGGCACGCACTTAGTATACAAAGGATTTCACTGGAATTTAGAAATAAGAGCCGATGTCACCTGTGCGGCTCCACTGTCGCCACGCGCAACTACGATCTGAGCGAGCAGACGTTTTCCAAATCTCGCACTGGCTTTATATACGAATGGAACGTTTGCGGATAGCAACGCGCGTAGTAACCAGAATCGAGAAAGTTCAGAAGTGCACGCGATTGCCCATCTTTTGGCACCGGGCCGGGGCGTGATACGTAAAAAACATGAACGGATCTGAGGGCGTTTTCTCCCATAGCTTTACACAGGCACGTAAATGTAGGTATATGATAATATGCTTAGGCTTATCTGACAATTTGACAATCCGCAAACGTTTAAATTATCAGGACAAATAAATTGATGTTTAATGTCATTTTCATAGCTTTCAATCAGCATGTGCTCTTCTCTAATAGGATCCGAATTCCTGCCTTTTGTACTGAATGTGCCAAAACTTTGTTTTGTGACTCCTGTAGGCTCGGAGATTTGAATTAATGGTTGTGTTCCATCGTTTCTCGTGTAATTGTGATGAAACGCATTCCATTTCTAGAGATAAAGCATATCGATGGGATGTTTTAATCTATATGAGATATTTCAATTGAATCGTTTAGGTTTTATCTTCGGCGAACGTCTTATTATGCGCACCACGCTACGACTTCGGTAGACTTGCTATGATTTGCAAAGTTACACACAACGGACGTTGGTCACTTGGTGCCATTTAAATATGAGAATATATATATATATATATATATATATATATATATATATATATATATATATATATATATATATATATATATATATATATATTCGTTCTTCTAGTACTGAAAAGACTAAAAATAACCATGATGTGATGATCGATTTGTTGTGCACTCGACTGCTCACGTATCATGTTGCAGTAAATTGAATAACCTCACACAAATCGGCTTTTACATATGTACCTTCCGTTGTGAAAACCCTTCAGTGTTTTTTTCGTCGGAATTTCTCTATTGATCAAATGCTGTTGTAAAAGTCTTGCAATGTTTGACTGCTATTTTTCATAAGCTGATATCGTCATAATGTGCAACATTTTTAGACTTGTTACTTATCCATAGGCTAGCTTCTTAGGGTCTGTATCACGAAATAAGAAAGAGAAAAAGTGCGCGTCATGCACCCAATATCCTGAGTATATTGTTGGTGCAAATTTCGGCTAAAAACACTGTAAATCTAAAAAGCAATTTCATGAGGTAACCCAAAGTTATTGATTCATTTAAGAGAATCACATAGTGGTTATTGTAATGGAGACAGATAAAACCAAACTTGTACTGGAACATTAAGCGTTACTGGGATTATTTTTTAAACATATGGTTAATGAGTATACCATGCGAATACAATTCTTGTTTATCCCTACAAAAGCGACGAATCCTTTCCTACATTTTATATTGGGGAATTTCATGTAGTTCAGCGTTGAATGACAGAACATATAAACTGAACTGTGCTTGTTCGTTTTTTTGTTTTTTTGCACGGTAGCTTACCCGTATTATTTATGCATCGCTCGAACGTCATAAAGCTTGGTGATTGAGACCATAATGTGCATGCCAATTTAAAGGAAAGACGAAACTCCCCCTAAAGTGAGAAGATCCTCTTCAGGATAAGAGTGCTTATAAGTTGGATGTCAAAATACAACTTTTCGCTGTTTCGAAGATATGGTCGTGTGATGTTATCTGCATTTTCTATTAAACGACTATACTTTGTCATTTTTCACCCATAAAGTAATCAGTAAACAAATATAACTGAAAAATCCATGAATAAATTTGCGACCGTTTACTCTAAAAATTCACATAACAGTAATTGTGAGGGTTGAGGGATAATACCAAATTTTCCGACAATCTATATTCGACGTGAATGAAACCGCCACCTTAACTATTTTATTTTCCGTATTCATACAGAGTTCGTTGATCTTTGCTTACTCGGGGTCATAATGGTTTAAATCGTGTAAAGAACACTACTAATCGTCAAAATCGTTAATATATGCTATTAGATGAAGGAGATTAAAATTATTACTCGCCTTCTATTATTCTACGCACAAGCATTGGAAACTACGTGCTTGCACCGAATTACATTTAAAAACAGTCTCATATATTGATGAACAATTTTATATGAGAGTCGCCAATCCCCCTCCTGAGCAAAAATCCCCAGATAGCGTTATTTGTGAAGTCCGTATATTTTCAAGGTGCAAAGTGAAGCAACTGATGTCGAACAAAGACAGCCCGATTTATCCTTCGACATCACGATGTCCAGAGACCAATTTGATAGTTAGAATAACCTGCTTGTGTGCAGCTGCAAACAGCATTACAAAATGCCATCATAGCTACTCTGATAAGTTTAATTTCCTATCTCCATCGGTACTCTTGTTTCTCGCAACTATCGAAGGTTTGAGTGTGTAGACCGACAAAGACTTCGAATATCTACCAGTGAAACAAAAACTTAAGGATTGCCACTCATTCGATGTAAATTATTAGTAAAGCATGCAGCTTTCAATTGCAAGCAAAAACATTTCTATACCAGCATTACAACAAGGTGCTATTTTAAAATACACAATTTCGGATTCTGAGGCGTGGCTACTATGCTGCTGGTCAAACCGCCATCCAGTCTTTTTTCACTGTTGCTAACCATTATTATTTATGTATCGCTCGAACGCCATCATGCTTGGTTGCTGAGACCATGGTATTGATATCAATTCAAAAGAAAAGGTAAAACTCCCTTTCAAGAGATAAAAATTCTTTTAGAAACGTGGATATCGAGAGAAGATATTTCTCTGTTTCGAAGATAGGGTGGTATGATGTTATCTGCATTTACTATCAAACAACTATACCCTGTCATTGTCCACCCATAAAGTAATCAGCGAACAAAACATAACTGAAAAGCTCATGAATAAATTTACAATTGTTTACTTAATAAAAATCACATAGTGGTTATTGTGAGGGTTGACGGATAAGACAAAACTTGTACTGGAACATTAAGCGTTACCGGGACTATTTTTTTAAACAAATTGTCAATGAGTATGCCATGCGAATGCCATTTTATCCCTGCGAAAACGACGAATCCTTTCCTGCATTTTATATTGGGGAATTTCATATAGTTCAGCGTTGAATTACAAACCACATAAACTGAAATGTGTTTGTTTGTTTTGTTTTTTGCACTGTAGCTCACCTGTATTATTTATGCATCGCTTGAACGACATAAAGCTTGATTACTGAGACCATTATATGCATGTCAATTTAAAGGAAAAACGAAAATCCCTCTAAAGTGAGAAGATCCTCTTCCGGATAAGAGTGCATATAAGTTGGATATCAAAATACAACCTTTCTCTGTTTCGACGATATGGTTGTATGATGTTATCTGCATTTTCTATTGAACGACAATGCCCTGATGTTGTTCAACCCTAGAGTAATCAACTAACGAAAACATAACTAAAAACTAATCAATAAATTTGTGACCGTTTACTCTAAAAATTCACACAGTAATTGTGAGGGTTGGCGGATAAGACCAAATTTACCGACAATCCATATTCCACATAAATGAAACCGTTACCTGAAGTATTTTATTATCCGTTTTCACACTTTTCGTTGATCTTTGCTGGCCCAGGGTCGCAATGGTTGAAATGGTGTAAACACTTGCACTAGTTGTCAAAATCGTTAATATATGTTATTAGATAGAGAAGGTTAAAATTACTTCGCGCAAGCCATTTTTTTAGACACGAGCATTATAATCTACGTGATTGCACCGCATTATATTTTTAAACAGAGTCTCATCAGTTAATGCACAATTTCATGTGAGAGTCACCAGTCCCCCTCCTGAGTACCAATCTCCCAGATAACGTTATTTGTGAAATCTGTAAATTCTTAAGGTGCAAAGTAGAGCAACTGCCGTTGTAAAATATCAACCCGATTTTCGACATCCCATGTCAAAGGACAAATTTGATAGTTAGATTAACCTACTTGTATGCAACTGCTACAGCATTACAAAATGCCGCGATAGTCATTGTTATCAGCTTAATTTCCTATCTCTGCCGATACCCTTGTGTCTCGCAGCTACCAAAGTTTTGAATGTGTAGACCAACAAAGACTTCGAATATCTACCAGTGAAACAAAAAATAAAGGATCGCAACTCGTTATTTAATGGAAATTGTTAGTAAACCAAATGGCTTTCAAATGCGAAAAAATAGCATATCTATACCAGCATTACAAATATGTGCTATTTTAAAATACACAATTTCCGATTCTGAGGCGTGGCTACTATGCTGCTGGTCAAACCGCCATCCCGTCTACTCGCAAACAACACCATAGAAAATAAAGGTTAGAATATGACAACTTTGTTATTAATCGAGAAGACGTACATACAAATACCACTTTTTTATCGTGTGATAAATACGCACATAATTTTTTGTGAAAAACTCGCGGATGGTTAATGGTTTCCTTATCTGTCGATCGTTACATGTCGAAGGAGCAAGATAAAATGATGTGACGTGCCCGCACCATACAAACTTATCTGAATTTTGACATGTTCATTCTATAGTGCAATATGGTCCAGGGTGAATTCTTCAGTCTATGCTACTTTGAAAACGTAGCATATGGTATCGGATATCCGTAGATTTTCTGCAATTGGCAGCTTTAGCGCAGTAGTGTATAAAGCATGTATATATTTTTAATCAGTCCGAATAATATAGTGATGTAATCGGCGTGTTCGCATTCTCCTTCGATTCTTTGAGGCAAGACCATTAACGTTTTCATCAATAGTTTAACTGTGAAAGGTTGCCACTGACCTAAAGAGGCGTTAAAGACCGTTAATAGAAACCATTTAGCTTGACAACTCTATTGATTTAGGGGTCTGTAAATGATCATTTTAAGGCCTTGGCTGTTTTAAGAAAACCCCTGATATATTTATAAAGAATGAACTGTAATGCACCGTTTTGTTTTCATGAACTAATTTACATCCTTTTATGTGTGTGGTAATGTCGTGCATCGTGCACAAATCTACAGAGCTGTAAGTTGTTTCACTTGAACGCCTATGTTGGGACGCTTGAAGTTCTGAATACAGTACAGTCTGGTACATTGCGAGGTTAACATTTTTGCAATTATATATGTCATTTTTTATACTTTAGACAGTTACCCCTTGAAATCGGTGCGAACACTTTAGCTTGGAAATGTATGCATTTCATGGTTTTTTTTGGGGACAGTGATCACAAATACTGTGTCAGTTAGGATGAGAAATCGTCGCTGACTTTTTCTATCTTTTGGCCAAGTTTGCTGAATAGTATCAGCGTAATAATTTCAATCGAGTTCATGAGACCATGAAAAATAGTCGATCAAATCTTCTCAGTTAATTTTTTAATACAATTTCTGTTGGACATACATACAGACTTTCGAGAGGTTTTCGATAATTGTGCATACATTAACATAACATAAGTTGTTTGGCAGAAGACATTGTGTTGTTCGAGCATAAGCTTACCCCTAGTGTAACCGACGTTTTGTTGTTTGGAGGATATACTCGGGCGAATACGGTATTCCGTTCTTACACTATTGTAACATGTGCTGCGCTAATGTCCAAGTGCTACCTGTGCTATATCCATGAAATACCTTTGTCTTCATAAAGCGTGCATTCGTGATTTGGGCATCAGATAATCAGATGCAATGTCACAATAATATTTCTACCGAATTATGCAAGTATGGAGAACAGTATCACCTACGCAATAGCAATACTATGTGCGACTACATGTACAGTGCGCAAGACATATTCTGCAATCATCCAATTGACGAACAAATAGTGAATACGTAGAGGCAGTCACAAACTGCGCTGCCCTCGGGGCGTCTTGAACATTCAGTGTCACGGAAAATATGTTCTGTAAAAGCCGCAAATGATTCATTAGCGCAGCCTTGGGATTTTCGTATTTCTAACAGTCTCTGCCCTTTTAGTCTCAAATGGATAAACAAGGCTTCCATAAAAATTTCATCGTTATAATCTCAACTGGTTTATGCTCACCATGATTTTCAGTGAAAATTTAGCGAGATAACCTAACGTTTCAGCATTACGTTAGGAATTTTAGAAGGCTGAAATCAGGTGGTTTGACCACTTGTGAAGCAACAGGTAGGTTTACAGGTCTTATTCAGTTAGTATATTCAAGAGTGACAGGACTTCTTTACCGAAGATACACCCACGCCCTTAAAACCATCAGCAAACACCCGCAACGCAGAATGTTTGTCCCCAGTAGTACGTGATGTTTACGTGTGTGCTATGGGATGAAGGAAAGTTAGAGTTTTCGCCATCCATCAGAAAGTTTTGATGTCATTTAATGTTAACGTGTGTTTCTTAAAATTAATATATCCTATACACATAGAGAACGACATTATCACATTAATAAAAGTTTCATTTGACGCTATTATTTTGTATTGTATAGGCGCTTTCTTTGAATGAAGTATGCTGTTTGAAATATCATCACCTATTTCTGTGCACCGGGTATATTTTCAGACAAGTTAAGCTTACACAATGATAATTTAGATTCGGTACAGTGGAAAAAGGATACTTCCTCTTGTAAGGTAATCATACAAAAAAGGATAAGTATTTTTAAATACAATTTGAATAGTCTTTTAGCTGAAGAGCTCGCTACGCCCATGTTCTGAAACTCAAATTTGACAATTTTTTCAAGTTTTAACTTATATTTAAGTCATCAGTCCCTCTACTAACAACAAACATTCCAACGCTCGACAATGCATCAAAGGCATATGACGTTTCTCCGACTTTCAACCTAGATATGGTGCAGTTACAAAGAAAAACTACACAATGACATAAGCTACAAATCCCTTGGTTTCGAACAACAATGGAAAAAAAACCCGAGTACATGTGTTATGAGGAACGAACTTGCCGTTGAAATGGCTCAATAAGGAAGTCGCGTAGCTACTTTAAACTAATAATGCTACCATTTTGATATCCTTTGAACAAGCGTGCATAAATAGTTTGAGACAGCGTCATCTGTCTCTATTAGGTTTCTTCATCAACAGATAGAGCCTGTCGCCCTTCCTGCGACCCAAATTGAACATGACATTAAGGCAGCCTGCTGCTGCAACCGAAAACTCCAACTCCTCTTGGGAATAAGGCAGCACACGCCCACACTGAAGCCACACGACATTTCCCTGTCTTTTGAGAGACTATGGTAAAGTAATAAAGATACTATACACATGGCCATGAGATATAACTCATTTTATTTAGACCCATAATTGAATAACCACATGTTCAGTCATGCATGAGAAGTGAAAATCCCATCTAAAAGTATCGACAAAGAGAAGAAAACTCAACAAATAATCAAAATGCACGTGAGACACTCATCTGAATATAGTCGTCCCTGCACGTGAGCGCTTCTGTCATCTGCAAATAAAATTGAGAGTTCGTAAGTTTGGTGTATCATTAAAGTAATTTCTATTGTTTGATAATATACGGATACAATTGAATAAAATGAGAGAACTCTTGAAATTATTTGCAAAAACAATTACGATCTGTGTGGACACTTGACGGGTGATACGGTACGCTTTATTGACATCATTAAATTTGCCCTGACATACCTTATTTACTGATTAACAGTATGATAAAGGCAAATGCCAGTTACATTATTGTAAGAATTTCAATGTGACAAGTCTATTGTATCGCTTAAGGAATTGTTGGAAAAGTTATAGGTTTGCTTTTTAACGCACACTAACTTTTGTATTTCTCGGCCCGGTATCAGAGGAGGATACTTGTGTGATATTAAATTGACATTGCTACTACATGTTTTCAAATGAAACAATCATTGAACTTAAATTAGTGTAAACCGCGTTACAGTGTCACCAGGATTGATATTTCTACTAGAATGAGAGCATTTTTGAAGATGTCCTCATGGAGGAAAAATCTATCCTTACACTAGCCCTTACATGTACCATATTCATAACCCCCTTGCAAAAAAAACTATCGAATGGACGAGTCACTCTTTTACGACATCTAAAACGTTTCACGACTTACTTAATTCGTTGCTTTAGGAAGCTTTCTCACAGACAAAGCCTCGAAGGTCCGAGCAGTGAGAATCGTTCCATTTCCCATCTTTGTTGTCCAAAATGTGAGCACAATTCTCATCTCCACCGGAATTGTTTGGTTCGCCATCACTCCAGTTAGTATATGATATCTGTTGTTGAAAAAGAAATGTGTATACTCAACACACAGGTGATTTTCGCAAACGGTAGATGGAACGATAGAACCCTCATTCTCTCAAAATATTAACATCTATTCGCGTGGGCTCTTTTCTCTTAAACGGATAACAATGAACACTGACATAATTCAATGCGAGATGATAGAGATAATTAAACCGTATATTTAAAAACGTTAATTCTCCTTACACGTACAAATAACTCTTCCTCTAGAGAATGAAGGATCGAGTGAATGAACAACTGATACTTCTCCAGAAAAATACACGTCTGATGTACTTACCATCATACATTGTACATACAAAATCATTTATTACAGTCATACAGTAAGATAATTCCATTACCTTGTCATATCCATACACAGTGGCCAAGAAGAAGTAAAATTTCATGTCTTGGCCCAACACCTCTTTCAGTGTTCAAGCATACAAAGTGACATGTCTGAGTTGTAAACCAAAGTGCACTGAAAAGCTATTTTCATACTATAGTCACCATCATGCATAGTTATTGATCATGATCACTTTCTGTCATACATGACCAATGGATAGCAATGTTTGAAGCCATCATATGACAACCTTCAGCATCTCAAATTCCACGCCGATCATCATTTGCATAATGTATCTTAGCGTAACAAGTAATTGGGCTCACTCACACCTGAATTGTCCACCCACACCCAATTTCCTTCTTCAGCTGCGTCAGACAACCCAATCCAGATGCTATAACTGCCTTGTGTAAATTCTGATGGAAAACACACAAATAAATGAAAAACACGAAACATTAAGCAAATAGATGAAAAAAATAAAAGCAAATAAATAAATAAATAAATTAATAATTAAATAAATAAATAGACAGACAGCAGACAGACAAATGGTGTTTTTATTTTTCAAAGTCCCATGCTCTCCTAATCTTTATACTTGGCGTCTAGTTGTAAGTGTAACAACGTCTTCTATAAAAGACACAAATGGAATACGATAATGACTTATCAGCATGTTGAAATATTTTTATCACAACTTCCCTCTACGTTTTTTCTTTCACAACTTACGTTCTAAAAACAAGTTCTCGTCGGCGTCGTCAACTATCGCCAAATCGCTGCTCATTCCATCACAAATGGTCCTTGCTTCGTCATAGGTAAACAGAGGATGTACGTATCCATAGTAACAGTTCTTGTCGTATTTTATCCAGCCATCTTTACATGCTGATTGTTAGTTAGATTGGGCATAAAATACAGAGATGTCATGTCAGTATGATATAAAGCAAAGAACAATCGACAGAACATGGGAGTTGAACAAAGTTTGTAGAAAGCAACAACAGTATGTATGTATGTATGTATGTATGTATGTATGTATGTATGTATGTATGTATGTATGTATGTTTCTATGTAAAAACAAAGTTTATTTGTATGTTGGTATTAAAGGTAACGTTCGAATGAGACTACAAGACTTCTTCTAGATATAAAAATTGTTACGACGATGAACTTACATCCAGCGAATGCGCTTGTGAACATCATACAGGAAACGAGGGCGAGTATGGTCAGCATCTTGGCTAATTTATCGACTGTCCTGTGTAGTGAATAATAAAGATACATGTAATTACGCGATTAAAGATTGAACAGTACTTGCGTGTTTCAGTAATTGCGAAGTTTGATTTCCACGATATTAGACGGTATTTAATAGCAAAACATAAAAATGCCATCTTGTATGAACACAAAAGGTAGTGTTTATTTCATTAGACACAAACTCACTTTCCTCCTCTTTTTCGAAAGTACAAATACATGCTAACCATGTGCCTGTGATTGTCTTGTGAACATGTATACAAATGGTACCTTAATAATTAAATACAAGTCCACCATCCGAGAAAATGAAAATGTTAGCATAACAGTAGTCAATGATTATTTGTAGATTAAGTTCCTTGAATTGTGCACCATTTTCCTCTATCTTTTATACACTTAAGAACATGTAAATGGAATAAGTTGAGCCAATTGCCTAACACAATTAGAACAAACTTGGGAGAAAATGATCTTTTAATAGTTCCAATTAATAAACGTGTTAGGTGCCTTAATTCTGAAAGTTATTATACTACAAATTATACATAAAAACAAGTGGATTGTAAAAAAAGAGAAATAAATTAGTTTAAATTTGCTGATTAAACCGACATTACTAGAATATCCTATTCTCCAAAATAAGTTCCAATCGCGTTATTTCCTGTTACGGAAAAATGGAAAGATGCAATCGCTCTTAAAGGGTTTCTTTTAAGAAAATTTGTCATGCAGAATCGCCGTCATAAAAATATAATGTTGTTTTCTATCATGTATACGTGCAAGTCTAGTGACGTGTAACAATGACGCTTTTGAATACTGCATGAATTTAAAACATACAGGAATTTGCTCTTGCTTTGCAAATGCCTTGCCTTAGATTCGTCAGGTAACATTTAAAGTTTGAAAAATTGCAATTGACATACAAAGTCATTTCATGTCCAAAAGTTTCGTTCAGACCTTACCTCTCTTACTCGGGCAACAAACCGGCGATGAATGTTTTGCAACAAAAGTAACGTTCTCTATAAAGGCATGGGCTTTTATTCAATCGCTGTATCTAAAATTATCATTTGATTGGTTTTGAACCTACTGAAAATTAGTTGTTCGATCTCAAACAATTCAGGGGAAAACGAAGGCATATATGCCAAAACCTAATTATGCAAATAAGTATATTGTTAAAAATATTTTCAATTAACATCATTCACTCGCAAGGAATATATTTCCAGTTTGATAAAAATAAGGAAAATAATTTCAAGGCCTTACTTGATTAGAATTATGCTTGCTTACAGCGAAAACAGAGTCAGCGTGGACTCTCTGTTGTGCCGCGCAACAAATAAACGCAGCCATTGCCGAGAACATCCAAACTAAACGCCAATTCAATAAATCCCACAAACCAAACAAAAGATTCAATTTGTATCTTATTGTGACAAAAAGTTCCTCATGATGAGTTGAGAATAAAACCAAAATTATGGTAAATCCTGTACAGAAGGAGCTTGAACAGCGCGGTATCAAGTTTTCTGTGTCTGCATCTACACAAACTTCCTTGGTCAATAGAGGTGGTAGCCTCAGCGCAACTCAGACTGGGGCGGCATCAACCAAACAAACGCCTCAGCAAGCAGCTCTATATAGATTGTTGCCAGTATTGCTAATATTATACACCTTATCCATATTATTCGATGCCACCTTCATCATCCTACGTCTTTTATAAACGTTCAGATGAAATCAACAAAATAGACAACTGCAGGTGTATATTCTTTTCCCAGTACATTAAGATTTTGCAAACCTTATCGGAAAGATGAAATAAATAGAAGAAACTCTGTAGAAGAAACTGTTTCAGCTAAAAAGTCTTTATGGCAATATGTTTATTGAAGTGCATCCGTACACATATATTCACTGCAGTACAAAGGATACATAGATTCACGAAAAGGCGATGATTGCTGAAATGGAAAATTATGACCTTTAATTGTGTTCATTTGCAAATCAACACAGCGTGGATGATCAGTTGCACCAAAGGGCGAGGTAGGCCCATGAGTAAGTCACAAAAAGAGTCACTCCTTTAAAGTTGATTGTCTCATCAAACGACTGATGAAAAGTAATTGTGTTTTGTATATGCCACTATCATGGCGCCTACGGATACAGTTGCACTAATATGAAACAGTTTGTTTTAGTACTCTTGATCAACGTACACACATCCCTTAATTACAAACATACGCTTATCTACAAAAATACAGAAAGAAATCAAATGTTCCTGAAAACACTATGAAATAATTGTTTTTTCAAAACATTTAGTAAGTTTGAAGACTGCGCAGTGACGGGTTTTATAATGGACAGTAAGACATAATAGATTTCTTGTGCAATATTAACGATTTAAATTATAGTTAGCAAACAAACAAAAAATGAACTTTTATTCAGTCAGGATACTTGAGTTTCCTCTATTTGTCCACTAATAAACATTATAGTTACGTTTGCACACCTCGCACACGGAAGCAGCAACATCATTTGTCAGGCGAATATAAGGTTAGCACTAAATTGAGTATATTAAATTTGTTCACTGAAGCAATAGTATAATATTATCTTTTTAAGAGACTAGTTTCATTCGCCATATGTATCAGCAAAACGGATCTTCATTTCATTTGGTAAACTTTACATTTACTGGTATAGGAGTATTTTAGGGTAAACGGTCCTGACTCTATTCACAGATTAATTATACGCAAATAGCCATGGGTGTTAGATGACATGTCGAAGCCAATTGATGTCCACGTGGAAGCGATAACAATTATACGAGAGTTTAAGTTATACGAGATTGTCAAGCCACTCTAAAGAAAACAATAACTACGTCTTGATATCTGAATTTCAAATCAGTTTACTTTACCAGAGAATCATGCAATTGATAAGTTCTTACGTTCTGTTTCACACTGTTTGGAAAGCAATTGTGTCTTATACTGTACCATGGTTGGTCGTATAGTTTATTTAGTAGACTGCTGTGCTTAACGTGAGTGTCGGATTCTTTGGAATCTTAAAGGTTTGCTGTAATAATTGAAAACTGATAATACAAATGATTATGTAATTATAAGCTGTTTCAAATTCGAAATGGTTATGACGAAGAGACAATCATTTAAGAATATTTGTTCCCTTCGACGTGTCAAAAAGCGAATTACATCTCAACTGGATACCCGCAAATATTGAATATTACTATTATGCATATTTTCGGAAATGCAATTTAGTGACTAGTTTTAGATCAATACTGTGTAGGCTCACGCGTCAGACTAAATGCATTTCTGGAGAAGGAAATGCCAGAGAGGTCTATTTTGGTTCCATCATACCTGTTGGGTCCGTTTCTAATGATGGCGATGTAAAAATTCCCTATTTCCTGAAATTGACGAATTTGTTTTATGGCATAATTTCACCTTTTGGGTTAATTTAAATTCAGTTATTGTACTTCTGTACCAACTATTCAGAATGGACCCAATTTTCGAATTTTTCTCTGTGGTATAATCTCGAATTTCAAATTCGTTTTTGAAAATCCATGATATCATAATAGGAAAACAGAAACAAGTAGCATTTTATTTAAACGAGTGCTAGGGAACCTAGCAAAAGAATTTCACGTTTGGACATGAGCAGTGTAATCATCATCAGGGAAAAACGTTTTCTTAATATATGGTTAAGTCTACTGTTTATGACCATATGTGCATGCGGCGATCCGTGGACACTACACTGTCATGCAGAGTAAATTATTTATTTTAAACATTACTGGTCGAATTGAGAAAGTAATGTTGAAGGCAGGGCATATTCCTGATTTGTTATGTCTAGCACTATGCATACATTTTACCCAATTTCGTACGATAAAATACTCACCGTATTGTCATCAATCAATGACGATACTATTCTGAAGTACACTACACACGGGGGAGAACTTATCTTCTCATTTTTGTTCTTTTAAATGCCAGCCTGATAGAAGTATTTTGACAAACACCTTTGGAGGGCGATAGAATTGACGAGGCTACGGAGACTTGAAAAAAAAACTCGAAGGTATCCAGCAGGTATGGAAAAAATACTGAGTTGGTAAAGAGGATTTGAAATTGTTTTGACTTTCGTCTCAGAATGAACTAGACTCAGAAAAATAAAAACATTCCACCGTAGCAGCGGGAAAAAACCCTCCACTATCCACCCAAACACAGGACAACATGTATCCATTCCAACTATTACGCAGAGTGAGGCGCAGCTAATCAAAATCAGTTACCTACTCAAATACGTGCCACGTTTATAACATGCATGTTTCACAGACTATAGAAACAGAAAGAAACTTTTTCAACATGTTTAAGTTATTGTATAGTTGTCAATACAGGAGATGGTAAATTTTTGTGGGGAGTGATGAAGCAGGTTCTTTTTTGGCAGTCATAAGTCTCGGACACCAGCAGTAAAGCATATAAAACACTTATGGTTTTATTGGGTAAAACTAGCAAACGACGAACAGAACACTGGAACTCTGAACTCCTCAAAGTTAAGAACGAATTTTCTAAAAAGTACAGTGACCCGTAAGGTGGGAAAATCGTAGCCAAAATTAAATGAGAAAATTGCTACAAATATTACAGCTCCGCTCTGATTGGTCCTCAAGTGACCACGTAATGTAACATGATTGTTCGTGTAACTCAGCTGTGATTGGTCCGCTCCAGGATAGGTGTTTTGCATTAAGCTCGACATGTATTTCCGATGCACACGATGCATAGATAATATATAGTATCAATCAGTCTCGAAATTTTTTAAATTAGCTGCGATACATAGACACATTTGTAGTAGAAAAATGTATATTTTGATAAGTTTTATCGTTATCGTGTTTCACATCACTGAAATGGAATGACTCGCCCGATATATGTTTGATCATGAATTATGTACAACAGTGCTGATTCAAACAAATCTAACTTTTTCTTTTGCCACTGGAAAGCTTAATTGAAACTCATATATTTGCAACATGGCTATTGTCGAAATAGAAATTTCAGAGACGCATACAAAAAGTTGTTGTGCTGTCGCAAAAAGAACAAACTTGGAGTCGCAGAAGATACCTGAACAGTTGCTTCTACTGGCACTTACTATTTATAGTCACACCGAAACACGACTGGAACGCTTTTGAAAAAAATATCGCGGCTATAAAAAGTTCGTTTCGTTTAAAAGCTATGGCGGATCTTAAGGCTACTTATATAATACATTTGTAAGGGAAGATGACAGTACATGAACTTTGAACTTAAGGTGTTTGTGATTCTGGGCGTTGGTAGTGCCTGTAATATCTAAGAAACCCTTTGAGCGCAGTATTTGATTCACTGGAAGTTTTTCGATTCGATTTAGGCAGAATTCAAATTAGGACAAAAACAAAACAAGGTATTTAAGCAACATTGTTGTCACACTAGTACTCCGAAATCAAATGTTAACCCTTTGTATGCCATGCCTTTCAAAGGTAGGGAACGTTGCTCTCTCGCGCCTAACATCATTATTCGACTTGGTGATACCGCGGTTGACTCTCCGGTGGCTCTCACGTTCACCGTTTCGAAGTCGGTATCTTGAGCATCAAAAGTTGCAATATCTATCAGGAATATAGGACATGGTGGTAACGATATTTTCCGTTTGCTTTTAAGTGCCAAGTAATGCACTGAAATGTCATGCTCTGCGCCACCAAAGTTCTCAAGCTTCACTGGATAGCGGAATCAAACTATACATCCTAATGGTGTCGGCTTTCGAAGCAAAGAAGCCATCCATTAGTTGCAGTTAGTGGCTTGTTACACCGAAACACTGTTTTCGCATTTTCTGGGGCTATGGCTAATTGACAACTTATCAAACACACGCGGATGCTATTTCGCCCATAAAAGTGATTGAAACCATGACGAAAACACAGGAAACCCATGAATGCCGTGGCAAGGTGTCACGCGAATCAGAGAAATGTTTTTGTTAATATCTTTCAAAGGTTGAACGTATGAAAAAGTACCTTCGGTAAGGTAATGCCAATTTACCAAGCTGGTGATGATTTGATCATTTCGTGTTTCACACTGAGCTTTGCTGGATCTGACGAGAATTTTAGTAGAAATGCACCGGAAAAGCAGGGCCATTTAGAGCTGAGAACAGAGGGACTATCAATTCAAGGAAAATTGCATCCCGGCAGGAGGTTTGCTCCAATCAAAATATTTTCGATGGATTTGCTGTGTCGTTTATTTCTCTCAGATGGCAATATTCGAGAAAAAAATTACTGAAAAAACAGTTGTTGTTTTACAGTTAGTAAATCAATATCTCTTTCGATTTAGTTTGTAGCTGAAATATTAATGACAATTTCTCAATTTTAAAATTCAGTATTAGTCGTGTTCCTCCCACCATATTTATACATCAAAGAAAAAACAGGTTGCGTGTTAACAATTTTTGTACTTACTTAACGAGTAAACACACACTTTGTAATAAAATTCCAAAGTCAATAAAATATCTGTTAATGCTTTAAAACTGGGAAAAGTATTTTAAAATTATTACAAAATGCGTTAACTATTATTACAAAGTGCGAATTATTACAAAATGCTGATACCTTTGTTACATTTTGCGTAGACAATTTTTTATTACAAAATGCTGATACCCTTGTTACAAAACGCGTAGACTGGTTTATTACAAAATACTGCAGACGTTATTACAAAATGCGTCAGTTATTACAAAATGCTGATACCACTTATTACATTTTGCGTAAGTTATTACAAAACACGTCAGTATTACAAAATGCCGCAGCACAGGGTTATCGCATGCCCGTTACGTGCCCGTTTTTACGGGAGCTCGATATTATTGTTTGCGAAGGCAGATGTATAATAATTTATTTTATGTCATTATATTTTATTTTATCTGAGTATGAACCTGTAGATTACTGGTTGTCTGCAATACATCAGAAACAATGTCGTTATCCTCCATTTAATAAATCAACTGAGTGTGTATACCAATGATTCTCTCAAATATATGACAATAAACCAGTCAAAATCTAGTAGTTACCTGCCTCAGATGATCAGTTTGTAAAAAAATTGATTGACAGCTATCTAAAATTAAGTCTTTCTAACTTGAAATTGAAGTCAGGGAGCGATCAATTTTTTGTACTTACTTACCGAGTAAACACACACTTTGTAATACCATTCCAAAGTCAATAAATACCTGTTAATGTTATAAAACTGGAAACGTTTTTAAAATTATTACAAAATGCGTTAACTGTTATTACAAAGTGCGAATTATTACAAAATGCTGATACCCTTGTTACATTTTGCGTAGACAATTTTTATTACAAAATGCTGATACCCTTGTTACAAAACGCGTAGACTGGTTTATTACAAAATACTGCGGACGTTATTACAAAATGCGTCAGTTATTACAAAATGCTGATACCCCCTATTACATTTTGCGTAAGTTATTACAAAACACGTCAGTATTACAAAATGCCGCAGCACAAACCCCTATACTTTCATATTTGATGATAAACATTGCGTCATTGAATGGCTTACATGGAGGAAACCCCTAGCCCGACGTCTGTCACCGGCAGGCACCTCCATGTTGTGAGCGAAACTCCATACTGTACTTTGAAAATAACTTCTGATAAAAGAAACGAAGGTAAATGTATTACGACTGTTTGAAGGTGAAAATATTATGAGGTAATAACGAAGTTGTTCACCAAGACGGCACTGTACAGATATGGCACGACATCGCTGATCGGCTCGTGCTCGAAAATAGGTCAGAATAATCTGATGTTTTAGTGATTTGATTTGTTTAATTACTAAAGCGGAAGTATATCTGACCTGTTGAGTATGTATGTATGTATGTATGTATGTATGTATGTATGTATGTATGTATGTATGTATGTATGTATGTATGTATGTATGTATGTATGTATGTATGTATGTATGTATGTATGTATGTATGTATGTATGTATGTATGTATGTATGTTTGTATGTATGTATGATGTATGTATGTATGTATGTATGTATGTGTGTATGTATGTATGTATGTGTGTGTGTGTATATGTATGTATGTATAAGTGTGTCTTACTGTCTGTCTGTCTGTCTGTCTGTCTGTCTGTCTGTCTGTACGTACGTACGTACGTACGTACGTATGTATGTATGTATGTATGTATGTATGTATGTATGTATGTATGTATGTATGTATGTATGTATGTATGTATGTATGTATGCATGCATGCATGCATGCATGCATGCATGCATGCATGCATGCATGCATGGATGGATGGATGGATGGATGGATGGATGGATGGATGTATGTATGTGTGTATGTATGTAGGCCTCTGTATGTATCTCTGCATCTATGTTGGTAGGGAGGTAGGTAGGGAGGAAAGAGTGCCTGAGTATGCCTGTTTATCTGTCTGTCTGTCTATCTATCTTTCTGTGGCTGTTATCATTTAATGATAATGGCAGATATTTGGCAGGTATAACCCTAAGGATAGCGAGTCAAATTTAGCTTAATCATAATATTGCAGGGCAGCTTATTCTAGCTCGTCGGCTAGACAAATTTTTACCATTGGAGAAAACACAACCATGTCTCACTAGATATGAAGTGTCACCTTTTACATACAAGGAAAAGTGGCAGGTCTGTCCATAGAGCTTCATTTCGTCCTTGTATATTAAAATATATTATCGTTCAGTATTTTAATTGGCTGCTTCACATCAGTGTTTATTAGTCCCCCGGACGAAGTCTGAGGGGACTTATGGTTTCTGTCTGTCCGTCCGTCCGTCCACGAAGATATCTCAGACATGTCCGGGCCAATTTCTTTCAAACTTGGTATAAGAATAAAGCGCTATGGCATACATATGCACGTTCATTGTTTTGGGTGTGGTATGCATAATTAGTGCTAATTTGCATAATTAGTGATTTTTGAAAATAGAGCTCTGTTTTTTTAAGAGATAGCACCAAATTTGACGAAACTTTGTACAAATGTCGGTCACACACAGGTCTAATAGCACATAAAGACATTTGTCAGTATTGTGTCAATTAATTGCTAATTTGCGTAAATTATGAATTTTCATAATTCCACTTATATTTCGAAAAATACTGACTCAAATTTAATGAAACTTCTTACAGATGTATACATACCAGAGCTGTTACTTTCTGCAAAGGCATTTAGCAGGATTATGTCAATTAATAGCTAATTTGCATATTTGATGATTTTTTTATAATTAGGTAACAAAGTCAAGAAATACCAATTAAAATTCAATGAAACATGGTTGAGATGCTGATATACCAGAGCTGTAACAGTATGCAATGATAGTTAGCAGGATCATGTCATTTACTTGCTAATTTGCATATTTTATGAATTTTTGTAATTAAGGAAATATGTCTAGAAATACGACAGCAAATTTGATGAAACTTGGTATAGATGTTGATCTCAAAGCGTTGTAATAGCTAACAAAGACATTCAGCAGTCTCTTGTCAATTAATCGCTAATTTGCATATTTAATGAACTTTCCTAATTAGTGTGCTGTGTCCAGTAATATTACACCAAATTTGATGAAACTCGGTACAGATGTTGATCTCAAAGTGTTGTAGTAGCATGCAAAAACATTAATCATATCATGTCAATTAATTGTGTATTGCATATGTAATGAATTTTCATAATTAGACTGATACGTCAAGAAATACATCTTCAGATTTGTTGAAACTTGGTATAGATGTTGAGCTCATCTTGCTTTAACTGTCTATAAGTACATTTATCAGTATAATGTTAATTAATCGCTAATTTGCATATTTCATGACTTTTCCTTATTAGTGTCATACGTCCAGAAATCCTGCATCAAATTCTATGAAACATCGTACAGATATTGATCTTCCAGTAGCGTAAAACTGAATAGTGACATCCTGTTGATGAATTATTTATTGACTTATTTAATGACCTTTTGTGATTAGGGTGGCACCCCAGATTTGCTGAATAGGGAAAAAATGTTTGTAATGAGAGATCTATATTCTGAATGACTGCACTAAATTTGATGACACTTGTTACAGATGTTGATCATGCAAAGATTTACCAGTCAAGAAAGGCATTTTAATTTTAGCAGTATCAATAGCTAATTATAGGAAGTCTCTTCTTTGCTGAACATGAGGACATTTTTGGTTCACGTCTGGTGTTCTGACTTTTTATGTCAAGAGCCATTACTCAGACATGCCTACACCAGTTTCTTGCATAAATTTGAATTTTGACATTTAAAAAGCCAGAGCACGGCATACCTAATTCTGTCAAACTTGGTAAAAAGGACATAACCCTATGCCACTACTTATCTACAATCCAATCAAATAAGGGCATCATTCACAGACAGGGCTTTGGTACCCATTCCTTGTTTCATGCACATCATATCGACTTCAATTTTTAGTCACTTCCAGTGACAAATTCCCAATTACAAGGGGGGACTATGTCATTGTCAATGATTTGTTTCAGTATATTTTGATAAATATCAGCTGACAGCATTGACATATTAACGTGCCCTCCTCTTATTACCGTAAATCATCGACAATCAACTTTAGAGAAACACATATCATACGTATAGAAGTTGCCTAAAATACTGCAACCTTTCGTACATTTATTTTCCACTTTAATCGGCCGTTTTATGTCAAATTCACTTTTTCTAACAAAATGTCATGAAATCGCACTTCATATATGTGAAAATGTTACTAGTGAGAGCATGTCTTCAGCTAGCGGCAATCCGATTATGAAGAGCATTATCAATGAGAAAGCAGTTTCCTGTCACAAAAGTGCATCTCGGCCTCAATTTTGACGTGCAATATAAATTTAAAGAATGTACTCGGCTGTGCGTGGTAATTTTGTTAAAAATATCCAGTTGCTCTTTATAGTAAAGGTGTACGAAACGTCTTGTGATAAACTGCGCAGAGTTAGAACAGTGCTATGAGCAATCGCGTATACTTGATCAGTTTTATAAAACGTAAATCTGTAGAGAGTTGCCAATCATGATCGACAGCTAATATGGAGAGACAGTTTGACCTTGTTTTCCCACGTAAGCTGATGTCTTGAATGAAATAAAGAGTCTGAAAAAGTAAATGTGACTGATGTACCTATATCAATTTGAACCGCCATACTGACATGTGGATTTATTTGCCCAGAAGCGATCCATTTCTGGTTTACAAGTAAAAAGATACATATAGAAATAAATTTCAGCTACACGTACTTGAAAGTAAAATACACTAAGGGGTGACCTTGTTGTCATGACTGGGCAATATGGGTTGAAAAAATGTTTCAGGGAAAGAGCAGAGTCGTTACCTTAATGTAGTTTCAGCTGCCTGACATTTGGTTTCACAAAAAGTTAAATTGACTTAAAGATCCATTAGCTGTAACTTTTGGTCATTTTTTTATTCTGTTTGTTCTGTGTATCATCTGCAGTTTCTGGTTTGAATCCTCGAACCATGGAGAAATTCCTAATATTTAGCTCATAAATATATCCTCTATGAGTATAATCTGCATTTTTATTGTTTAAATTTTGTATTCAGGTCCGGACTAGAATACATTTATCAACAATAACAATGGTCATTTCACATATACAGGCTGTGTTGGCAAGCAGGACATCGGGCATTGTTCATGATGATCGGATTATAGTAAAATTCTGTAGTTGATACATTGAAACAGAGTAGTGAAAACTTAGTCAAAAGTTACAGCTAATGTCCCTTTTACAAATTGTCTGAACAACGCCTGCTGAGGTTGATTTGGTAGAAGTACGTAATCACTTGTTCTGAACCGTTCGTAACAGTGTTGAAAGTTGAATTGACTCTTGAAATAAGGAAACCAACGCCAGTGGACGATTATTTTACTAACAATTACACTCATAGTTGTTGGCCTAATGCTGGGAATCAGTTGAAAACAGACCCCTTCATCTGACGCTATTATGATAACCTAGTACTGGTAGTGAGATATAATCTCGACATCATTATATGCTGTTACATTTTTACGTATTCATAAAACCACAAAGCATTTTGAAATACCTACAATATCAGCAGATGTTTATAATTATTACAAAATGCGTTAACTAATGTTACAAAACGCGTTTTATTACAAAACGCTGATACCCTTATTACAAATCGCGTAAACAATATTTTATTACAAAATGCTGATACCCTTATTACAAAATGCGTAGACCATTTTATTACAAAATGCTGATACCCTTATTACATTTTGCGTAAGTTATTACAAAATGCGTCATATTACAAAATGCCGCAGTACAGTTGTCACAAACTTAAACCATCTCTGAATAATACAACCAATCAGGCCTCCATTCACACTTTTAAGTGAGTGTATTACGTGAGGTTAACGCTACCGAGAAAAAAGTTGTCATTTCTTCATTGTTTCCCCTGTGTTACGCATACTCGTTTGCTTACTAATCTCTTTCTCCCACCTATAATTTACTGGCGACTTTTTTCATGACGCTTTTTCTCGCTAGTGAGCTCTAACACCATCACTTAACACTCTTCCTTTGTACAAATCAGCTAATATAAGGACTCTTTCTACTCTTGCAAACGATTAATAGCGGTTTTCACCATTGAGTGCGTACTTGTTTGGACGTACCCTGTGCATTCGTCCAAACTGTAACTTCTAATAAAATATAATTTGAAGACTTGACACAGGTTTACCCGCCTCATTGTCTTTCCAGGTTTTTTCTGTGGTACTGGCACATTCCTCCATTTTTTCCTAACGCCAATGATTCATTAGTTGTACTTTGGTCGAATTTCATTTTAATATAACTAAATGCATCGATTCTGTAAGTAACACGATTGGAACTAATTCTAGATGATTTGATCGTCATATTCTTTCACATTTCTCGACAACGTTAGGTGCCCTATGGCTAAATATCTCAATATTATAAATTACTGACAAAAACAAATGTTTAACGTAAACAGAAAAGCAGGTGAGCTCACATTTGCAGATTTTTAAGACATTACTTTACCGTCCAATTATCCAAAATTAGTTCCAATCGTGTTGAGCTATCGCGGCCGAATAGAGCTAACGACAACAATTGAATTCATGGGTATAGAAACGATACGTAGAAGAATCTTTCTTTACTATTAGATCTTTATCAAGACGTGGATGAGGGCGTGCTTCAATACATTCCAATGAACAGAGGTATGTGCAGTGAGATCTTCAGTATTCATCGAGAAAGTTTGTATTAAACGGCGACGTCGACGAGAACGGTTTGGAAAAATGGTTTGGAAAAAAACGCATGGGATTGAGTTATGATAATTTGTATTTATTCTCATTCAGTACGGAAGTCGACCAGCTACATCTATAAAGTGTCCATATCGATATTCATATATTAAAGATGCACACATTTTCCTCGACAGACAAAATTCTCACTTTTATGAAATTGCATTGAGAATTGCCAGAAGAATTCCCTTCACCTAATCGTCATGATCTATCGTCGAAGCTTGCACATAAATCAGTTTTTGAAAGTAATCATGGTTAACTTTGAGAAAAAATGATTACACCAATACTAGACAATCGATGGTAAAAAATGACTTGTTTGCGTTGATGGCTCCAATCGTAGTTTCATTCCAAAGCTAAATTTATTAATTAAGCCAATGATCTTATCATCTTACATGAGAGTTTCGTGGCAAAAAACACAGTAAAATTAAGTTCGTCCTTTGTACATCTTTTAGAGCGAATATCAAATGTATAAGATCATAGACCTCCGTTTTTAAAGTCTATGATAAGAAGAACTTGGCGAGTATTGAAATTATTTTTAAAGAAGGATGGTATTTTATTCGACGAGGGAATGCAGTCGTCGCCTGCAAAGAAGAACAGAACTTGACGGTCAGATATACATGGCGTAAGACTCTCAGTTTTGTTGCTTTTGAAGTCATTCTAGGAAATAAGTCAAAAACTCAATGGAGAAACGTATTGCTATACAATTACAAGATATGAATCCCTTTGACATATGAAACGTTGACAACAAATTGAATTGATAGTTTTGATCAAAAATATATAATAATATGATTTGATTGAGTACCCTTCTAACTTCAACGAAAAGTAAATCCCCTGATTATACTGTTTCCTAACAGAAATTTAATGAGAAGTTGTAAGTGAAAATTCGATTTTATAGCGATGAACCTGGAAGCAAAATATATCATTTAGAACACGATATTTAAAGACGTATAAGAAGTTTGGCATGCTATTACCCTTGTAAATATTATGTTTCTAGGATTATACGTTTTAGATATTCTCAATTTACTAGGCAATCAGTATCGCAAACTCTAAACATATTCACGAACTTCACGACTTTCACTTACTCATACCTTGCTTTCAAAGCCCAAACATTGAACTCTTGCCTTTAGTTTTTACCACGTTTCTTCGTCTCACACACGAAGCCCCTGCGATTTGTACAGGAGCTATCATTCCATTTTCCATCTTTGTCAGCCCAAATAAGAGCACAATCCTCGTTGTTTTTAGCGTTGTTTGGTTCGTTATCATTCCAGTTAGTGTACGCCACCTGTGTGACAAAATGCAACAAAGTAACTCGATGTTGTAATCGTGATTTGCAATTTTCTACGCCTTCTGCTCAAAATACAATAAACAAGCCTATCCTTAGTAAAGATTAACACTGCGACGGATTAATTTTCCACGCAGTGAATATCTGAACGTTACGTATGATCACCAAGTTCATGATTCGGGTTATCAAAATTTTCGTTTGGGTTTCTTTGTTAAAGTTAATTGATCCTTTATAAAGTCTGTCCAGGCTGTCTCTGAAGTTAAAAAAAACATACTGTATGCACATTTTCACTGTAATGTACCCTGTTCTGTCAGGATGTAATTATATTCAGTCACTTATTTAGTACCTCTACGTACGGAAATTTGATAAACTGTCACAGTAAAACTTCAGAATTTCCTAAACTTTGGATGCACATCCATGACCGAACTAACCTTATCTCCGTTTTCCCATACCCATGTACCTTCTTCCTGTTTATCATTCAGTCCAATCCATATGGAATACTCTTTCTAGGTGTACTCTGAATGAAGATTATAACATAAATAAAAATAGATAAAATAGATAAATAAAAATAAATTAAACAAGAAATGAAATACTTAATTCATAATTTATTTATTTATTTACAAACTATTGATACATAGTTGATGAAATAAAATGATTCAATTAAGTAACAATAAATTAATAATTAGAATTTATTGCATGGGTTTTTCCTTATCCGGAACTTCACTTAAGGACTGGTAGCTCCTGGCGTGTCTACCTAACATTAGTACTTCTAACACAAGATCCTGTGCATACCAACTATAATTCGTCAGCTATCTGAATTCGTATGAAGCAAATTAGTTAAAGTGTTAGTCTCAACAGAAGTCGATCGCATTTGAAGTGTTGTTCTATACAACTTACGTCTCAGGAAAAGGTTCTCCTCCGCATCATCAATGACCACAAAATTGCTACGCAATTCGGCACACAAAGTCTTTGCCTCATCATACGTATACAGAGGGTACACGTATCCGTAATAACAGCTTTTTCCAAAGTTTATCCAGCCATATTGGCATGCTACAGATTAAATGAAGAGAATATATCATATACTGTAATTTGACATCGATACAATTAAATAAAACCAAATCAAAGAAGACAAAACAAAATATTACACTTAATTCAACATGACTACGTACCTTCCTCCCACCCCTTTCCTCCCTCCCCTCCCTACCAACCTGCCTACCTACCTTTCAACCTACCTAATTACATGTATACCTAACTATTCATGCATGTGTGCATGTATGCATGTATACATGTATGCATGTATACATGTATGCATACATACATACATACATACATACATTCATACATACATACATACATACATACATACATACATACATACATACATACATACATACATACATACATACATACATACATACATACATACATACATACATACATACATACATACATACATACATACATACATACATACACATACATACATACATACATACATACATACATACATACATACATACATACATACATACATACATACATACATACATACATACATACATACATACATACATACATACATACATACATACATACATACATACATACATACATGCATATATAAACAGATACTGACGGACAGACATTGGTATAGTTACGTATGCACGCATGGACTTCATACAGAGTTAACTCTACGTACTTACGGGCGGCAAAAGTTCTTGTAAACACCATACAAGACATGAGAGCGAATACTATCAACATGTTGATGAATTAATGAACGTCCCTATAGAGAACAAAAGATAAATGTAATGTAAAGTTTTGGGAAGATATTATTAAAGTAACTTCTTCTATGATGTGAGTACAATGCCAGAGTAAGTAAAATGTTCCTTTCATTTAAAAAAATGAAAAATAGACGGGTATACTTGTATCGATCACTAAACTCAAGAAAATTAAGCTTTGTCGCAAATGATCGGTCTGCCTTTGCGTGACAATAATCCCTTGCAGTATGCTTACTTATCTGACAATGTGACAATCCGTGAAAGTTTAAATTATGTGGAAAACTGCAAGTAGATTGATTTTCAATGCCGTTTCCATAGCCTTCAATCAGCATGTGCTCTTCTATCATAGGATTCAGATTCCTGACTTTTGTGCTAAATGGCATGTGTCAAAACGTTATTTTGTGGGCTCCTCAGAGAGGCTTGATTAATTGATTGTTTTCCATCATTTCTGGTGTAACTGTGATGAAACGCCTTCCTGTTTCAGAGAAAAGATGTCGATGAGTTTAACCTATTTGAAATATTTACTTTGAATCGTTAAGGTTTTGCCTTCGTCCAACGTTTGATTGCGAGTAAAGCTGTGACTCTGGTAGACCTGCTGCTGTTGGTCAATTTTTACGGTGCATTTTAAATATGGGTTCATGATTTCTTCATTAGTTGCATGATTTTGTCATATTCCCGTATGTTTTGGTTATATATATTCGTTATTCTTGTACTGAAAATACTTAAAAACTATGATATGGTGACCAATTTGTCGATCACTCGATTGCTCATACGGATGCTGTGTGCTTCCGAATGTTTGGACCGTATGAGATTTCAGCTTTCACAAGAATTCCACTACTTATATCCATATTTTGGTACGAAATACTCTGATACATAGCAGAAAGGCCAATCAAAGGAGGCAGAAAGTGGCGACGATATTTTTAAGAGATAAAAGATTTATACCAACAAAATGTATGATTTCACGTACCAAAGTCATTGACTGCTGTTTTATTTAGATTTGACATTGATGACCAGGGCTTTTCTTGGCAGAAACATTATGTTGCGTTTCATGCCCCTCCCCTCCTCACACACCCAGGAACCAACGAATGCTCTTTAGTTCAGCACAAACGAGGACAGCAGGTAAACAAAATCGAAATCAAAATACAAATTGAAAGACAAATTTGAAAACTTTCTGCTTTTAGCAAAACTATTATATAGGCGATTACTGTCATTTTCTATGTTAAGAACGCCTCTACAAATGTCTGATTTTGCTGTTGTGATACACTCCTGCGGTACAGTACGATAATTTATTTTCGGTTTTAAATAGAAAATTGAATTAGTTAAACTTGCTATTTGGCGACCTTCGAAGGGAAAAAATATGTAGTGACTCCATAAAAACACGTGTTTCTATTGGTTTTCAAATATCTATTCACGTTTAAAGAGTCAGTCCTCAAGTATTGGTTTTCGCATCGGTGCTTGTATTGTTGGGTTGACTATTTCCTAGACACTTATAGTCATTCGTTTTCTTTTGAACTGGAAGATTTACCAGAGTCTTGCGAACAGAATGCAGATAAAAACCTCTCTTTTAAGGACCACCAATGACAGAATTACTGTAAGACCACCTTTCGATTCAACACTGGGAAGAATGTGTAAGGGGGTAAACTGCAAACGTTAAGATATAAAGAGTGAAATAAATTGTGGAATATAAAACATACACTTTCAGTGTTATCATAGAATCCGTGACATTTCGCAGCCTAACGATGTATCTAGTTGAAATCGGTATATAGACATTTCGGTATTTCTGCAGTAACCGAATTTGCTCTTTGATTCTCACACTTGCATTTGCGGTCTATCCATATATAATACCGATATATCGATATCCCGCATGGCGACCGACAGATGGGGCATTCTCAATCGTCATATGCATTTTTTGAAAAAAACTCCATCAATCAACTTTTTAGAATCTGCAGCGTATGCGGTAAATTTTGCGGCAATCCAGTTGTTAAAATATGAAACCTAATAATTTATATTTGAAGTAATCTGGAAAATGTTATTTTTCAGTTGAGGAATGTTCAATCTTAACTTTGCTATTTACCGTATACTCGAGATTGCAATCCGAACATCTCTTTAACATAACGATTAGTTGCGGAACTACGGCTCCCAAAAAAGTGACCTTGGTCATTTTTTTATAAAGTAGATGAAGATTAATGATGTTACCATCAACATTTTTTGTCGGAAACCCTCCATGCATGCATTGCACACTTGTTAGCCACATCACATTCCGATGACGACAGACATACACCAAAGTAACATATCATCTCTGAGGTTCGCTATTTTCACTTATGCAAATCTTTCGAGTCGCATCTCTAATAACATGGCATCTGCCTTTATCGACACGATGCCGTTCCCTCGGGACCATGGTAATTTCACGAGCAAGAACGATTGCAAAATGGTTAATGTACACTGACAGTTATTGGGGAGGGGGGTTGGAAAAAAGGGCGCTGACGCATAGCATCCACGGTATTACTTGTGCAAAAAAAAAGTAGTCCACATACTAGGATTAATCAAATTTAACCCTGTGACTGAACTAATTTGAACCACGATTTTGACGGTCGTAGCCATATTTTCGTATCTTACTAAGTTTTTTAAGTTCGATACTTGAAATTAGCTTCAAGTAAAACTTTCCACAAAGAAAAATGTGCAAATGACAACCACACACAGATGTCGCCACCAACAAGGCTGTGTAGTAACATAAGGTTGTATAAATCCTTAACATTTGTAACAATAAGATTCCAATTTCTTTGCAAGTTCATCATAACTCCGTCTTCGGTAAAATGGTTGGTTTGCTGAACGATTTTTTGTGAAATAAAATTTGTAAAGAACAAACTTACTGCTGTGCTCGTGTCTTACCTCGTTTGTGCAGGAGATCGATCAGGGGTTGATGCCGCAGCAAAAGTTACTCTTCCCAAATCGCTAGAATGGACCTTTTATTGACTATTGCTCTTGCTAAAATTATCGTTTTGTTTTGTTTGCTAGCCTAGGACAAAGAGCCTTTTACACCTCTCACATTGGCAAACATGGAAAGGTCTGAGAACAAACAGCCACATTACAGAAATGTGGTCGAATAACTAGCCTAGGACAAAGAACATTTTACACCTCTTACTTTTGCAAACAAAGGTTTGAGAGAACAAACAGTAACGTTACAGATGTGTGGTCGCGTAAGTGATCAGTTTGCCCTTTGATATATTGTTGTAACGCTCTGCTTTAAGCATCGAGCTTTCTAGGACAGGGCAAGAGGAAAGCCGAAAATTAATGGGCAAGGCTCGCCAAGCCCGTTAATTTGGCTTTCCTCTCGCCCGCGCTCATAAATAGACGTATGGCAGCGAGGAGTGTATTATTTCCATTATATTATCAACGCCCCCCCATCCCCCCAAAAAAGTCAAAATTTACGAAAATTACCCATACTAACGCCAACGGGCCCCAGAACTTGACAGTGAGTACTGGGCGCGCTGTAAAAAATTTACAAATCCGGAGATTTCTTGAAAAAAGTGTCTAAACATGGCCCACAAGTGCTTCGTTTTATTTTGTAAATGATTATGATCTTAGCACAAATTACAATATACATTTTGGCTGTTTACGGTATTATTCATACTCACGGGCACATAAACAAACCATTATTGTATATTTGTGGTCAGTCACATGGTTCAGCTCGACCAATTAAAATGCGACGGATATGCCATGGTAATATAATGTAGAAATAAGGGGCGACGCGCTGACATTAGCGTTTATTTATGGGTAAAGGCGAGAGAAAAGCCAAAAAATAACGGGAGAGGCTTGCCGAGCCCGTTAATTTGGCTTTCCTCGAGCCCGTGCCGATAAATAAACGTTAATGGTCAGAGCGGAGTCTGTTATTTCCATTATACTATCAGCGAACCCAAGAAAACCGTCAAAGTTTGCGAAAATTTCCGGAGCGAACGACAGCTTGGCCCCGTAAACTGAGCAATACCCGCGCACCGTAAACATTGGCAAATTCGGAGATGTTTCCAGAAAAAAGTATCTCAACTTGACCTTCAAGTGCTCCAAGTGCTTTTATTTTGATTGATTATGATTTACGTTTGAGCTGTAAAGTTACGATAATTTGAGTTCTTTATCTTATTATTCATATTCACGTAAGTTTATCCACAAATATCGGGATTTATGTCAGAATACATCATACAGCGGAGGTACTGTCCGAGAGGATTAGCGACGAGGACAATATCGAGGAGTACGATGTGCGAGGACATGGACATAAATCCCGATATTTGTGAATGAGCTCATTATTATACACCTTTCCAGTTCAATTTACCAGAAAAACGTGTCAATTTAAGCCTTTTTAGAATGCGCGTTGCGCACTGCACTTAGCGATTGCGAGTAGACTGGGAACGCGTCCAGCGCGTCCGCTAAGCACTCAAAACGAAATTTCAACCTGTGAAGCATTGCGAACGTTGTAGAATTGATGGTCAGCAGCAGAATTTCACTCATATTCACAGGTTTTGGATTGACCACTATTAACGTCGTGAAGTACAGAGTGTTTAGAAGTATAGTTTTGTCGGTAAAAAATTAAAATCACCTCTCCATTCCCCCGTGTTGACGTAAAGATATTTTGAGGTCAGAGGTCAAATGATACCTAACCTTCCTGTACTTCCTGTTTTAAAAACGATGTTGAGTTCTAAATAGGGAATAAAATAAATTTGCTTTGATAATAGCTAAAGCACAAGCCTGCAAAATTTTAAACATTGACAACATAAGAAAGATATTTGAAACAAAAAACAGGGCAGTTGAAGCAAAAACATTGGAAATTGCATTAATATTTTTTTCTTTCATGTAACCTACACTGTAAAGTTAAGTGTTAAAGGATAGAACACCAATTAAACGCCTTTTTGTAACACTTTTTGAACGCGTCTAGACGTTCAGAAATTTAACACTACGTGTTCAACCGACGTTCAATTTTTGAACACACGTGTGCAGACTTTGAATGCTACGTGTTCATCAGACATTATATTGAACAACATGGTGTTCCATATCAGAACACTCATTGCACATGAAATGTGAAATGTGAAATGTGAAATTGAACGCATTTACGCGTTCAAAGGGCTGTAACACTTTTTGAACGCATGGACGCCGTTCAACGATAAGTGTGTTAAAGGCAAGAACACATGATGCGCGCTTGTTGAACACCTTTAATTTTTTGGCGTTCAGGGGGCGTTCAAGCCTTGAAATAACATTACAGACCATTGATATCCAGTAAAACTATTTATTCTAAAAATACACAAAACATTCATACGGTAAAATACAATAATTTACTGTAAAATGGGCAAATAAACATTGCTACTTTGTATGTAAAGTTTGTCAGAGGAAACCACCAACGGTGTTAACACCCTCCTATCAAAAACATAAGCAATAAAAAATCTCCATAAACATTGTTGATCGTTTTTAAAAATATGAACAAAGTAATGACAAAACTGGTTTTACTTAAATATTGTGGATTACGTTTTATGTTCATACATGTTTAAAACGTACAAAACTCATCTGAAAAAGCTCACAATTTGGCTTACTTATTGTGTTGAAAACGCGTATATGTATGAAATGCATACTTCATTTTTGTAAGATGGCTTCTTAAAGACATTTCCTCTTGTATAGACAATTGTAAATTTTGAAGAAGAAAAAAGTTAGTCAAGGCTTCTCTAGTGCACATGGTTTATAGTTGTCCACACTAAAGTAAACACAACATGTCAAGTTGTCAAAGTAAGGCACAACATACAGAAAGTGGGGAAAGTGGGTCCTTGGCAGGATAAAACCTATTTCCTTGTCCAACGAAGTCCTTCATAAACCAAAATATTTGTTTGTTTGTAATATCTTTAAATAAACCCTGAAATAAATCGGTGACATTTCAAAAATCTACTTCTCAGAAATTAAAAACATATTCGTAAAGCCCTTTCAAATTCTGGTGTACCCTGCTATTCATTTTTATACAATTTTTTTTACCAAAAATGGTAAAAATCGCCCTTAAAATAAAAGAAAACGTGGATTTCATCTTAATTTTAATATACCACATTCTGGTAATCCCTAATATCTTAAAAATATCTGAAATGTCTTTAATGTCTTAGAAATACAAAGTTGCAAATTTCTCCATAATTTGAACAATCTGAAAAAGGCTATCAGTAGATATCTATGTCCTAAATATCAAAGCTGTTAAATTAGCAGTTTGAAGAAGAGTTTTTAAAGATTTTTTGACCAAAAATTACAAAAAATGCCATGAAATATAAAAATTTGAATATTTCATCACAGTTAGCACAAATTTGACTAAGGTCATTATTGGGGACATGTTTACCAAATGTTGAAGACTTCAGTAAAAGAGAAGAAGATTTTACCAAAAAAATAGCAAAATCAGCCTCAAAAACATAAATTTGCATATTTCATCATAATTTAAACATATCTGATAAGGGTAATCCCTGGGAACCTGTAATCGAAATATTAAAGGATTCGTACAGGTTGTTTTGAAGAAAAACCTTGTTTTGTACAAATTTGAGTACAATGCTACACATCCACTTATTTAGCTGACAGCAAAGCTAAAAACCAGTTGCTAAGAACAAGAAACGCGTTGAGGCAAATACAAAATAATCTTAGGTTTTATAGCAGGCTGCGATCAACTAAATGTTACAGGGGCATAAGCTTTCAAAAACGTGAAGTCTCCTTCATCAGATGCAGGGGGAATGAAAAATTGAAGCAGAAAGTGACAGAAAATTCAGAGTGAAAATTTCAGAAAATTCAGTAATTCAGAATGGACATTTTTACTCTGAATTTTCTGTCGCTTTCAGCTTTAATTTTTCATTCCACCCTTGCATCTGATGAGGGAGACTACACGTCTGTGAAAGCTTATTCTCCGGCAACATTTAGTTGATCATAGCATGCTACCAAAGCTTAGATTAATTAAGAACACAAATACAGAAACTTATCAAAATTCAGTTACTGACCCTTGAAAGTTTAAATCTATATTAGAGATGAATTGGGGTTCTCAAGCTTGGTTCCAGACAGCTACCTGTTCTGTAACAATTCTTCGATTTTCAGTTAAGTCCATTATTTTACATCCTGAAAATAATGCAACAATAGGTAATATGGCGAGAAGAGACTTTCTATGAAAGACAAGGGGCTGAGGGGAGCCTCTTTTCAATACTGTTGCAAAATATTTGCTTATTCTTGTCATCAACTGATTAAAATAAAAAAGCCAAACTCTCATATGCTGAAACAATACATTGTATACTCTACGATCATGTTAAATTGATGTTTTACATGCGATTGTGTCTACTAAAAGACATGTGTTAGCTGTGATTACGAAGCGGTACTATGCAAGGCGTATCGATCGCGCTCGGGTCAAGGGTTATCGCTACAGTGTGACCCTTGACCCGAGTGAGAGCGATCGATAGGCCATGGCCAAAAGTACCACTGCGTATTCACAGCTAGTTGTTGGTATACCAGCCACTGAAAGAAATAGGGTTTCTTCACGTAGTTAAGCTATTTCATAGTACAATACAATTAATTTCAAAGGATAATAATACTGATGCTTCAAAATCTAAAACCTTTTACTATGAGGGAGAGAAAACTTACCCTTTCTGGTCTTGTTTCTGCACGATCACGACTTCAGCGTGCGCTTACAAGAAAAATGTCGCAACTTCCGTTTTAATGCATCATGGGATAAGAAAAGGCACCAAACTTGAACACCAAGTGTTTAGAAGTAGAACGCCTCTTGCACGCCGATGTTAAAATTAAAACTTTCATGATGGTTTTCTGATTGTCTTTTCAAATTTTTAAAATTTCAACCCGTAATAAACGTGTAAAATTATTTTTTATACTTCCTTTTTTAGAAAAAACATGCTTTCAGCAATTGTAGACCGGAAACATTTTTCACTTAGTGTGAAATTTGTGATACCAAAATCCGTGTACGTATGCCGGACAGCGAGGCAGTAGTAAAGTTAATATAGGCATTGTAAAGTAAAATACACAAAAGATTGTTAACTGTTTCAGAGTATTGTAAAATTTCCGTGATGTTGAGTTTTTGAACACTTGAAGGAGATGGTTGTTAACACATCGTGTTCAGGCTTAGAACATCATTGTTAATAATGTGAACACTAGTGTTATCAATGTGAACACTAGCCGTTCAAATTTGAACACCGACATGTACATTTCGGACGCGTAAAGACGCGTCTAGCGTCCGCTATTTTTACAGTGTAATCGAGAAACTGACAGACCAATTGCAATCTGTATAAAACTTATTTATTTTGAAAGCAGACAATGTAACTGACATTTACGTCCCGTATTTTCCCTGTCCGCTATCTTTGATCACTCGATCTTCCCTCGCTGGAAAAACAAAATTCAGTTGATATTATATATATATATATATTTAACTTTGTCATCCACTATTTTCATATTAGCAACTGTATGAATACTTCCATGACCTCAGAAATGTATAGATTAATCACTCAATGCCTTACTGGCCCGGTCCTATTGTATAAGTATGCCTTTAGTTAAACTTTGGCTCAGAGGTACGAGTAACCTAGAGTCTTTATATCGTACGAGTCACCTACAGCATATATCGTGTATGCACTCAAAGTTACAATCATGGTCCATAAAGGTATTCTAATGATCATTTCAATCAACAGCATTGGTAGGAAAGAAACTTTCTGCTATTCTAGTACTGATACGTACGTCATGCGTATACACAGCCATGAGGTCATGCATTGACTCGAGACACAGACAGTTGAATTTAGCGATAGTTTACGCCTAGGCCTTGAGAAAACACTACTTTGACATGATGAATGACAGTCTTTGGATATGTTTTAAACAAGAACATAAAATTTCTGATTGTCTTACCTCAAAATCTAGTCAATAGCAAAAGGAAGAGTCTTCCTAACGCAGGTATGTATCTCTACACTAACGTGCCCTTCGTTTACACGATGTTTGCCATGTACAATGATGCTTGTGCAATCCTTTCTTGAGGGAAGGTACTCTGTACTTTGAACAGATCGTGCAATGTCAAAGTAGATCCATTTCAATAAGGGTGAGTACGATAATTGGCACTAAGTATCAAAATTTGGGTGACACTACTTTATGGTTGTAACATTAACCTGCAGCTTTTAATCTACTATCTTGTTAATCACTTTACTATAAGAAACAACATCATACCATCGATTTGTGATATCAACTTTTTATATTGTTATTTTTTTCTTTGTGGCTTAAAGACAACATAAAAACGATATTTGTGCATCAGGTAATGACGCCATAACTTTCATACCTTAACGCTTTTTATTGGCGGCATTAAGGCTCCCTCGGCAATTTTTGTGCGTCCTTTGAAGACGTTACGCGTCAATGACGCTAGGCTGAGTTCTAGATTCAACATATATATATATATATATATATATATATATATATATATATATATATATATATATATATATATATATATATATATATATATATATATATATATATATATATATATATATATATATATATATATATATATATATATATATATATATATATGCGAGGCCCTGTAGAATCCCGTGGGATCCTTAGGCTGAAAGGTTAGGTGACGAGTTTAGCCGTCTTACTTACCATCCACGCACACATAATGAAAAGCCCGATCTAAGAGTCAGGACCGCCCACATTGAGCCGACTGATTCATTAGCTCAGTTGGTAGAGCATCCGTAATGTATACGGGGGTGTGGGTTCGAGTCCCGCATGGGTCACTTTTCATGCACCATTGTATGTGTTATATATATATATATATATATATATATATATATATATATATATATATATATATATATATATATATATATATATATATATATATATATATATATATATATATATATATATATATATATATATATATATATATATATATATATAAAAACTATCTACTGTTGATTGACCAATCAGAGTGCTCAATTCAGGGTGTTTTATTTACTCGTAAAGCCTTGGTCACCAAATTCCAGAAACGAATGACAGCACCATAGTAAAGTACTGTCCAATGAAAAGTGAACATGTCATATTCTGTAGACATCTTGTACGTTTTAATATTCAAATTTAGTAACACAGCGGAAACCAGCTGCAACACAAAATCTGCTGTGCTCTAGGGCATTTATAGGATTGTCCATTACATTGAAAGGCTATTTCACAAATAAAAGTTTTAATTCATATGCTAAACATGTTACATTGACAAAGGGGACGGTTGACGTAAACACATTGAAAACAAAAATATATCAGTTAGGGGCGATAGTTTTTAAGTCGGATAAAACCGTCGTACTCGGGCTCTTCTGGTATGTAAAGTCCAACCCCTCGATAAAATGTCTCGGCCTGCGGCCTCGACATTTTATCGTTGGGTTGGACTTTATATACCAGAAGAGCCCTCGTACTCGGGCTTTATCCTATATATATATATATATATATATATATATATATATATATATATATATATATATATATATATATATATATATATATATATATATATATATATATATATATATATATATATATATATATACATTTCCTCTCTCTCTCTCTCTCTCTCTCTCTCTCTCTCTCTCTCTCTCTCTCTCTCTCTCTCTCAATTGCTTTGCCAGAAGTGATCTCCCAATGATGTATATGAAAAAGGTAACACAATTAAGATATAAAATTGAACATTTACTGAGAAAATCATGCAACGACAAAGGGTCAAAATTATAGGTGTAATGGTACACAGTCAGGGGTAAGCATATCACAATAAGTAAATTGTATGCAACCATATCGACAGAAAAGTTGCTGAAAAAATACTTTACATTGGGCAGAAAAAACATGACACCAATTTAAGATAACATACACGGCAGTTAGAACAAAGGCCAAAACCAACGTCTGCCTATGATTTTGTTCTTTGCGTTCATCTTGTTGGACTTTGCGTCCGCCAATACTAAAATGTAAAGTACGACTATGATTAACCTCAATATGTTAGAAACGCAGGTGTATTTAAGTGTTGTGTTGTTTTGTGCTTTGTGTGTGTAATGTTGTTTGTTATGAGTTGTGAACGGATAAGTTACCAAAAGCTACATAGAATCGAAGAAAAATGTAAATATATTTCCACGTTTATCCTTGAAATGCTTACATATTATTTCTATAATATTTCTGTTGCAAATGTATCAGTTTTAATTACCAGTGGCAAAAGAAAAAGTCAGATTTGTTTGAATCAGCACTGTTGTACATAATTAAAACATACATTCGGGCGATTCATTCCATTTCAGTGGCGTAAAACAACTAATCAAAATATACATTTCTCTACTGCTAATGGACCTATGAATTGCAGCTAATTTAAAAATAGCGCGACTTAATTCATATCTCCTCTATCGACAACTGCGCAATATTATACACATGTTGGAAAAGTTTCTTTCTGTTTATACAGTCTGTGAAATATGCATGTGCATTACACGTATTTGAGTAGATATGTGATTGGATTATCCTGCGGCTCTCGTTGTGTAATAGTTGGAATGGGTGTCATGCAGTCTTGTGTTAGGTTGGATAGTGGAGGGGCTTTCCCGCTGCTACTATACGTGGGATGTTTTTAATTTTGAAAAGAAAAATGGTTGTTCGTCTCAAGCAGTCTAAGGCGGACGCTAATACAATTTCAAGGCCTCCTTAGCTAGCAGCTAAGTATTTTTTTTCATACCTCCCTGGATAGCCTCAAACATTTTTCAAGTCTCCCTAGCCCGGTCAATTTTTCCACCCTCTAGAGATGTTTGTCAAAAGATTTTTATCAGCCTTTAACTGAACAAATTTCAGTCGATAAGTTTTTTCCCGTGTGTAGTACACTGCAGATTGGTATCGTCTTTGACTATTGACACTAAGGTGAGCGTTTTATCGCATTAAGTTGTATATAAAATTATGCATAGTGCCACACTTAACAAATTAGAAAGGTGCCCTGTCTTTGAAATTACTTTGTCAATTGCACCAGTAATGTTTAAAATATTTGCTCACTCAGCATGGCTGTGTGGAGTCTACAGATTATCACATGCACAGCTGGTTATAAACAGTAGGCTTAAACCCTATTAAGGAAAGCTTTTCCTTGATGATGACTATACTTCTGATTTCCACATGTGAAAATCTATTGCCAGTCTCCCAAGCACCCGTTTAATATTAATGCCGTTTGTTTCTGTTTTTCCTATTATGATTTCTGAATTTTCAGCAAACGAATTTGAAATAGAGATCATAAGACAAGTCAAATTCGAAAATCGCATCAATCTGAATATTGGGTACGAAATTGCAATAGCTGAATCAAAACTAACCCCTGAGTGGAAGTAAACAAATTCGTCGCTTTCAGGAAATAGAGAACTTTTACTCGGCCGTCATTAGCAACGGATCCCGACAGTTATGCCGGGACAAAAATAGACCTACCTGGCATTTCATTATGTAGAAGTGTATTTCATCTGACGCGTGAGCCTACACAGTATTGATCTAAAACTCTTCACCCCATTGCATTTCTAAATATATACGTAAAAGTAATATTTGAGGGTATCCAGTTGAGATCTAATTCCCTTGAGTTGACACGTCGAATTCGAACAAATATTCTCGAATAATTGTCTTTTCTTTATCCCGATTTCTAACTCGAAAGAGCTTATGATACCTTGTCTTGGACTACAATATATTACGTATATACTTTTACATGCATTGTACATTTGTTGTTCAAGAATTACCTAAATGCAAAAAGGAGTATAATGCAAGACTGTCCTATCTCACATAATACAAATAGTTTTGAATATAACAAAAATTACTTGGACTGAAAATGAATGCCAGTTATTTTAAAACTCCTTTTGAAGATTTCATTATACAAAGAATCGAGATTGGTACTTTTACTTAAAGTTTGTTCTCATTAGTTTTGCATTAAATGTTATTAATTTCAAATACCTACAAGGCAGATGTAAAAACGGTTGTAAATATCGTAATATTGATTTTCGCTCGATTGAAGTTCAGCTACGATTTCAATCAATGCTTAATTTCAAAATCAGAACGAAAAGGAACACTAATAATCGGAACAGATGTAATATTTCAGATATATCTTTGCGATAATGACATATTCTTTTCTGTCTATTTACATCGCAAAATTTATCATATTAAATATGGCTGAATATCCCTTTGGACTTTTAATCGGCATTGTAGCATATTGTTCGAATCTACCTTCGGCGATTTGATTTCATTTTGAGTGTTTTAGAAAGCAAAAGAAACAAAACCCATGAAAATATCCATCTTATTTATGAACGTATACTCGAAGTCGTTACTTTTTCCATTGCCTATCCATGGTAGCAATGAATAAGACGTAAGTACAATGAAACAGAACTGAAAATTCATGTTTCTGGATTTCCGCTTCAACCCGCACGTCAACTAACACGTTGCCATTTAGGAAAACGTGTCACTCATTTCTATAACAGTAACCAATGAAAATTGACATAATGTTAATAGTGAGGGTATCCAGGTTGTGCGTTTTTCTCCATACGGCAGTCATTGTACCTGATAATAAAGTAAACACATGAGTCACGACATTCGATATCTGTTCACACTCTGGACATTTCACATATTTTTAGAGACATTATCCACCATTGACATACAAAGGTTTCACTTTATACGGACAACGACTCGTCTATAGTGATACCCTACACAAACTTTAGCTACCTCGTTTATAGTGCTAAGAAGGCAACTTTGAAGAAATTATTACACTAGGAAGGCCAAGAGAGGTAGTCCTTTTGCCGACGCTGGAGCTGGTGGAACTTTATGACGATATATTGTCGTTTAGTGAAAGTTAGAACACTAAGTCACATGAGATGTCCACCAGTCCTACTACTGCCCAAAAACTGCTTCATACATACATTCGAGTGATTGATAATTTGAGATTTATTGATGCTGGATCTATATTAATTCAACTTTCTTCCAATATCATCTCGCAGTGTGCATGTAAAGTCAATACAGGAAACTTTTGAAGCTGAGTGTAGTGTTTGTAGTCTTTGCTAAATTAATTATACGTGTTCGATGGCCAGGTAGCTATAGTGGTGAATACCGAGCAGGGACTATAGAGACCTTCCCGATGCGGACATGTATGAACATTTGAAAACCATAGACAAGATATATGGTGATACTCAACTATCACACATTGATATTTATATGCAACCTCCTGTTTGTTTAGAATATTTGATTAACTCCCCTCTCTCTTTAGTATTTTTGACTGATCCCCCCATTTTGCAAATCCAAGTGAGATTGCTTCAGGAATATCGTGCACGCCAATGTGTTGACAACAAGGCAGTATAGGCGGTTTTCAATTCTTCTATGAGTTTTTATTTTCAAAAATTTATCGCACTTATAATGCGTCAAAATATAGAGTGTCCTCGATTTTTACAGTTGATAGTAACTACATGACATCAGAGCGTATTCCTACCAAACATTATATAATTTCATTTAGGAGTCAAATTTTGTAAATATGAAATATTATAATGTGTTCTTCACATGTCGTACAACATGTTTGTTTTGCAGAGTATTTGAACACAATCACTTGAACAGATGAAGTTTTTCACGTGTGGCGTGAAGATATTAAACATCAGTATTTTGTGTTCAGTATTGCTTTAACAGAACATTGTGTATTCAAAATAAAACATTGGGGACTACATTTTGACTGCTTAGATACTCATTTTCCTGCTCTTTTATTGATTTCATTTTTGACAAGTTACAAGGTGTTTATCATTCTACAATTGACAGCACGGGAAAATATGTTTATGTGTGTAAATGAAAAAAGTCTTATTAAGTTCACTTTTAATTTTGGTCGCATTTTAATATTACATGTGTTAGTTATCGGCTTTACGTTATCACTGGTCGCTTGTTTCGAATCCTGGATGAGACTGACGACCGGAATAAAAATCGAAAAGTTGTTATGTTTCAAATTGCCTCTAATAGTCATCAGTTGTGAGTATCTGTCAGTGCACAGACTGCTGCCTCTAGCTATCACATGATCATTTTCTCAAGAGCTATCTGTCTCTGTGGAATAAATTACGTTTGTCTGGCAAATAAGGTGGTTGGAGCCGCTGTCGAGCTAGATTAGATGATCGACGGCGCCCTCCATTTAAAATGGTTTCGGAACAAATCAATACTACCGATTTGTTCCGATTACAAGCCAAAAATTCAATCAAACATTCTTTTTCAATTTCCATTTTGTTGTGACTTGACAGACAGTCTGATTGATGATTTATAAATTTACATCCAGATCAGATGCGGCTAAAATAATGTAACAAGTTTTGTTGAAAATTCTGTGAACGTTAATGGTTATTTACATCAAAGAGCTAGTCTAATATGTCTGCTATCATATCTGAAGGTTTAGATCTCAAGAAATCTATGCTTATAAAATAAGCCCTCAACTTGCACAAGACCACTAATTAATTTGCCGTAGGCTACTAAGGTAGCGTAGAGCTCAATTTCCCTAATTTAAAAAATTCAGCGGCACGAATCCTTTTGAAAGGTGTTAGGTCAATGTCAGCTTTACCACTGGTGACTTTTTCGCGTGGGCAAGTCAACGAAAATTTTGAGATAGCGATAAAAATAGCGCCCTCAGTGTTGTTTTTTACAAAATTCAGGCTCATTATCATGATTTCTACAGGCCCTATAACTCCTCATATAACTACAGAATGCTACAGCCATCATTCACAATAGTCTGAATTTTGATTCAAGCAGAAAAATATCTTTACAAAAATACTTCAAATTAAAGTGTAAAATAAACAAGCATCCATGCAGGTATCAAAACTTCAAGGTTCGAACTATTTTTCCGCCGAAATATTCGGAAATTAATTAGTGGTCTGGTGCAAACTGTCTGTCCCTTATATTTTCTTGTAACTGATTTCGCATGTATTACTTAGCAAGTTGATGATCTCACTAACTTGATAAGTAATTCGGTAATTCGGCAGTACTTGTATGAGTCAGTTCGTTTTTATCGTCTATGTTATTTGCTAAGGTTGAGTGTGGTTTAAAAAAGGTAAACTTAACATATTATCAACTGCTCAACTTTAATGATTTGCCTGTAAAGTGAAAACAGAAAATGCAAAATATAATTTTCTTTTGTCTACGTATACTCCTGTTCAATATCATGTAATTAACCTTTGAATGTTGTTTCTGGCTTTTGACTTAAATTCATCAAAAAGTACCCCTTCATCCTTCGAGTAAACTTTGGCTGCTATACTGAAAGTTAAATTCTCTGCTTTTTGATATACATATAGTACGGAGGGGTTTCATATCATCTCCGATAAGAAATATTGCTTTTAAAAAAGTGTGACGCCACCTCACATAAAATCAAGCAAAAAAGCAAAAAAGTGCCTGTTTTTATCTGCTTGATATTCACTTAAACTTTCAATTTCAAAAAGCCAAGACAATTACGTATATTGACATGTACATCGTATTTTCATTCATTGCTTCATTATGAAATGTGGTGATTATTTAAAAACAAAACACGTTTGACGTGCGGTTAACTTAAAAATTAAAACTTAAAAAGCGGTTTTCTCGGCAGTTCCCTAAGCAGTTTTTTTTTCAAATTACAATGTCCAGAAACATCGCAAGCATATTCAAGCGTATTAACAGAAGCAAGAAAAGATTTTTCGCCTCCCTGATTGTATTTATTGATAGCATCGAATACACGTTATGCACATAGTTTGTGTTGAGGGAAACCCTCGTCTTCGATGACGTCACAATCATTCAAAATACTGGGAGATTATATATTTATCACATGCATAGACCCTTTTTTAGTCGAATAAAATTCATTTTCCCCTTGCGATGTAATTCGGACCTTTAGTACGTCAGCGTGGTGAATGAAGTGGTACGGCTCGAGCTGATTCCGTTCACATTAGGACGCACGTTCGTCTCGATGCGTCAGAGTAGTCTCCCGTTAAGGATTTTTCGCGCAAAACTTGAATGGATATAGCGGCTATCATTAAAGATAAGGGAAAAGAGGATGATATAGTATCTTCAGACGTATTATTTTGCTTGAAGGTAAAGTAATAATGTAAAAAATGCATCGAAATTTAGCATTGTCCCGCTCTTCATAGCGGTGCTTATACGTTGTTTATACTGTACGAACGAACACACTCTGCAATGCTGCAGTCATCATTTTTACTTCTATCTAAAAATCGTGACTTCGGTCATAATATATGAATAAAACTACCATTGAACTGAATCAGATCGTTCTTGTTGGTCATTTATGTAACCATACTGCACCTAGGAGGACTGGAGGAGTACGATGCCGTATGAAGATCGAACGTTCGCATATCTTCTCAGCGCTTTTGACGCTCTTTGAAATTGAGAGGAAGTGTATCATCGTTCGTCGAAATTATGAATGAAACTAAAATCATAAACAATCAAAGTAAACAAAACGCAACAAGAAACTTTGCCATGTGACGTTCATTCGATCTCGATTTTACCCGTGTCTTATGAAACACTTCATCGTGGCCGCGGCTCCTATCGAGCTGTCGACGAAGTGGCACAAGCTTCAAAACTGCGTTTGCCTTACATTACTACAGTAAACATTCTCGCTTTGGTACAGCCTACCGAAGAAGTTCAACAGCAATACAACTCTTTTGCCGTTACCCGTCACCTGACAGGATGAATTGTTGATTTTGATTCATTATATTCTTAACATATATGTTGGATTCTTGTTCGGTGATAAATTTGTCGATTTTTAGCGATGACTTGGCTGTTTACGGCTCGTGACGAGATTTCACAGTGCAGTGGTAGTAGCAAACGTAGGGAGCAGACGACAGTGAACCCTCTCGTTTTCTCCAGTTGAAAAAAAAACAACTTTCACAATCATCGGTACCAAAAGCTTTGACGATTTCGCTATTTATTACCTTTACCGCATTTTTCAGAATACTCCTTTGTGCCCATTCAAATTTCATCTGCACGAGAATGCTTACAAACAGAAACCCTTATGAAGAAGTGGTAACACATTATTAAGTAAAACATACATAGACAAGAACTAATTTTTATTTTGAGACAATGTTTATTTGGATACCGAAAGGAAGTCAGCAATCGTCATAACCCTGACATTATGCAACAGGTCCATTTTCGAATGACTTTTCTGTGGCTGGAACACTCACACCTTCCGTTGTTATGATACGTTATTAAAACACAACAATGTCTAAATTTGATGGCATAACAAAATGTAACTGTCACCACACAATATCTTCAGGTAAACGTTTTTCTATGTTTAGCCCTATCTTAAATTAATGTTTAAAACGCCAGCTTAATTTTAACATCTGCCTTTATGTATTTTATTAGCCATCACGGTGATTAGTACATTTAGCCTGTTTTTGATTGCTGATTGATGCCCCTTACAAAGTTAAACAAGAAGATCAGTACGGAATAATTTAATAATGTGTACATTTTACTATTTTACGGTTGCATTACCCGAACACAAAATGAGGCCAGAAATTAGATAAATCAATGAATATTCAAATTGGTATATTGTTAGTATTTGACATCGCAGTGAGTAACTTGGACGATAACTTTTCTTAGCCATATCCTGCAAAGAAAAGATAAAACTGTATTGTCAGATAAGGAATGATATTTTATACAAGTTTCCAAAGTCGTTAACGTACGATTTGCAAAGACTCCCCAAAAGCAAGAAATTAAAATTGATGTCAACATACAGAATACTGTCTTACAGATAGTTTGAGAACAAAAATAGATGCTATATTTTTCATTGCCACCCATTGAGCTTGGTATAATATAATCTGTACTGAAGTTTCGGATATATAATAATGAAGGCAAAACATCGGAAACTGACTGCTCGCTCGCATATCATTTTACATCCTTATGCACAAAATATATACTTATTGTGAGCAGGCGAAGTTCGGTATATCGTAAACTATGATATATTATCAGGCTAATTTTCGAAGTGGGCACATCAATGATATTTTGTATTTTTTTTTTTGCATTGTTAAAATGAAGAAGACAAAACTTTTTAACGCTGAAGCTTGCATTAAAATGCCGACTGTATTTTTGGAGAGTTACAGCTTTAGGTTTGATATTTGGAGAGTGACAACTTTAGGAATAATCTTCATGCTCCATGAACTTGTGTTCACACTGCATATATTCACCAATTTGGAATGGAAAACGATCGGAGGGAAGTGGAACACTACTACATTTTAGAAGGATCAATTTAAATCATACTACTTACTTTAATTTTTATCTCGTGACTTCCTTTCACAGACAAATCCCATGCGAGTTGTACATGGATAATCATTCCACTTTCCATCAAGGCTAGACCAAAAGTGTGCACAGTCCTCGATGCCACCAGCGTCATTTGGTTCTCCCGTATTCCAGTTAGTGTACGACACCTGTCATTGAAAACTCATTGGATAAAGAAATAATACTCTTTTCAACCTCAAAAGTAAATGCAAAAATGAGAAGGTGAATAACAAAAACACAAATGAACCCTGGTAATCATCAAAGTCTTTCCCTTATCATGATTTCATGTCCCTGGTAGTAAAATATTGCGTGTTGTCTTTGCTTCTATGCAGATGAATTGATTCATTCTACTGCTCATACATGTATATGCCCTGTCTCCCTCCTGAGGTATACATGGACACCGTATAAATCTAACAACATGCAATGCAGGGTTATATGTCATGCCAGTTTGCAGCTAAGATGCGCTCTAAACTTTTTTCAAAACACCTGACATAACTTCTTGGTCTTTTGGCCAGAGGTCCATATATCTTTCTTTCATGAATTTGACTTTGTTTGTGTACCGGTAATTTACTGTCTGTTCTGTGCTGTTTTGTGTCTATTTTACAACTATTGTATTACGAATTTTGACCTACTTTTATCGGAATACGGATACGTATGATTGCGATTATTATGCTAGTTATAAATATTGCTTCACTTCTTGGACGTTTTGAATATTTTTATCTTTAACATTAACAGATATAATGTAAATCAAGCTGCTACCTTAATTCCTCGCTGCAAACTCAAAAGTAATTCGCCGCATATATGCAATATCCATACACCAAAGATGTACTGACTCACCTTTGATCCATCTTCCCACTCCCAACTTCCTTCTACATCAACGTCATTCAGACCAATCCAGATGTGATATATGTTCTGTGTGTATTCTAATAAATAATTGTATTGATAAATATGTGAGTCAAACACAAAATACAAATAAAAACATATTAAAACATTTAAATAAAAGTAAATTCGATTATTATATTTCTTAATTCCACGTTTTATCCTTGTTATTGATTCTGTTGAATGGCATGTTTCATACATCAATCAGGTCAACGTCAGTATGAACTAGTCGGACAGCTGACTCGGGAGTAACGTATTTACATGATAATGTTTTTTTGCACAGCTCCCTTTAACAACTTACGTTTCAGAAACATGTTCTCCTCGGCGTCGTTAACAACTGCCAAGTTGGCACGCATACCTTCACAAGTAGTCTGGGCTTCGGCATAGGTATACATTGCAAACGGATATCCGAAGTAACAGCTAGTTTTGAACTTTATCCAGCCAGACTGACATGCTAGAAATTGGATGAGGCAAGATAAAAACTCGTTTTGTGATTATTGTTTTGAGCTATATCGAAACAGAAAGAAAACATACTGAATGAAAAATTACCTCACTCGTAAGACTGTAGGCATCCACTGGCTAAAACACCATATTGATTTTCTACAAGTCATCACAGGAGTGCTGAGCTTAATGTTCCTATTTAAAACATTCATCAGTACAAATCCGAATGAAAGGTCTTAACATAATTGAATCAGCGTCTCGGAAGTAAATGCAATAGTTATATATGAAAATACAAATGCCCTTTGAAACACAATGATTCTTGTGGAAGAAAAGGTGGAATAAAGTCGTACTCACTGCCAGCAAAACACGATGAAAACATCATGCAGGAAATTACAGCGATGACTACTCGCATTTTGCTATGTCAGCTGAATTCACTGTTTACTAGAAATAACACATAAAAACGCAAAGTCAGTGTTTTAAGAAGTCTGCGTATTAGTAGTTATTTCTCGAAAGTCTTGTAAGCAGGTAATACTTTATTGCTCGGACTATTGAAAACAACGAGTAAACAATGTCAAATTTTATGGCCTGACATCTGGAATCTGAAGGATCCTCGCACGCGACATGTATATGACGCATGACCTCAATGCAAAGCCATTCTGTAGGTTAAACATGAAAGACCATATCAAATTTTTGGGATATGCATGTGATAAAGGCATGCATATTTTTTAGAAAACCTTCTGTTCTTTGTGTAAAGACCATTGACGTTCACATTCATACTCTAAATGAAAGAGATTTGCCACTGGTCAAAAATGGCGCTAGCGACCGTTTATAGGAACCATTTTGCTGACCGCCGTGATTTAGGGGTCTGCGAATGCTCACTTTGAGGCCTTGTTGTTCAAAAAAAAAACCCTGATATGAATATTGAAAATGTCAAAGTAGGGATTTCAAAGGAATTGTAATGTACCATTTTGTTTTCATGAATTAATTTACATCTCTAAATGTGTTTGGTGATGTCATGCGTCACGTACAAATCTACCGAGCGGTAAGGTGTTTCACTGGAAAGCCTATGTTAGCACGCTTTGATTTCTGAATACTGTACGTTCTAGTATATACGAGTTTTACATTTCTGCGATGTCATTTCCTTACTTTAGACACTTATTCCTCGAAATCGATGCAAACACCTTTATTAGGTTACCATAATGTATGTATCGCCAGTTTCATTTGGATGCTTCTAAAGCTTTCGATCGTGTGAATCACTGGTCATTATTCAAGAAGCTTATCAACCGTAATGTTCCTATATGCTATGTGAGATACCTTTTAACCTGGTACAGAACGCAGGAAATCTCTGTTCGATGGGTTTCCTATATTTCAACACATTTTACTGTTAAAAACAGTGTGAAGCAAGGTGGTGTATTGTCCCCAAATTTTTCAATGTGTATATGGATCATCTTAGCCATAGATTGATTAATTCTAAGGTTGCAACATCGGTGGTATTTTTGTTAACCATCTGGTGTATGCAGATGATGTATGTCTGATAAGCCCGTCAGTGAAAGGAATTCAAATACTTTTAAATATATGTAGCAATCATGGCAATATTTATGACATTGTTTTCAATACAGAGAAAACTGTATGTATGTGTATAATTCTCAAGCGATGTATGATTGAACATATTCCGGCTGTTTATCTCAAGGCAGTTAAATTGCGATTTGTTGAAAAGAAAAAACACCTCGGCTATCCGTAGACAAATACCTTCAGTGACAATTCTGATATCGAGCGTCAGAGATCTTTTTATATTATTATTATACTTTATTGTACTAAAAAGGATAATCACCTTACAGCTCAGAGGATAGAAATTACAACCAGACAGACTTATAAAAACAAAAACAAAACAAAACACATACTAAGTCAGCAAACACACGGGAAAAAAAACACTTCAGAGATCGAGTCTCTTGATGGCTGTTGGAACAAAGCTCTTGCTGTACCTTAATTTGTTACATTTCAAGCAGCGAAATCTCCTGCCTGAAGGCAATAATTCAAATGAGGAATACAAAGGATGCTTTACGTCAGCAGTGATTGCTCGTGCTTTGCGCAGTATTGCATTATCTGTGAGCACTGAAAGGGACGGAGTGGGTCTACCAATTATCTTAGCAGCTGTTTGCGAGGTTTTCAACAACTTATTGCGATTTACGGTAGAGAGCAACGAAAAGTAGCAGATATTGCAATAACTCAGAAGTGGTTCAATAATACTCCGATATAGTAAGAGTAACAGATGTGAATCCACATCAAAGGAACGCAGTCTTCTAAGCACGTGCAACCTCTGCTGACATTTCTTTTGAAGGGCTGTTGTATGATGACTAAATAAAAGTTTACTGTCGAGAATTACGCCAAGGTACTTGAAAAAGGTCACCTGTTCAACAAGTTCTCCGCCAATACAAATTGGGTCGTTTTGGTCAGGAACCTGACGAAAGTCGATTGTAAGCTCTTTCGTATTTGATACATTTAGCTCTAGAAAATTCGAGCTACACCAATCAGAAAAATATTTAACCGAATTTATGTAATCAATTTTCCAATTTAAGTCACTAAGGAGAGCAAGTACAGCTGCATCATCTGAAAATTTGAAAAATGGGCTAGTTGGAGAACTACTTTGGCAATCATTTGTATACAAAATAAACAAGAACGGACTTAAAACACATCCTTGTGGGGCACCAGTGTTTGTAGAAATCATCGTAGATTTGAACTGTCCGACCCTTACACATTGTGATCTGTCAGTTAGGAAATTATAAACCCAGTGAATGATGGAAGATGGAACATTGAACTTCATTTATTTATCTATCATAATATGTCGCTGAATAGTGTTAAAAGCAGAACTGAAATCAATGAATAAAATCTTGGCATAGTTACCAGCTTTATCAAGATGTTCTAACAATTTATGGAGAAGGCAAGCGACTGCGTCATCTGTACCTCTTTTCCGTTGATATGCAAACTGATTTGGGTCCAGTTTTGATTGAACGTGGGGGAGGAGATTTGACAGGATCAACCTTTCAAAACATTTCATAATGAGAGATGTGAGGGCTACTGGTCTATAGTGATTTAATTAAGAAGGTGATGAAACTTTGGGAACGGGTACGATTGTGGACGTTTTCCAAATTTTAGGGATAGTGCCAGTGTCAATGGAACGCTGAAATAAATTCTGCAACACAAAACCAAGTTCATCAGCGCACGCCCTCAGCACTCGACCAGTAATACAGTCTGGGCATGGGGCTTTTCGCGGTTTCGTACCTTTCAGCTGGCGCCGTACATCACATGTAGTAATGACTATGTCATTTTGAAGTGGAAGTGGACAGGAGGTCAGCCTTCTGTTACATTCTGCAGAAAAGTCTTTTGTTTTGGTCAAACCTGGTGTAAAACATATTTAGATCTGAAGCCAATGATTGTGGATCAGATAAAGATGATGTTGATTGTACGACGATTTGACCGGAAATCTTTATCTCTGGTGACATGCTTTTGAGAATTTATTTTATGTGTTTTCAGAGTGTTAAATGTAAACTATTAAAAGCATATTGCTATCAATTGTATGGTGGTAACTTATGCGTCAGCTATAATAAAAGCGCCTGAAACAATTGAAAGTTGCTTACAATAACGCTGGTCGCATACTTCTACGATATGATAGACGCAGCAGTGCTAGTACTATATTTGTTTAAAACAGGATTGACACTTTTGATGCTTTGCTTAGAAAGCAAATCGACATTTTGATGAAAAGGATTTCTATGAGTGAGAACTTAATTATACGTAAGGTGTATGATGTTGTGTACTTCACTTCTGACTTGAGGAGAAGATGGATAAATTCAGTCTTCTAATCTTTGTACAGAATATGTCTTCATGGTCTAACCCATAAATGAATATTTCTCGATGTCATCTTTTTTTGCATCATTCTTTACTCCTAATCCTGTAACCATTTATATATATGGACATGCTCATTGTCCGAAATAAAGAATTAATAATAATAATAATAATAATAATAATAATAAAATTGTGACAGCGATCACAAATACTGTGTCAGTTATAGGCTGAGAAATCGTAGCTTAGTTTTGCTATCTTTTGGCCAATGTTGCCGAAAAGAATCGGCGCAATCATTTCAATCCAGTTCATGAGATCATGAAAAATAGTCGATCAAATCTCCTCGGCTTATTTTCATCTTCCACAATTTCTGTTGGACATACTTGTAGACTTTTGAAGTTCTAGTATGTTCATTAATAGTGCATAAATTAGCAGAACAAAAGCACGGTTAGCGAAAAGCATCGTGCGTCTTGTGTGTGATCCCACTCCTTGTGTAACCGCAGTTTTGTTTGATGGGTTGATACTCCGGCGAACACGGTATATATCTCAGTTGTTCGGCGGATGATATCTGTGCCGATCGATCGATATTCCCTGTGCGTACACTGACATGGGCTAAATCACCAGTGTAGCGGCAAAAACTATTATTTCGTGATCAAATAACGCTATTGAAGGTTATTGAGCTTTCTCGATAATTTTGCTGCATTATATCTTAGAAACATGCGAAATTAGAGTAATTTTTAAGAAAACAATTCTTTACGTAAAGACTATTCTTCTTGCTCGTTCTACCTTGAATTAAATAAGTTGATTTTCTTTGATACAGCTATTTATGAGGTTTAAAGACATCATGTCCGGGTGTCGTATAACAAGTGAAATAAGATTTCATTATTTCATTTACGTCATAAATCATAGCTATTTATTTATTTATTTATTTATTTACACTTTTACTGAGCGGCCGAGTTACTGAAATAGTAATTTTCATCGGGGCTAATACAATTTTCGAAAAATTAAAGGAAAAAAATACATCTGTCAATACAAGAAAGCAAAAGTATACTAAAGGGGAACATTTCTTTTAACATATTCTTTCAGTTTACATTTGAATGTGTACAGACTAGTCAAATTTTTCACTTCACTCGGTAATGAATTCCAAACTTTCGTGGCACGGAAATGAAAACTACGTTGTCCAGTGCCTAAAACACATCTTGGTACATGACAATTCTCACGTGCAGTAGAGCGTGTAAAATAATCATGAACATTACTTTGTGGAGTAAATAAATTAGATAAATATTGTGGAGCATAACCATTCATACATTTGAATCTTAAAAGTGCCATGAAATAAAAAATTCTCTGTCTAATCGACATAACATTGAATGTAGAAAATAAAGCATCTGAGGGAAAATCAATTGACAACTCAAAAAGTGTGCGTAACGCCCGTTTTTGAAGAGTATAAACTTTGTCAAGATTAGTTGCCGTTGCATTACCCCAAACAACACAACAATAATCTAAAGTACTCTGTATGAGACCATGATATAAGATAATACGACTATCAAAAGGGATATATCGACGTAATCTGCGCAGTAAACCAATTCGTTGACTAAGTTTTTTGCATAAATTACCTATATGGACGTTCCATGATAACGTTTCATCAAGTGTTACCCCTAAAATTCCACCACATTGTACTTGAGGAATAAAAGTGTCAGCAACCTGTACAGATAATGAACTGTGAGTTTCATTCAGACGACTGCGCTTAGAATGGGTTGTAATCAGAAGGCATTTCGATTTCCTGGCATTAATTCGCATATGATTCGTAGTAATCCAATTTGAAATAGGAGTGATATCTTTTCGTATTGCATCGTTAACATCAGTAATGCATTTACCCTTTGCTAACATTGTTTGGTCATCTGCATACATGTGTAAAGTAGAGAATCAACGAATAAAGACATGTCGTTCATAAAAATCATGAATAAAAGAGGGCCTAAAATTGAGGCTTGTGGAACGCCTACTGTAACATCATGTCTAACAGAAATACTACCCATGTAGTCAACAACTTGCTGGCGATTTGCCAGATAAGAGTTAAACCAGTTAACAGTACATTCAGACAATCCGTACAAAGATAGCTTTTTCAATAAAAGGTCATGATCAATAAGGTCAAAGGCCTTGGACAAGTCAAGTAGAATCACGCCATTAGAAACCATAGCAAGTAATTCTCATACCGGTGCAAATATTCCTATATGAAAGACGTTGATTTTTTAAGAAGCTGTTTGTTTAAATTCCCGAGAAAAACCAATTATATCTAATAAATACCAACGTAATTATGACTACATGTAAGTGTTTTTTGCCGTACCGAACGTCAGTGCTACACGAACGCGACGTCTGGTTATCACACGAGACAATAAAACGCTACGCTACACGTATACACGTACTGATGAAACGTACTCGATTTTACTGCCTCTCCTCGTCCAGTCGGGGAAGCTCGGGGCACCGCAAAACAAACGTGATCGACGATAGCTCGTACGTTCATTATTTTATCGACATGTTGATAGTATTCGCTCTGATGTCTTGTGTGGTGTTCGTAAGAACATTTGCCACCCGTAAGTACAAAGAGTTAACACTATATAACACTGTATGACAATGTATGACCCTGTAACAATGTATGTATGTATGTATGTATGTATGTATGTATGTATGTATGTATGTATGTATGTATGTATGTATGTATGTATGTATGTATGTATGTATGTGGACGGGTTTGTAGTTTGGTTCATATAGTCAGGTAGGTTGAAGGTAGGTTGGTAGGTTGGTAGGGCAGGGAGGAATGGGTGATTGGAGGGAGGACGTAGTTTTCATGTTGAAAAAAGTTGATGTTTTTGGTCTTCTTTTGTTTTATTTTATTGTATAGATATCAAATTACAATATGTGATATAATTCCCTCAATTTAATTTGTAGCATGCAAATATGGCTAGAAAAAATTTGGAAAAAACTGTCACTAAGGATTCGTGTATCCTCTGTATACGTATGATGAGGCAGAGATTGTGTGCGGAATTGCGTAGCACTTTGATGGTTATTGATGATGAAGAGGAGAACCTTTTCCTGAGACGTGACATTTCTAGGACAACTCTTCAAATGCGATCGACTTCTGTTGAGATTAATATTTTAACAAAATTTGCTTCATTTGAATTAAGATAGCTGACAAGTTATGGTTGGTTTGCACAGGGTCTTGTGTTAGAATTACAGATGCAAGGTAGGCACACTGGAGGCTACCACCATAAGTGAAGTTCTTGACAAGGAAAAAACCCTTGCAATTAGTTCTAATTGATTTATTAATTAATTGTTATTGAATTTAATTGTTTATTTCATCATCTATTCCATAATTTTATTTGTCTATTTTATGCAATTTTTTTTTCTGTATATATTCTTCGTTCAGAGTATACTAAGAAAGAGTATCACATATTGGCCCACATGTTATGTCTCATTAAATTTAATCCTGTGAGTGAGCTAATTTGCACCATGATTTTAAAGGTCGTAGCCATATTTTTTTCTCACTAAGTTTTGTATGGCCGATACCTGAAAATGATTTCATGTAAAAAAATCCGCAAAGAAAAAAGTGCAAATGATGACCAAACTAAAGCAGATGCCGCACTCAAAAAGGTTCTGTTGTAACATAAGATTGTATAAATCCTTAACATTGTAACATTAAGATTTCAATTTCTCTGCAAGTGCATCATAACTGTCTTTGGTAAAATCGCAGGTCTACTGAATGAATTTCTTTGAAATGAAATAAAAAAAGAACTTACTTTCTGAAGAGCTGTACAGGTCTTACCTCGCTTGCACAGATCAATCAGCGGTTTATGCCGCAACAAAAGTTACTGTTCCTAAATCGTTGGAATAGGCCTTTTATTGACTATTGCTCTTGCTAAAATTAATTTTTCTTTTGTTAGCAAGCCTAGGACAAAGACACTTCTACACCTCTCACTTTTGCAAACAGAGAAACGACTGAAAGAACAAACAGCCACGTCACAGAAGTGTGGTCGGGAAAGTGATTGATTATTTTACCCTTTGATATTTCATTATAACGCCTCTCTCTCTCTCTCTCTCTCTCTCTCTCTCTCTCTCTCTCTCTCTCTATATATATATATCGACTGCAAAGTAATTGAAGCAATACACAAATACCGGGATTTTTTTCCGAGTACATTGAGCAGCGGAGGTATTGTCCGAGATGCGCAGCGTAAGATGTGCGAGGACATGGTCATAAATCCCGATATTTTGCTAATGGCCTTATTGTACACCTTATTATTGTACACCTATTTTAGTACAATTTGCCAGAAAAGAAGTCGAAATCAAAGCGTTGTTAGGATACCCGTGGCAAACTGCACTGAGCGACCGCGATCAGACTGGGAACGCGTTCAGCTTGACAACTGAACGCACAGAACGAAATTTCAACCTACGTAGGTCGGCAGCATGATTTCAGCTCAAATGACTTCGCGAGGTACTGAATGTGTAGAGGTATAGTAAAAATTCAAATCATCCCTCCTTTTCCCCCGTGTTGGCGTAAAGGTGTTTTGATATTTGAGGTCCTCTGATACCGAAACATTTTGTACGACCAAACCCAATATGTTACTTAGTCTAGTCGGAAGGTAGGGGTCCCAGGCACCCCCATGGATATATATATATTTTTATATATATATATATATATATATATTATATATATATATATATATATATATATATATATATATATATATATTTTTAACCTACATTTATGTGATCCTTAGGGTATATAGTAAATTAATTTTGATGTTCCGAAAATCGAATATAGCCCCATGGGGTTTACTTGGCGCCTTCTTAACGGCCATCTTGGATTTCAACAATTTGGTAGCGGTCACATATTTACCGCTGGACGGAAACAGAAACAAAAAAATACTACAAACGTTACATTTTAGAAAGCCCAGATGATGGCCTTTGTTGTCCAAATGTGAAAATCTATTGCCAGTCTCACTTGCACCCGTGTAAAAATTTATGCTGTTTGTTTCTGTTTTTTCCTATTATGATTCCTGAATTTTCAAAAATGAATTTCCAAATTCGAGATCGTCACACAGAACCAAATTTAAAAATCGTGTCAAATACTAAATAGTGAGTGAAAATGCAATTTCTGATTTGAAACGAACACCAAGTATTGAAATAACGCCAAAATTAAGTTCGTCGATTTCAGGAAATACCTTTTCCTTTGCCATCATTAGCCATGGACCCAAACAGGTGTAATGAAACCAAAATAGACCAAGCATTTTTTTCTCTAGAACTGGATTTCACAGAGCTTATAGAGCATTGATATGAAAGGCGTCAATAAATTGCAACTCTAAAAATATGCATAAGTCATATTTGAGGGTATCCAGTTGAGATGTAATTCCCTTTAGTTGACACGTCGAATGGGATCAACTATTCACTGATGATTGTATTTTCTTTACCTCGATTTCTAAGTTTAAACAGCTTATAATACCTTGTCGTGGACTGCAATATATTACGTTTACATGCATTGTATATTTGTTGTTCAAGAATTACTTAAATGCAAAAGAAGAGAGTGTAGTACAAGACTGTCCTATCTCATAGAATACAGAGAATTTTGAAAATAAAAATACGTGGACTGAAAATGAACTCCAGTTATTTTAACAATTTCTAAGAAGATTTCAATAAACACAGAATCTCGTATCTTTGTGTGTTCAATATGAAAAACCTGGCCATCTTTAAAATCATGCGACTGATTATGTCTAGGCCAAGCTTTAAAATGTACTTTTACTTAACGTTTGCTCTCTTTAGTTTGGCATTAAAGGTTATTAATTTCAAATACCTACGAGGCAGATGTAAATAGGGTTGTAAATATCTTAATATGGATTTTCGCTCGATTTAAGTTCAGCTACGATTTCATCATTCAATGCTTTATTTCAAAAGCCGAACGTAAAGGATAATACTCCTAGTCGGAACAGATATAAATTTGCAGATATATTTTTGCGATAATGACATATTCTTTTCTGTCTATTTACATTGCAAAATTTATCATATTAAATATGGCGGAATATCCATTTGGACTTTAATCGGCATTGTAGGTACGAATCTACCTTGAGCAATTTGATTTCATTTTGAGGGTTTTAGAAAGCAAAAGAAACAAAACCCATGAAAATATCCATCTTATTTATAAAAGTGTACTCGTAGTCGTTACTTTTTTCTGTGTTCTTTCCATGGCAGTAATGAATAAGACGTAGATACAATTAAACGAAAATAGAACTGAAACTTCCTGTTTCTGGACTTTCGATTCAACCTGACACGTCAACTAATACGTTGCCATTTATGAATACGTGTCACTAATTTCTACAACAGTAACCTATGAAAATTGACAAAATGTTAATAGTCAGGGTATCCAGGTTGTGTGATTTCCTCCATAGTGCAGTCATTGAACCTGGTATAATAAAGTAAACAAATGAGTCACGACATTCGATATCTGTTCACATGAAACAATCAAATAATAGTAATGGAAAAAGCTAAAAGCACTGTGGACATTTTACCTACTTTTACAGACATGATACGCCATTGACAAAAAAAAAGTTTTCACTTTACACGGACTACGACTCGTCTAGAGTGATACCCTTTACAAACCTCGGCAAACTCGTTTAGACGTGTTTCATAAGAAGGAAGCCTTGAAGAAATTATTAGACTGGGGAAGGCTAAGAGAGGTGGTCCGTCTCCCGACGCTTGGTTTTTTTGAAAATTTATGTCAATATAATGTCGTTTAGTGAATGTTAGAACATTAAGTCACATCATGAGATGTCCACCAGTCCTACTTCTGACCACAAATGCATCATACATACATTCAAGTGATTGATAATTTGAGATTTATTAATACTAATCTATATTAACTTAACTTCCTCCCAGTATCATCTTGGAGTGTGCACTGAAAAAGAATACAGGAAAATTTTGAAGCTGAGTGCAGTGTGTGTAGTCTTTGTTAAATAAATTATGCGTGTTTGTTGGAAAGGTAGCTACAGTGACAGAGCAGGGACCAGAGAGACATTCCCGATGCGGAAAATGTTTGAAAAGTTGAAAACCAAAGTAAAGGCGTAAAGATATTTTATACAACCTCCTGTTTGTTAAGCATATTTGATTAGCTCCCCTCTCTCTTTAATATTTTTGACTGATCCCCCTATTCCTCCGATTCGAGTGATATTGTCAATAATAACGACTGCTCCGGGAATATAGATTAAAATTTTGTAAATACAAGATATTGTTAAGTGTTCTTCTTATGTCGTACAACTTTTTTGTTTTGCTGAGTATTTGAACACATGACAGGTAAACAGAATGATGAACCTTAACGTGAGGCGTTAAGGATTTTAAACACCAGTATTTTGTGTTCAGTATTGCTTTAACAGAACACTGTATTCAAAATTAAACATTTGCAACTAAAGTTTGACCAAGTAGAAACTCACCTTCCTAGCCTTTTTAATTTCATTTTAATAAGTTAGAAGGCGTTTATCATTCTTTGTTTTCAGCACTGTACCGAAAAATATGTTTGTGTGTGTAAATTGAATAAAGTCTTATTTAGTTCGCTTTTGTTTATTATTACATATGTACCTCAGTTTACTTGCATCGAAGCGCGCGCGTACTACCGGTATCTGCACTGCAGTGCAATACCAAAAACATTATGCCATTCCTTTATGTTAATGAGTGTTTACCAATTTTGACCCGGAACTATTTTTGTTTGTAAACACAAAAAATGTCGTCCACAAGATTTCATTTCATTTTGGTTCGATGCTAGTTATAGTAAAATGCATGACATTACCGATAAAAACTACGAAAAAGAAAATTGCTTGTACTTATTATAGTGTGAGGATGATTTTTATTATCCGGAATAGCAGTTTGTTTGTCAGCGAAGCAAAAACACTGACAACGGGCGACGTCCGTTTCTAGCTCCATGGATACGCGGTGGCCGCCGTGCTATATAGGCATCATACATCGAAACACACGTAACTGCGGGCGCAGTGGAGCCAATTAAACATTAACATTTTCAGAGACGTTTTTGCCAGTATCACCGGACATTCCCTGTTTACAATAGAAAGTCACTTTTGCATGCAGTTTATTCTGTGCTTGTGTGTCCTACACGCTATTGCTAACAGTGAGCGCTTGTGTGCCACGGTGAACGAGACGGTGAACACTGAAATTTGATCATTCGACAAGTTACGTTTGTCGTATCTTACTCTTAAATTTCCCGTAAAAATCTTCGAACTGTTATTTGTATCGATCACTTAGAAGAATTTCAAGCTCAAAATGTGAAAAAATCAAAAGCGTTCCATGTTCAAAGTTCTCTTCGTTTGGCTATCTGTGGCATGTTGCTACGTATTTGTGAGCGATCGCAAGCAGAGTTCGAGCCCTCCGACGTTCCTCTTACGTCATCCTTGATAAACAAGTAAACAATAGTTTAGCCAATCAAAATAGAGGGTGTGACGGCGTTGACCAATGAAAAGTGAAAGCTGATTCGATGCCTCATTACAGTGATGTCAATGTTATATAACTCCGCAAGCTCGCCCTGAAGCTTTGACAGACAAGTAGTACGCACGACTAATCGTCGATTCTCTCGATAAATGATGCAAATAAAAGATAGAACATATGTAATAATAACAGAACCCCATGGCCGGTGAGTGCAAGCGCGCCGTACTAGCGGTATTTGCACTCGTGCTGCGGTGTATTCGGCTGTCCTTTCACTCGCTTCGCTCGTGAAAGGACTGCCGCCGAATACACCGCAGCACTCGCGCAAATACCGCTAGTACGGCGCGCTTGCACTCACCGGCCATGGGGTTCTGTCATATAGTCACATTTTAATATTACATTTGTTAGTTATCGGCTTTACGTTATTACTGGTGGCTTGTTTTGAATCCTGGACGAGGCTGACGACCGGAATACAAAGCGAAATGCTGTTATGTTTCAAATGACCTTTTATAGTCATCAGTTCTGAGTATCTGTCAGTGCACAGGCTACTGCCTGTAGCTATCACATTATCATTTACACAAGAGCTACCCATCTCTGTGGAATAAATTACATTTGGCTAACGTATGCGGTTGTTTGAGCAACTGTCGAGCTCGTTTGGATGATCGATGGCGTCCACGATTTCAATGTGTATGTATATATATATATATATTATATATATATATATATATATATATATATTTTTTATATATATATATATATATATATATATATATATATATATATATATATATATATAATATATATATATATATATATATATATATATATATATATATATATATAAGAAACTGTAGGAATTCAGGTGATCCCCAGTGGAGCGTGGAATGGGGTGAAGATAGAAGAAACTTGGGTTGAAACACACTACCACACCTGGTTGTTAGGTTCCAAATACGTTTGGAACCTAACAACCAGGTGTGGTAGTGTGTTTCAACCCAAGTTTCTTATATATATTATATATATATATATATATATATATATATATATATATATATATATATATATATATATATATATATATATATATATATATATATATATATATATATATATATATATATATATATATATATATATATATATATATATATATATATATATATCACCAATTACCTGGTCATGAGGGCTATAGCACCCTTTTATTACCCGAGGAGCTGTGTATTATCCAAAACACATCGCCATTCCAGAGGCCGTAGGCCGAATGTTAAATACAAGACCTCGAGAGGTAATAAACGGGCGCTATAGCCCGAATAAAAACCAGGTTATAGGTGTTTTATAACACACCACACTCTCATGTTGCAATATGTTATAGTTTTTAATGCGTTTTGATGTTTTGCACTGCAACAATTCATTGTGACAAGTTTACCTGGCGATATTTCCACAGCGATTACAGTTGTACGCTTTACCAATTTCTTTCAAAATATATTCTAAGCATACCAGCAATATCCTTGGTTGCACCTGAGTCTTTTTTTACGATTAGCTGTTCAAGTTCCTACGTTGTTGGAATGTTGGAAAATCTGTTTTTAAGAGAGGCTCATCGCTCATCCCGGACGCACATCATGTTCTAGTCACCCGCCATTGTGGCAAAGCGGCAGACGACACTACGGTCACGCGACAGGGTACTTTTCCAAATTTGGTTAAAACTATTTCCCTAGGGAAATAGCTCTTCAAAAAATACCCTCTGACGTCACTTTTATAGATTCAGTGGGGACTAGACGTATCTATTTTCTCATCCCGTCACGTATTCAGGCGAATAGCGACATGGAATGAGCATGTGACGTGTTATAAAAGTATAAATATATATAATCAAAAACAAAGGTAATATGTAAAACTTTATTCGTTTAACCTTACAATACCTGTATATTTTTTCGATTATAATTATGTTTCTACTGTATCAGTTTCCATTACATTATACATTATACATGTATCTACTACCAACTTTCCTTTGTATTTCAGCTAATTTAAAAATGGGGTGAATTAATTCCTCTCTCCTGTAATGATAACTACACAATATCTTATACATGTTAGAAAAGTTTCTTTTTCTTTCTACAGTCTGTGACAAATGAATGTGATAAACAAGGCGCGTATTTGAGTTCGAGTAGGTAGATGATTTGGATTATCATGCACCTCTCGTTGTGTAATAGTTGGCATGGGTGTATACAGTTTTAAGTTGGAGTGGATAATGAAGATGCTTTCCCGCTCCTACTGTAGAAAGTTTTTAATTTTTAAGTCCAAACAGTGATTCATCTAGTGCATTCTGAGACGGACGTCAATACAATTTCAAGTCCTCCCTATACTAACTCAGTATTTTTTTTCGATATCTACTGAGCATAGTCTAAATCTTTTTTCAAGTCTCCCTAATCCGGTTAATTCCCTCTTCCTCTTGAGGTGTTTGTCAAAAGACTTTTGTCAGCCTTTAAATGAACAAATTCAGTTGATATGTTTCTTCAAAAGTGTAGTGCACTGCCGAGTAGTATCGTCATTGACTGATGACATTACGGTATTTTATCGGAATCGTATAAAATTGTACGTCAAATTATGCAAAGTGCAAGACATAACCTAGCAGAAAGGAGCCCCGTCTTTAACATTTCTTTGATATTCAAATTGGATAATTAATGTTTAAAATATTTAATTACACAGCATGACAGTGTTGAGTCGACAGATTACCACATGCACAGCTGGTCATAAAGAGTAGGCTTGGCCCCTATTTAGTAAAATTTCCCTGACGCTAAACTGTTGATGTCAGAATGTGAAAATCTATTGTCAGTCTCACTAGCACCCGTGTAAAAATTTTCGCTGTTTGTTTCTGTTTTTTCCTATTATGATTTCTGAATTTTCAAAAATGAATTTCCAAGTTCGAGATTATACCACAGAACCAAAGTACAAAATCGCGTCAAATTCTAAATAGTGAGTGAAAATGCAATAGCTGATTTGAAACGAACCCAAATATTGCAATAGCGCCAAAATTAAGTTCGTCGATTTCAGGAAATATCTTTTCCTTTGCCATCATTTGCCCCGGACCCAAACAGGTGTAATGGAACCAAAATAGACCTGGCATTTTGTTCTCTAGAACTGAATTTGACAGAGATATGAAACGCGTCAATAAATTGCATTTCTAAAAATATGCATAACAGTAATATTTGAGGGTATCCAGTTGAGATGTAATTCCCTTTAGTTGACACGTCGAATGGGAACAAATATTCCGTGATGATCGTATTTTCTTTATTCCGATTTCTAAGTTGAAATAGCTTATAATACCTTGTCTTGGACTACAATATATTACTTTTACATGCGTTGTATATTTGTTGTTCAAGAATTACTTAAATGCAAAAGAAGGGAGTGTAGTACAAGACTGTCCTATCTCACAGCAAAATTCATTTACTATATACCCTTAGAATTACAAAAATGTATGTTAAAAATATATCCATTGGATGCTTGGGAACTCTACCTGCCGACCCGACTAACAGTCGCAGGTGTATAATAATATATTTTACTTAAGTTTCTTGCATCCAGTAAAGATTGCAGGATGCATAAAAATAAGTAACAGGTATTATTACTATGTACTTTTGCGTTTCTTTTATCATCGAGCAACGTAATTTCCCACGGATAATATATATATATATATATATATATATATATATATATATATATATATATATATATATATATATATATATATATATATATATATATATATATATATATATATATATATATATATATATATATATATATATATATATATATATATGAGTGTGTGTGTGTGTGTCGCCATAAGCGATTATGGTGATAACCGGGAGGGCACATTGTATACATTTTGTATATATATATATATATATATATATATATAATATATATATATATATATATATATATATATATATATATATATATATATATATATATTATATATATATATATATATATATCATCAATTACCTGGTCATTAGGGCAAGAGCATTAATATAGATATAATTGTATAAATATATATAAAATCAAAGACAGATGTAATGTGTTAAACTTTATTCGGTTATTCTTACAATACTTACATATTGTTTCGATAATATTTATGTTGCTACTCTATCAGTTTCCATTATATTATACTTTATACATTTCTCTACTACCAATATACCTGTGTATTTCATGTAATTTAAATATAGGTTGACTTAATTCCTATCTCCTGTAATGATAACTACACAATGTCATACACAAGTTAGAGAAGCTTCTTTCTCTTTCTACTGTCTGTGACAGATGCATGTGATAAACATTGCGCGTTTTTGAGTAGGCAGATGATTTCGATTATCCTGCACCTCTTGTATTGTGATAGTTGGCATGGGTTTATGTAGTCTTAAGTTGGAGTGGATAATGAAGGTGATTTCCCGCTGCTGCTGTAGAAAGTCTTCAATTTTTAAGTCAAAACAATGGTTCATCTAGTGCATTCTGAGACGGACGTCAATACAATTCCAAGTCCACCCTAATAATAACTCATTTTTTTTCGATATTTGCCAGGCATACACTCATACTTTTATCAAGTCTCCCTAGCCCGGTCAATTTCCGCTCCCTCTTGAGGTGTTTGTCAAAAGACTTTTTTCAGCCTTTAAAAGGTCAAATTTCAGTTGGTATGTTTCTTCCGAAGTGTAGTGCACTGCCGAGTAGTTTCGTCATTGACTAATGACATTACGGTATTTTATCGGAATCGTATAAAATTGTATATCAAATTATGCAAAGTGCAAGACATAACCTAGCAGAAAGGAGCCCCGTCTTTAAAATTTCTTTGCCCATTCAATTTGGACAAGTAATGTTTAAAATATTTACTCAATCAGCATGACGGTGTTGAGTCGACAAATTACATCATGTACAGCTGGTCATAAACCATAGGCTCAGCCCCTATTTAGTAAAGTTTCTCTGACGATGACTAAACTGTTGATGTCAGAATGTGAAAATCTATTGTCAGTCTCACTAGCACCAGTGTAAAAATTTGCGACTACAATATATTACTTTTACATGCGTTGTATATTTGTTGTTCAAGAATTACTTAAATGCAAAAGAAGGGAGTGTAGTACAAGACTGTCCTATCTCACAGCATACAGAGAGTTTTGAAAATATAAATACATGGACTGAAAATGAATTCCAGTTATTTTAAAACTTCCAAAGAAGATTTCTATATACACAGAGTCTCGTATCCTTGTCTGTTCAAAACTCTGAAAACCTGGTCATCTTTTAAAATCAAGCGACTATCATAATAATTTGTATTATCAGCTTTCGGTGAAAACAAACTTTAAAGATTGCATATCACCGAGTACCTTAAACTCATAATAAGCACAACAATCCATACAATAATCTATACGAAAAACCATGGTCCAATATTAGACAATTTCTATCCAAACATTGTGAAACTTAAAGGAACAGCTTATCATATATATCATTCTGTGGTGAAGCAAGCTAAATTGAAACTAAATATCGTTGTTAATGTTTTCTGAAGTGTGGCACGGCAGTCTCGTATAACATAAACTCTCATGCAATTGTCATTGCTTCCACGTGGAAATAATTTCCTTCGACTCATCATCTAACACGATGTTTGCAGCCAAATAACCTATGAATAAATTCAAGATGGACTACCCTAAAATACTCCTATACCAGTAAATGTGAAGATTGCCATATGGGAATGTCGTTCAACTTTGCTGATACGTTTAGAAAATGAAACTAGTGTAACTTCTTAAAAGGATAATGTTGTACTACCACTAAAGAACTAATATAATAATTAATATAACTAACTATATATAACTAACTATACTCCATGTAGAAATAGCCCTACATACATCTCTCAAATGATGTTGCTGCTTTCTTGTGCAAGATGTACAGACGTGACAATAATGTATACGAGCAGACAAACAGAGGAAACCCGAGCATCCTGAGTGAACAGTAGTTAGTTTTTCGTTTGTTTGCTAACTGTTCTTTAGATCGTTAATATTTCATAAGGTATCTATTATTTCCCATTGTTCCTTCTAAAAACTTGTCAACGCCAGTCATTAATACTACCAACAATAATTAGTATTGTTTTTCGTCGGCATTAGATTGTTCTTTGTGCGGTTTGTCATCTTAGTTTCATTTTTCTTCAGGTAAGGGTACTACATTATGATTACGATGTAAGTTGATCACCAGTACTAAAACAAACTGTTTTATATTATCACAACTGTATCTGTATGTGCCATGATAGACCAATGGAACCTGCCTTATTCAAGAGATTCTGTGACAATTTCTATTACTATGCAAGCAACACAATAACAAGACAAAGAAGTTTGAGCGAGGACCCACAATGTCAGTTAGTTTTTCGTCGACATATTTTAAGGCTATATCGCCCATCAGGCACAATAAATGATTAAAAGTGTATACTGATAACACCGTTGCCAATATAAGGGTTATTTTATTCTTAGCCCGCAATTGAGCGATGCGCTATCTCCTCAATAAAAATAAACTATCACGTAGTCTCATGTGCATGTTTTTTAAAGATGAGAATGGAAAATCGATTGTGGTTCCATATTTACTGAAACCGACTTTTAATTGCGGAAAAATAGGAAACTGACGGTACAGTGCTCTTGGAACTACTTCTGAAGAATTTTTTGAGCGCTACCCAAAAATGTTTACGTAATAGACGTGCATATCTGAAACTCATTGTCATTTATCTTCAGTTTTGGAACCTGCATCTCCATTTAAGCCATGTCACCACAAACAATGCAAATTACCACAACTTACAAGGAATGTGTTCACGCATCAAGTAGTCACACCACCAAGAAACACCGAAATGTATTTTTTCCTAGCATTCAAGAAAATGTTAAAGTAATTCTAATCGAATATAAATGCTGATAGCTTAAGATGCCAAAGGTAAGAAATACTTGATTCAAGTTTTTATGTCAGACAAACATTTCTCATTCGGTATCAATTTGTTTGAAACATAATGCCAAAAATAAAATTTTTACCATTATTCTTAAAAATATGTTAATGTTTCTGGTAATTTATTATATTTTTATTGTTACGTGATTTTCAGAGAAAACAGCACCAAACATTACGTATCATTTATCAATTGTGTGGCACGTTAATGAAATAGACAAACTTTGAAAATAAAGGCCCGGGGAAACTATCGTGTGAATTTTTATGGTTGTGAATTGGTTTTAGTTTGTTTCTGGTTGTTTTCAAATAATGCAGTATCGCTTGACGTGTCCGACTGAATCAACCTACCATAATTAGTCCTGATGTTGTTCTGCTGTAAGTGTGGCGAGACAGTGGCATGTGCGAAACACTCTTACTGTGGATCAAGTTTTGACACAGCTAACTTCAAATTAGTAGATCTTTCTGTGACTTACTTATTGCTCCCCTCGACCTTTGGTACAAGTAATAATCCGGATGTGTTGTTATGCATACAAACACAGTCAATAAAAGTCATCGCCTTTTTTCGTTAATCTAAGTATGCTTTGTGCTTGAGTGAATATATGTGTACATACGCACTTCAATAAACCTATTTTAACAAAGACTTTTTAGATGAAACATTTTCTTCAAAGTTAGCCGTGTAAGTGTTTCTCCTATTTATTTTATGTTTCATATAAGCTTTGTAAAGCCTAAATGTACAGGGAAACAAATACATCCGTGGTCACTTTAGTGTTGATCAAGCCTACTCGATAAAGACAAAAATTCTGCTTGTATAAAGACAAAATAGACCCTGCCAAGGGTTGTAAATGAGAGCTCTTGATTGGCACCCCTTGTTAAAAATTGAGACACAAGATACCACTTCCATTCATGAAAGCTGCTACTCGATAATTAGTTTATTGAGGCAACAGACCTTAATGAGCTCACTGCAATAGCATCAAGTAAAATTGTATGTTCCATGCGGACAGTGTGTCTGGAGAAATTGAAATAAATAATACTTGCACATGGACCGGAGCATGGTAATGTAACATTGTATCTTAATCTTGAACACAGTTTGCCAATCGTTAACTCTCATTTAACCCCAGATAGAGCTAGTTTTTCCTTTGTACAAACATAATTTCTGTCTGTATCAAGTAACCTTGATCAACACTAAAGTGGCCACGGGTGTATAAACCTGCGGGTGTCTAATTTGTTGAAATAACCTTGACGTGTAGAATCGCTTACAAAAACCAATGAATAAATTAGCATTTGGTAGTCCGTTAAGTCTAAAAATTAGAGAAATTTCGTCATGGCTTTGTTTGTATTTGCAGCCAAAACTAAACAAGTTATGAATATAATGAATTTCAGTCGAAATAAGTTTCAATGATTATTGTAAAGTAATTCCAATTTAATTTTTTTTCTGTACTTACGAACATTTAAGCATACATAAGTGAAATCAAGGAAGCCCTTGAAATTATTCACCTTATTTTTACCAAACTGGAAAGTATTCTTTGTGAGTGAATAAATTAATGTCAATTGAAATATTTTTAACATTATGCTTATTTGTAAAATTAGCTTTTGATATATACATGCCTTCATTTTTCCCCGTATTGTTTGAGATCGGAAAATTAGTTTTGCAGTAGGTTCAGAAAACAATTAAAATTACAATTTTTGGATACAGCGAGTGAATAAAAGCCCATAGCATTGATAGAGAACGTAACTTTTGTCGCAAAACATTCATCGCCAGTTTGTTGCCCGAGAAAGAGAGGTAAGGTCTGTACAAAACTTTTAGGCATGAAATATCTTCGTTTGTCAATTGCAATTTTTCAAACTTAAAATGCTAAGCTACCTTCCAAATCTAAGACAAGGTATTTGCAGAGCAAAGAGCAATTACCTGTATGTTTTAGGTTCATACTGTGAGTGTCCTTGCATGTCACAAGACTGCAATTATACGTTATAGAAAGCAGCAGTGTATGACCAGTACTTTTTTATTTTTTATGACGGCAATTCTGCATGTCTTTGACGATGTTTCCAAACTGCACCCTTCAAGAGCGATATAACCTTCCCACTTTTCCGTAACAGCATATGTTCAACAAAATTGAAACTTATTTGGAAGAATGGGGTATTCTAATAATGCTGTTTTAATCAGCAAATTTAAGCTCACCTATATTTCTTTTTTGCAATTCACTAATTCACTTGTTGTTTTGGGTATTTGCTAGTATTGCAACTTTCCGCTAACATTTCATCTTCACCTAACGTTTTTGATAAACTTGTACTATTAAAAGGTCATTTACTCGCAAATTCATTCCGACTGCGTTAAGCAAATGGCTCGATTGATTCAATTTGCTTATGCTTAAATGAATAAAGGTACACGAAGATGGTACATGGAACATGCTGTACAATGGACATTGACTCCTGTTATCCTAAGGTCTTCATTTTCACGTTAGACATGTGTTTAATTATTCAGATACCATTTGTATATGTTTCATAAAATAATCACCGGCGCATGGTTTGCATGTTTTTATACTGCCGAGAAATAGGAGTTGGGCGATGAAATATTGTCAAATTGAATGAACGCCATCCTTTGTGTTCTTACAAGATGGTATTTTTGATGTTCTGCTACTAATTCCCATCTACTATAGAGATAATCAAACTTCGTAATTAATGAAACACGCAAGTAATCTTTCCAATTTTAATTGCGTGAGTACAATTATCTTTGATCTCAACTACATAGGACACACGATAAATTAGCCAGGATGCTGACCATAGTCGCCCTCGTTTCCTGTATGATGTTCACAAGCACATTCGCTGGAAGTAAGTTCATCGTCGTAACAATCTCTATATCTAGGAGAAGTCTTGTAGTTTCATTCGAACGTTTCCTTTAATACCTACATACAAATATAGTTACCTTTTACATAGATACATAGATATCTAGATGCATATATACATACACAGATACACACTTAAATATTTAGACAGATAGATCGATCGACAGACAGATAGATACTCAGATGCACAGATACACACATACATACATACATACATACATACATACATACATACATACATACATACATACATACATACATAGATACATACATACATACATACATACATACATACATACATACATACATACATACATACATACATACATACATACATACATACATACATACATACATACATACATACATGCATACATACATACATACATACATACATACATACATACATACATACATACATACATACATACATACATACATACATACATACATACATACATACATACATTCAGTGTTGTCCTTATATTCAAAAGTAGCAAGGTAATTTAAGAGAGTAGACGGGTGGACTGCGAGAGAGTGAAGCGAGCGAGGGGGGAGAGCGCGAGAAGGGGTGTCCCCCGTCTCGCAAGGCAAAAAATGAAATTTTGGAGTGGAAATGGTGTTGTCTGGTGTCATCTGAGGTGACATTTGACTAATACATTGAACATTTAGCTGAGACTGAAACAGTACTTTTGTATTGTGTCTTAGACGGCTCATATACAACAAAACAAACAAACATGATTTTGTTTTGTTTATATTATTTGTGACATACCGGTACTTATGGTTTTAATCTTAATCTTAATCTTTATTTCTTATATAGCGCATTACATTAAAAATAATCTCAATGCGCTTTACACTTAAAATCAACAAAGAGAGGGATGGAACATAAAATCGTTTTAAACTGACAGTAAAAAAGCAAAGCACTTTGCTTATGGTTTTATTTGCAGTAAAGTCTCCTGCAGTCTGCTCATTTCATTGCTCATTTCCCATTCTTCATTACTAGTCAGTATAACCCTGGACTCACTAAAAAAATGTTAGAATTATAATTAGAAAGAATATATGATAAGTACAATCTACTTTAAATTAATACTAGTAAGCATTCACCATCTAGCCTACCTATATAACTGTTCTCATGATGATATTTAAAAAAATGATATTTAATTCGATCAGAAAAGAGTTAATTAACTTTGGGACCACGCTAAAAGATGGATGTCGGATAAAAAACTTAACTCTTTCAAACTTCATTTATGAATATTTACCAAATGTTATGTTTGTATAGTTCCAAGTGGGGAAAGGGGTCGCGAACTGCTAATCGTACATGTGCCGTCTAACACCTAGCAGTGCGATCCCAAAATTAATATGTCTATAAAAATAATCGAATTATGTTAAAAGTAGCCGGGAAGAAACGCAAAACAGGCGGGTTGTTTACCCGGCACCCGGCTTCTAACGACAACACTGATACATACATACATACATACATACATACATACATACATACATACATACATACATACATACATACATACATACATACATACATACATACATACATACATACATACATGCATGCATGCATGCATGCATGCATAAGCTTACTTGCATGCGTGCTGATGTTGCTTTGTACAACCTTTGTTCAACTCCATGTTTTTTTATTGTAGTTTGTTTTAATTCATAATTAACTGACACCACAATGACTGTATTTTATCCCACTCTGGTCAACAATCAGTATGTAAAGATGGCTGGATAAAATTTGACAAGAATTGTTACTATGCATACGTACATCCCCTGTATACCTATGACGAAGCAAGGACCATTTGCGATGGAATGGGCGGCGATTTGGCAATAGTGGACGACGCCGACGAGAACTTGTTTTTGCAACGTAAGTTGTTAAAGGAAAAAAAATAAAGGAGTTTTTAGGTTAAGTTGTTTCGGCATGATGATAAATAGTAATCTTATTCAGCTTGTGTCATACATAGAAGACATTGTTGACAAGTATAAAGATCAGGAAAGTATTGGACTTTAAACTATAACAATTCCTCTCCCTCTCTTCGCGTATGTCTGTTTTTTTATTTACTTATTTATTGATTTATTAAAAGGCCATTTGTTTGTTTATTATATCTAGCTTTTCATTTATTGTTTTTCATCAGAATATACACAAGGCAGTTATCACATCTGGATTGGGTTGTCTGACGCAGTTGAAGAAGGAAACTGGGTATGGGTGGACAATTCAGGTGTAAGTACGCCAAAATACTTGTTATATAAGATATCTATTATGCAAATGGCGATCGGCCTTTTGCGGCGTGGAAGTTGACATTCAAACTTTTCGCAACACAAAAACTGAACAGGTTGGACCAGTCACAGTCTCTTAATCCCACTGTTCTCAATGTTTGTCTCATCAATATAACACGGTTTTAGCACCTTTTCTCAGGTTCTTGAATCTGGGTAGTCGAAATTGACTGATCTTGCATGGCATATACGAAATACGCTTTCTGTGGATGAACTTTTGAGACAGCCAACTTCAAATGAGTTGCTCTCTCAGTGACTTACTTATTGCTCCCCTCGACCTTTTGTACAAGTAATCATTCGCGCTGTGTTGTTATGCATATAAGCATAGTTAATTAAAAATCATCGCCTTTTGCGTGAATCGCGTGAATCTATGTATGCTTTGTGCTTGAGTGAATATATGTGTACATATGCACTTCAATAAACCTATTTCAACAAAGACTATTTAGAAGAAACATTTTCTTCAAAGTTAGCCGTGTAAGTGTTTCTCCTATTTACTTTCTGTTTCATATAAGCTTTGTAAAACCGAAATGTACGGGGAAACAAAATATACACCTGCGGGTGTCTAATTTGTTGAAATAACCGTGACTTGTAGAATCGCCTACAAAAACCAAAGAATAAATTAGCATTCGGTAGTCTTTTAAGTCTAAAAATTAGAGAGATTTTGTCATGGCTTTGTTCGTATTTGCAGCTAAACTCAACAATTTATGAATACAATGAATTTCAGTTCAAATAAGTTTCAATGATTATCGTAAAATAATTCCTTATCGTAAAGTAATTCCAATTTATTTTTTCTGTATTTACGAATATTTAAGCATACATAAGTGAAATCAAGGAAGCCCTCGAAATTATTCTCCTTATTGTTACCAAACTGGAAAGTATTCTTTGTGAGTGAATAAATTAATGTCAATTGAAATTGTAAATTAGCTTTTGATATATACATGCCTTCATTTTCCCCTGTATTGTTTGAGATCGGACAATTAGTTTTGCAGTAGGTTCAAAAACAATTAAAATTACAATTTTTAGATACAGCATTGATAAAGAATGTAACTTTTGTCGCAACTTTTGTCGCAAAACATTCATCGACATTGACATTCCAACTTTTCCCCCACACAAAAACTGAACAGGTTGGACCAGGCACAGTCTCTTAATCCCACTGTTCTCAATGTTTTTCTCATTAATATAACACGGTTTTAGCACCTTTTCTAAGGTTCTTGAATCTGGTTGGTCGAAATTGACTGTTCTGGCATGGCATGGCCATCTTGATCACCCCTTTAAAATGGTTGGGTAGGGGACTTGGAAAACAGCATTATTATTCAAAGTAACCTTGAGCTACTGTCAACGTACCAATTGTACCATATGTAAGATGCTGTTTGGATCTTTGTGTATATGTTCCGTTCTCTACGTTACCCTCCACTACAATGGAAGGAAACATAGTGGACGAACACAAATCACCATACGCAAACTTAGGTGGCTGCAAATTTTGCCAGGACCAAAGATTAAGTGTACAATTGAAATGTACAAATGAAATTTGTGAAACCAACAAATTTGTCTTGCTTAATTCGGAATCGTCACTGTCTTACAAAGAAGAATCTTAATTCACTGGCCACGTGTGGGGGTTGTCAACCTGATAAAATGGTCATTCCCGAAATTTCCAATCGATATAAGTATGTACGAAAACAAGGAAAGTTATCGCATTAATTTTGATAGACTTATGGCCGATTTTCCCCGTTATCGGCCACACCCACCAAGATTTAACCTGTGTGGCGAAAAATTGTCATCGATACGCTTCAGGTTGTCATATGATAGCTTCAACGATTGCTATCCACCGGCCATGTATGACAACAAGTGATCAATAACTACGCATGACAGTGACTATAGGCATTAGAATAGCTCTTCAGTTCACTTTGGTTTACAAAGACATGTCACTTTGTATGCTTGAAAACCCTGAACGAGGATAAAGTAACTGGGCTCGGGGCCGAGACATGAACTTTGACTCCTCCCTGTCACTGTGCATGACTGTGACAAGGCAATGGGACGATCTTACCGTATTCACTACACGTTTTGCAATTAATGATACTTGTTTGTACAATGCATGATATAAGAACATTAGACATTGTCGAAATAGTTATCATAATTCATTCATTTGTATCTTCATTCTCTGGAGGAAGAATTATTTGTACGTGTAAAGAGAAATTAACAAATTTAAAGTAAATGCTTAACTATCTCTATCATCTTACTTTGACTCATGTCAAAAGTGCATTATTATTCATTTAAAAAAAACGAGCCCATGCAAATTTAGTAGGTTTGCTGTCAAACAAATTGATGATCTTTTGAGATAATGACTGCCATATTCGAATAATAACCCTTGTGTTTGGTATACGCATTTCTTTTTGAACGACAGACATCATTTATTAACTGGAGTGATGGCGAACCAAACAATTCCGGTGGAAATGAGAATTGTGCTCACATTTGGGACAACAAAGATGGGCAGTGGAACGATTCTGGATGCGAAGACCTTCGAGGCTTTGTCTGTGAGAAAGCTTCCTAAAGCAACGAATTAAGTGAGTCATAAAACGTTTAAGATGTCGAAAAAGTGTGACTCGCCCAACATTCGATAGTTTTTCCTCGCTGTGTACCGTTAAAGGTATACGGTCACCTGTAATCTAAATATGCCCATATCTAGTCAAAGTGGCGTTCCTTGGTATTCAAAATGCCCATGTGAGGGCGATGTTTTTAAAAAGCGGCCACCCGCTTAAAATATGTGATTGGTTAGATTTTCTCTTTCCATGGTAACTGTGGCAAAATTGGAACAGGTGACAGTATACCTTCAATGCATTAATGAATATGGTACAAGTCAACGCAAAAGTGTTATCCTTCATGAGGACATCTTCAAAGCCGCTGTCATTCTAGTTTACATATCCATCTCGGTGACATTTATTGGCAGTTTTCACCCATTTAGGTTTCATGATTCTTTCATCTGAGAACATGTAGTAGTGATGCCAATATCAAACTAGTATCTTTTTCTGAGACTAGGCCGAGTAAAATTTTGCGTTAAAAACCAAAGCTAAAACTTTTACAAAATATTTCCTCAAGCAATACAATAGGTTTGTCACATAGGAATTCGTACAAGAATGCAATCGGCTTGTATCTCTATTAAACTGTAAATCGGTAATAAAGTGTATCACGGCATGTTTAATGGTGGCGATCAAGAGCCTCGCATTACTTGTCAACAGTCTACTTGCCACACAGATCGTATTTGTTTTTAAAGAATTTCAGTTATTCTTCCTTTTATTCCATTTTACCTGTATATTATCAAACGACAGAAATTACTGTCATGATTCAACAAACTTACGTATTCTATTTTTGTATTTGCAGGTGACAGGCATGCTCACGTTTTGGACAACCACATTCCTATGTGTGTCTCACGTGTTTTCGATAATTTGTTGAGTTTATCTCTCTTTGATCATACTTTTAGATTAAATTTCGTCTTTCCAAGTAGCATTAGATTCAACGGTAAGATGTATAGGTGAGCTGCTCACAATTCTAAATAGACAGTGAATTTAGGCAATAAGGAAAACGATTCCAACTTATCTTGTAAGCCATTATCGTTTTCCATCGGTAGGAACATTTGAATGGCATTGCGTTCAAGTACAGTTTCCCACACGTTAGCGGTTTGTGATGTCATCGATGAAATGTGTCAGAGGTATCAGAGAACTATAAAGATGGTAAAAACGGCTGTAACATACTTCTCATCCAAAATGAGGCATTCCGATCTCGCCAAATATGTGCATTCTTATTAAAGTAATATCAAAATTACAGCATTGATGAGCTAGTGCAGCTGACTGATCTCCTTACCGTAAAATTGTTTTCGTTGGATGTTCACTCCTCATGCATGACTGAACCTGTGGTTATTCAATTATGGGTCTAAATAAAATGAGCTGTATCTCATGGCCATGTGTATGGTATCTTTATAACTTTACCACATGTCTCTCAAAAGACATTCAGGGAAATATCGCGTGGCTTTAGTGTTGGCCCGTGAAATCTTGTTCTCATGACTAGTCGGGGTAGTCGGTTTCAGCCATACGCGTGGCTGATGCCTGAATGTCACGTTCAAGTTGGATGCAGGAAGGGTGACAGGCTCAATCTATAGACGAAGAGACCTTGGGCAAATCTTATTTGCACAACATGGCTTGGCTTATTCTAAAGCTAAGACATTTTTTGCTTATGAAAAATACGCATCCTTTTGATCCTCGAATAACGACGGTTACCGTCTTCAGTGTCGTCAAGTAGCGTAAACATTCACAGAAGAAATAAAAACGTGATATATCAAGAAAAACGGACAGTCATTTCACTGATATACCCAAAACATATGTAGCAACAGCACACACACATTCGTCCACTATCAAAGCTTTTTTGTTTAATTAAACTTAGCTCTCATCGTAGATGTCCTGTAAGACGTTATATTTGTTTACAGAGAAGGTTATTTATTGATTTATTTATTTATTTATTTATTTATTTATTTATTTATTTATTTATTTATTTATTAAACCTTGTTTAACGAGGGTAGCCTGGTAAGCTTCAATAAAGATGCTTATCTTCCCCAGGGCCCTAAGATGAACATACAAACTGATACAAAGCAGAACAACATGAAACATGACTAACAAAGCTAGAACAATACAATGCGCAGAAAAAAGTGGCCAGGAGTCACCACCTGCACACAGGAGAAAAAAAATGCACAATCACACTAGATAATAAAAACAAATTTGACAAGAAAACTTAAACTCACAAACACAAAAATTATACCCAATAAGCTTTCAGGTAAGCAGTTTTAAAACTGCTCAATGAGTAACTAGATCTTATATTTAAATTGACATTATTCCACTGATTGGCACTATCTACAGTAAACCCTTTTCGATAAAAATCCTTATTTGTTGCAGGAACCACTAACAATTTTTGCATCTTAGATCTTGTAACTCTTTTATGATCAATTTCGGTAAAAAGACTTGTCATATATTGCGGTGCAAGATTATTTAAACATTTAAAAACCATACAAACATTCTTATAAACTATTCTATCTGGTAATGGCATTTTATGCATTGTTTTAAATAAATGCTCGGTCGAAGCATTATACCTTGCATCACACATCACTCTGATAGCACGTTTCTGAATCTTATGCAACCCTTTCATAAACGGTGATGCTCCCCATAAATGACAACAGTAATCCAAGTGTGGTAAAATACAGCTATTATAAAACCGTTTTCGTATATTCATAGGTAAAAACTGTCTTATTCTCTTGAGCAAAGCAATATTACTATTTACTTTTTTAAAAATCTTGTCACAGTGCTGCTTCCATGACAGATTTTCATCGACAAGCGTACCAAGAATCTTTTCACAGTGTACTGCTTGCAGTTCCGTTTCACGAGGATTACAGTCTAAAGTTTGTTTATTCAAATATGTACGTTTTTGTTTCGTTGTTACAATCATTGTCTTTGTCTTGTCGCAATTAATGACCATTCTATTATTCTTACACCAATTATAAACATTATTTAAGTCATCTGCCCTTTAGTGGAACAAACATGAGACAGTCTTTTGCATCTTCAATGAATATCTACCACGTAAAATATGTAATTTATGATTTAAACCTAGTGCGAGTATTTTTTGTGTTGTTTTCCTCATCGATAGTTTAAAAGCAAGTTCAACTCTAAAGTCTTGTTCTAACTGTTTAATTTTTCTCACGGCGTTTCTGGGTCTGAGTTTACGCTCTGCAAAATACAGGAGATTGGCCCGAGAAAACTGTGTGCGTCCACACGCGTTAGTTCAGTCTGGTTCCGTGACCCATTTCTACCACTGGCTGCGCTGCAATGAAAATAGCGTCAGGTATGGGGTATTGTAGGCATGACTATCATTGGTCAATAGCATGGGTGCAGTGATAGCGTGGAATTTATTTCCAACTTGGAGCTACCGTCTAATTTAGATCACGTGTGCCTATGGAATAATTTTTCCTCCATTGTTTCCCGAACCAAGCATCCTATATCGACATTGAATGAAAAACGAAAATCATTTATTTTTGAGATATTGCCGTACATGGCAAAGGTCACTATGATAACAAGTCAAATCTAAAAAATATCGTAGACTATAATCGTCATTTCACCACTAAATACCATAATAGAAGAACAGAGTCGGAGACTTAAAGAGAAGCCGTGCAAACAAATTCAACGTTCGCTGTTTCGTCATCTAATTTCCGAGCTTGCCACTGTACAGATGTGCTGATCACATGTTTTTGTCAGGTGACTGTGCTCATTAATATGCAGTCAAAATTCTGACTGAAACATCAGACCATACCTGACCCTTTTCGTTAGCAGCGCAGCCAGCGGTAGAAATTGGTCATAGGACAAGGTTACTGACACAGACCTAAACGCCCTCTACGGTCATATTGGGTAACAGCAACAACAACAATGGCGGACGTCGAGCACACTATAGCGACATGTCTCCAGTCGACAACACTAATCCCTGATATCCATTTGCATTAGGAAATTACTGTAAACGACTTACAGAACTTACCTGAGCACAAGAGAATGAATCACCGTCCAATCATTTTGGTAACAACGTCATTTCTTATCACGTTAACTGTGCTGTAGCGAATCCCAGACCCCAATACAATTTATGAGTGTGTCAAGTAATAACAATAGGTAAAAGTTCGCAATATCTTAGACGGGAACGTCCTCTATAAAAGGAGGATTATCGTAAAAGTATGTTAAAAAGCCACGCTGCTAATCGGACGTGCCGTGTTTGATGTCAGACCCACAATTTTGCCATGTTTTTGGCGTTCATTGTCAATCTTGCTTATTATATCTGTGAGTATATAGCGACTAAACTTGAATCGAAAATAAACTGAAAAAATCTGTCATTTTTTGGTCGGAGAAAGCATAATGTCTGAAGGTTCCAAGACAAGAAATTGACCTTTTTAATCTAACAATTCTCTGGTGCTTAATAAGCTCACAACCCCGTAAATTATACATTTTCTGAAAGCCTAGATATAGGGAAACATTTTCGTAATCACATTGTCACCATTGTTTAAATAACTATCACATGACAAGTGATTTGAATAACCTTTCAAAAATCGGTTTTCCCTATGTTTTGTCTCAATACTTCAAAATATCTGACTTAAACTTGTTGGAATGCAAACTGCCACAACGCACTTTCAAAGTATGTCTAAGATTTTTAATAACTTGCTTAGTTTTTTTTAGCACAATTTTAAAGAAATTTACTAGAGTTATGCAAATTACCTGTCACGTGATAGTTATGTAAACAATTGTGACATTATGGTAACAAAAATGTTTCCCTATATCTTAGGCTTTCCGAAAATATATAATTTATGGGGTTCTCAGCTTATGAACAACTAGAGAATCGTTAGCTTAAAAACGTCAATTTTTTGTCTTTGAACCTTAAAATGTGTTTCCTGTACAACCATTTGATGCCTCTTGCATATGTCACGAAAGTGCTCATCCTGTTTATTCAAATTTGTAATACGGTCTAGGCGATGCTATGAGAATTCAAAACCTTCAACTCAGTGTACACAAATGCTGCGTCACTAATAATCTCTCTATTATGCACCCAGGGTCCTGTAGCTTCCCCTTTAAGCCCCGAAGAAGTAACAATTGCTACGTTGGTGTTTGGGTAATCGAAAAATATAAAAAGTTACAAAAGTAAGGAATTTTATCTCCTGCAAACGTTCATACAGCGCCGCCTGTGGCGGGGGTCAAGAGGTCATCGTGTGGGCTTGTACCATCCTCTTTTGGCCTGAGACGTCCTCCAGGCAAGACTGCCATTTCGGCAGCTGGACCTTATCTGATCTTTAACAACGGTAACGGTATTTATAACATTCCTTTCTTCACAAGAAACCATGCCCCTATCCGTGTAGTACTTTTGGGGCATTCTTTCATACGCCGTCTAGGAAAATACACGCGCCGTAACTCACTCATTTTTTCTGTTTGTTCGAAGCGTGTTTGTGAGGGGTACCAGCGGAGGTTACTTTCTCGGAGGACATCGTACGTGAGAGACGTTTCGCCAGATTTTGTATTTTCGGCATCGGTACAAACGATCTCTGCAGTGTGCATGGTTCACAAGAGGCTATTGCTCATAGGGGTTTTTTTATTCATGCAGAATTTCCATCGGCATTTCAACGTTCGGGTATTTTCATTAGTTGTAAGCTAAGTTTTGCATCGTGCCCGGGGCCGTGTACAGAAAACATCCGGGACTTCAATGCACGTGCAGACGCCCTGTACAACAACTTGAGGGAGGCTTTGGCGGGAAATCCCTTTGTGTTTCCTGGTCACATGTCGGGTTATGGCGTTCATCGCTACAAGTATTCTACAGTGACGGGGTACTAACGCGCCGTGTATGCGCCGGGATTATCGGAGTGTACGAGTGTACGTTGTGCTTTACTTCGCGCTTGTCGAGCATTGGGGCATCATTTTAATTTTTTTTTAAAGTTTTAGCTGTGGTCGAAGTGTCGACAGAGTGGCATCAAACCAGGACATGGGAATCATATGTGTGAATCTTGCTACATACTTCTCCCCACGCGGCTTGTTCAAGTTGTTGCTGTGCTTACAGCCCATTACAGGTCCCCAATGTCGGTTGTTGCTGTTTTTACAGCTTGTTCATTTTCCACTTTGGTGGAATGTCAGCTGCTCTCGTAGCGCTGTTGTTTTTTTTCCCACATTGTTGGGTTCAGCTGTGTTATTCAGCTTGTTTTTTCCCTCAGTTGTAGGGCCCCTTCATTGTTGGGACCGGCTGGGCATGCAACTATGACATTTTGGCTGCGGAAGGGGTGGATGTATTTTCAGGGCAGCGTCCCTGAGTGGATTCTCCATGCCTTGGATCTTGCTACCACTCAACCAGAGCTTTTCTTTTCCTCATCACCTGTAGTCGTGCACATGTCCAATTGAGGGAGCGTTGCAATTTCAGTTTTCTGTCTTAGATTTGCAGTAGTTTAGCATGTGACCAGCTGTCGTAAGTTTGGAACGGTTTGGTTTATTGTAAACTATTCAGTGGAAGTCAGGTAATTTCCTTTTGCTGCCTAGTTTTCTTTTCTTGCTCATAGCCATGGCTCGAAGCAAAAAGGTAGCACAGAAGAGGCAGCTAGCTCCAGTGCCTCAAGTAAAAGAGCAGTTACAGGTATGGTTCCTGCCAATGGTAGTTGTCTTCAGCAGCAGGCAGTTAACAGCATCATTGTCATCAGCTTCTACAACAGTGGCAAGGGCTTCAACTCAGCTTGAGATCCTCACAGTCAAAACAGCCTACTTGAGATACCACAGCATCAACAACAGGCATATCTGCAGAACACTATCCATAACACGGTCCTTTTAATCAAAAGGCAGATGTAGAGTCACGCTGACATCACTCCATGTAGGTAACAATTACCTTATCCACAAATGGGGCTAAAGTAAGTATATAATACCTGTTTTCACCTACAGGCAAAAACAGTTTGTTAAGGCAAATGACGTTTGCACTTCTTTTGGAGCATTCATATGCTGTCAGTCTGAGGGATTCTACGCGAAGTAATTTCTGTCAGTTCAAATTTATGAGAGCAATAGTAGTAGAGATATCATAAATTCGCGGTGAACTTCATGTCCGCGAGAGACTTGTCGCCCAACATTGGGTTACAACTAGTGTGCTTTTTCATTACCATTACTAGTTATGTGTACAAGATCGGCCAGTTCACATTTGTCAAGATTGTACTTCATAAAGTTTGCTTGCTGTACATTTCATTGCTGTGGTCGAACTTTTGCTGCAACAAAGTGGCGTCAGACTGAGTCATGCGAATTATGTTTGGCAGCCTTGCTTATTGCTTCCCATTAAGCTGGATTTTGCTGGGCTTACAGCCCATTACAGGTTCTCAATGTGGGGTGTTGCTGTGTTACAGCATTTTCACTTTTTCCCTTTTTGGAATTTAGTGTGTTTTTCAGCTGGGTTTTCCCCTCATGGTTGGATTCGGCTGTGCTGGTCCACTATGTTGGTGTTGCTGTATGTTCAGCTTTGCATTTTTCCTTGTGGAATTTCCCTCATGGTTGGATTTGGCTGTGCTGGTCCAATATGTAGGGTGTTGCTGTGGGTACAGCGTCTTCCCTTTGTGGAATTTGTTTCCCAGCTGTGTTTTTCCCCACATTGTTGGATCGGCTGGGTCAGCAGCAGTGTCATTTTATCCGCTTGTCATATGTGGGAGGCAGTGTCAGCATGTTACTGCCCGGCTCCTTTAATGGTTTTCCCATGTTTGATTCTGTCTGCCACTCAACCTATTAGCTATGTAATAGGTATAATGCATCCACATTATTGAGACTGTCGAATTCTTTTCTGCCTAGTTCTCCCTTTGTTTTCACCAACAGGCATGGCTCATAGAAAAAAAAAACTGTACAAAAAGAAGAAGGCAGCTAACATCATTGCCGCTCAGCATATTCAAATCCTGCATCAGACACTAGGGCTACAAGGCAACAATCAACAACATCAACTTTACAAAATGGACATATTTTAGTGTTTTCAGTTATTCTTTAGGATATATAAGTTTATCCTCTCTAGATCAATATGAAGCTGTATTATTGTTCATAAGACTTCAAAGTTATAGTAATGGCTCATCTATCTTGCTATGTCTTGCACATATATTTACAAAGGCAAGCCTTCCAATAACCAATCAGAGGTTTCAGATGTTTGGAATCTACTTGCCAGTTGAAGACCCAGTTTTAGTACAGCAACTGTGCGCCGTGCGTGGTACAGAGTCAAATGTTGTAAGCCAGCTTCCCCTTTCAAGTAGAGTCAATTTACGGGAAATCAGCTGTGTTTTCTGGTTTGCCAGTGTGACAATTTGTTAGCCTTCCTTTATCAATATGAGTGCATTACTGCTACTTTAAAAACAGGCTCTCCAGCAATCATCTAGAGGTTCTGGACGTATGAAGTCTATTTGCCTAAATGGTCATTGGGTACAATCAGTTAAGTTGTGAAACAAGTATATATATAGGTCATCAGTTTAAGGCCAAGTTTAGCATAGTAACTGTTCGCAGGGGCTGCAGTAAGTTGTGCCATTCTGGCTTATTATCTGATGTCCCGCAAAATGTTCAAGTGTCAACATATAAGGAGCAAGTATGCTTTGTAGGGTGGGGAGGAAGCTGGTTAGAAATAGGTTTATAAAGTTCAGGAAGTTTTTAGGTTCACACTATGCGCTTCCTCCAGACTAGCAGATTCCATTTCACATTGCTAACAATGTTTTTTGCTATCTTTGCATTCCACGCATTGTGATTCCATATGATTGACTAGGCTTTTTCAGAGAGAATTTTTCCCTCCAAAAGGGTTTTTTAATCTCTGTTTTTTAGAGCAAGTCTCTCTTTGGTTTGTGTTTAGCCACAGTAGGAAATACAGTTACTCAATTCGAGTTTTGTTCCTTGTTTCCCAAGGTAGTAGGACAAAGAGGGGGGTCAACAAGACTCGTTTGTAGATAAAGTACAAAACGTAGTTTACAGACTTTACAATTGTTACGGGTTTACCTCTATTGCTGCAATAAAACAGAGGGTAGTAGCGTAGCCAAGCACAGTATATAAGTAGGATGGCTAAGCTATTGCTAGTTAGACACTGGTGACGTGCCAGTATAAATTTTGCATACATCTGTGAAACATGCATGAGTCACAGTTCATTTGCCATTTTCTCAACACGGCACGGGTCAACGTAGCAATCAAGACAAGTCACTGTTCGCAGGGGCTGCAGTGACGTGGACTTTCTTCTTGTGGGGCCGACACAAGGTGTGTCTTGTGGCGTGTTTGGGCCCCACAAGATTGGGGCAAGATTAAATGAGTTACCTATGTAGGTGAATTCTTTGTTAGACTGTTAATTGGTCACCCATTTGTGGCCCACTTTATGTATTTCACAGTTAGCAGCATGTTAATCATTGTAAGGAAATTTGTTTGTGTGTCAGTTTATTGGTCACCAATTTTGTGGCCTAATTGATGTATCTCATCTTTGCAACTTTAATTGTATCACAAGTGTAAGTAGGTTAGTTATTGTAAGGTCACACGTTTTGTATTATGCTTGCGTGTCATCAATTAGTGGCCTGTTTGATGTATTTTACAGTTACAGTTTCTCATTAAATGGTCACCCATTTGGTGGCCCATTTCTCCCACAAAGACATGAGTTGGGTATTCCTTAATTTTGCTGGTGTTGTAGCTGGCCGGGGCACGGCATCACTACCAGTGATGTGGGGCCTTGTCCAGCATTGACAGCGTTTGCAGGGGATCGAAAATTATATATATTCACACACAAACTGATATATTTAGGGGCCCAAGCCTATCGATGGGGTACTTCAACAATTATCGTTAATATATACAGTAAGGTGGTTCCAATCGGGTTTGAACTCACAACATACAGCATCCACCCTCCCATCGGAGAAGCCACAAAACTGCTCGGCCAAATCTCCAATCCCACAATTGGTTCAATAAACAAGCTCATAGTTGTTACAATTTTTTCTGACTGCGACCCCTCCACATGCTGTAGAGTTTGTGAAGAACTCGCGCTCGTATACTCACTATCAAACATGGCACACAAACTTTATCGAAGCAATGAATGCATCGCTTAAACCGACCGAAAGACAGTGTGAAAGAAATTGTGCACTTTCTAGGTTGCAATTGTAGATCGGTCTTTTGGTTAGGGCCCATATTGGTCTTTGCGTAAAAACACTGTTCAAAGATTTTCTTTTCATATACCAATGCACCATTTGAACTGAAAGTTTACTCATATCATCATTAGTATATGTACGTTTATATGTTCAATCATTGCTTAACTGCTTGGGGTCCGGTAACGCTGCTTGCAACTTTGATTCAATTGTGCTAATACCCCTCTGAGTTATCGCAGAATGGATGCAATTAGCTATCGACGACAATACCACTTCAACATTTTCCCGAACCAAATATATTGCTGTTATGTGTTGTAGGAAAACACTGAAGTTGTCGCAATTCTGAAGAAAGCTGCTGTCATTTCTTGCATGATGCTCGCAAGCACATATGCTGAATGTAAGTATCAATTATCCATTTGGTAGAATGCCAGCGTACTGGTATACAAAGGCGCACACATATTATAAATTATAATTTTAAAATAGCACATCATTGTATAATTGCTGGTATAGATGTATTATTTTGCTTGAAATTGCAACCTACATTGCTTACAAACAATTTCCATAGAAAGACGAGTTGCGATCCATCATTTTTTGTGGCACTGCAAGATATCCGAAGCCTTTTGTCGGTCTACACTCTCAAAACTTTGGTAGTTGCGAGAACCAAGAGTATCAAGAGAAATAGAAAAATAAGCTGATAACAATAGCTGTGATTGCATTTTGTAATGCTGCTGCAGCTGCATACAAGCAGGTTAATCTAACTATTCAATGTTTCCCTAGACAGCGTGATGTCGATGGATCGGGCTGACTTCGTTCAACGCCAGTGTTTCACTTGGTTCCTTAAGAATATACATACTTCACGCTACCGGAGGAATTGGTACTTATGAGGGGGACTAGTGGCCCTAATATAAAATTGTGCATTAACTCTTGAGACTCAGGTTTAAGATATAATTTGATGCAAGCACGTATTATATAATGCGTGTGTCTAGAATAATGGATGACGAGTAGTAATTTCATCCTCCCTCACCGAATATCATGACAATATTCACGATTTTGACGACTAGTACTGTTGTTTACACGATTTCAACCATTGTGACGCCGAGTCAGCAAAGATCAACGAACTCTGTATGAATACGGATAATGAAAAACCGAAGGTAACTGTTTCATCTGTGTGGCATATGGATTGTCAGTATATTTAGTCTAATCCGTCAACCCTCACAATAACTACTATGTGAATTTTTAGAGAAAACAACCGCTAATTTATTCATGAGTTTTTTCAGTGTGTTGTGTTAGCTGATTACTTTACGGGTGAACAACTACAGGGCATAGTTGTTTTGTAGCAAATGCATGACATCATACGACACTATCTGCGTAACAGAGAAAAGTTGTATATTGACATCCAACTTACATGCACCCTTCTCCCAAGAACATTCTTCTCACTTCAGAGGGAGTTTAGTCTTTCCTTTGGATAGGACAGATTTTCGAAAGCACGGAAAATGTTCTGTTTTCGAATTTATTTGTAAGAGTTGTTTTATCTTAGGGTCATTTGACAACAGCTTTGGATTATCTCATGAAATTGGTTTTACATTCCCTTGTACAGATGCTGCAGGGTTTCTGGCCGAAATATGCTTCAACAATATACCGCAACTCAAGAAGGGTGCATGGCTCGCGGCTCTCACATTTTAACTTTCTTTCTTATATTGTGATAAAGACTCTAAGGAGTTAGACTTAGGATAAATCACTAGTCTAAAAGAATCGCACAGTATGATGATACCATTCCACCATACATTGCCCATACATTTACAACAGCATTTGATCACTAGAGAAATTCCGACAAAAAACACTGAAGGGTTTTCACAAGGGAAGGTACATGTAAAAGCCGATATTTTTGTGAGATTATTCAATTTACTGCAACATGATACGTACATAGTATAAACCAGAGCATTTATCGGTATCCAGCCTTTCAGAAAAACTAACTTTAAGGGTAAAGGATCTCCTTTGATTAAATAACGAGCCAAGTTATTTACAAGAGTTTAAAGAGTTTAGTATATTTCTCCTCACACATACATTGAAATTGCATACGAAAACAGCCAAATAAACGTTTTATCAATCGATCAGTTTTTGAATATTTTGAGGACTCTCCTCGGTGAAAATATTTTTTTTTCGATTTGCGTTGTGAAGAATTAAATAGGTATCGTGGAATAATATTGTAAGGCGACCAAAAAAATCCAATCAATCATTATTCATAGTGACAGTTCATGTTCTGAAATTCTATTTGTTCGCAGAAATACACTATACTATCAATTTCAAAGGGCTTGTAAAGTCATTCATTAGGACAACCAATCAAAATTAAAATGCCATTTTTGTAAAAACAGCTAGAATCAATAAAAGGTCCAATTTATCGACTTATCAAAACTAATGTGACGCCAATCGTCGCTGGTCGACTATCTTCGTTAACGAGGTAAGATATTATGAAGGTATTTATTATGCTTTTTAAAATTTGAAATTAAATGTGCTACAACCATTTATCAACGTAAACAATCGAAACATATAAGCAAAGAGAATGGAAATTTACGTCGTAAATGTTGCTATGTGGTTATTTAAAATAGTTGCAACAAACCAGACTAAACACAAGAAAATACTGTAACCTTCTGAAATGTAATGAGTTTGCCTATTTCAGAATATATTATGTATACAAATTATTATGTGCTTCATGACAAGTGAATACACATTCGATTCTCTTCGAATTTAAGCTTCTTCTTTAGTATTTCATGGGCAGATTTACACAAATTAGCAAATAACTTCTGCAAAGTCAGAAACGTTTTGACTTTTCAAACCGAAAAACAATTCGTTAATTTAAAAGCATTTTGAAAATCCTGAGTTTGCATTCGATAAAATTTGAATATTATTTTATAAATATTACTTTCGCAAAAGGTCTCAGCGGTTCGATTTCCACATGCTAAATAAAAAAAAATCACAAAATAAGTATATGTTGAATAATATGACGAGAAAATCAAGTAGTTATCCATTTAACTGACAGATTAATACTTCCTTCGGAGTCCAGATATCAGGCCATAAATGTTGGCATTTTTAACTTATTCTTTTCAATAGTCAGAGCCACGAAGAATTACCTGCTTACAAGACTTTCTAGAAATAACTACTAATACCAAGACTATATAAAAAACTGACTTTGCTTTTTTATGTGTTATTTCTAGTAAACAGAGAATTCAACTAACATAGCAAAATGCGAGTAGTCATTGCTCTCATTTCCTGCATGATGTTTTCATCGTGTTTTGCTGGCAGTGAGTACGACTTTATTCCACCTTTTCTTCCACAAGTGTCATTGTGTTTCAAAGGGGATTTGTATTTTCATATATAACTATTGCGTTTACTTTGAGACGTTTATTCAATTATTTTTGATAGGATTTGTACAGACGAATGTTTGAAATAGTAAAATTAAGCTCAGCACTCCTGTGATGACCTGTAAGAAGTGAACATGGTATTTTAGCCGCGTTGATGCTCAAATACGTAGGAATGAGGTAATTTTTTATTGTCTGTTTTCTTTCTGTTTCGATATAGCTCAAAACAATAATCACAAAACTAGTTTTTATCTTGCCTCATCCAATCTGTAGCATGTCAGTCTGGCTGGATAAAGTTCAAAACTAGCTGTTACTTCGGATATCCGTTTGCCATGTATACCTATGCCGAAGCCCAGACTACTTGTGAAGGTATGCGCGCCAACTTGGCAGTAATTGACGATGCAGAGGAGAACCTATTTCTGAAACGTAAGTTGTTAAAGGAAGCTGTGCAAAAAACATTATCACTCAAACATGTTTCTCTTGAGTCAGCTGTCCAACTAGTTTAATGATCACGTTTACCTGATTGATGTATAGAACATGTCATTCAACAGAATCAATAACAAGGATAAAATGTGGAATTAAGAAATATATAATAATCGAATGTATTTTTATTTTATATGCTTTAATATGTTTTTATTTGTATTTTATGTTTGACACATATTTATCAATACATCTATTCATTAGAATACACACAGAACATATATCACATCTGGATTGGTCTAAGTGACGTTGATGTAGAAGGAAGTTGGGAGTGGGAAGATGGATCAAAGGTAAGTTAAGGTACATCTATGCTGTAAGGATATAGCTTTCATGCGGCGAATTACTGTTAAGTTTGCAGCAAGGAAGGAAGGTAGCTGCTTGATTTAAAATATATCTGTTATTGTTAAAGATAAAGACTATTTAAAACGTCTCGGGAGTGAAGTAACATTTATAACTAGACTTAATGGCAAACTGGCATGACATATAACCCGGCATTGCAGGATGTTAGATTTATACGGTAGCCATGTATATCTCAGAAGGGAGACTGAACATATAAATGTATGGGCAGTATAATGAATCCGTCGATCTACATAGAAGCGAAGACGACACGCAATATTTTACTATAAGGGATATGGAATCATGCTAAGGGAAAGACTTTGATGATTATCAGGGTGCATTGCGTTTTTGTTTTTCACCTTCTTCTCATTTTTGCATTTACTTTGGAGGTTGAAAAAAGCATGATTTTTTACCTAACGATTTTTCAATGACAGGTGTCGTACACTAATTGGAATACGGGAGAGCCAAATGACGCTGGTGGCATCGAAGATTGCGCACACTTTTGGTCTAGCCTTGACGGAAAGTGGAATGACTATCCATGTACAACTCGCATGGGATTTGTCTGTGAAAGGAAGTCACGAGATAAAGATTAAAGTAAGTAGTATGTTGAATTTGTAAAAAATGGCCCTTATAATATGTAGTAGTGTTCCACTTTCTTCCGATTGTTTTCCATTCCAAATTGGTGAATAAATGCAGTGAGAACACAAGTTCATAGAGCATGAAGATTATTCCTAAAGCTGTAACTCTCCAAATATCACGTACATTGTAAATACAGTTGGTATTTTAATGCAAGCTTTAGCGTTAAAACTTTTGTCTTCGTTATTTTAACAATGCAAAAAAAACAAATATCATCGATGTGCCAAATTTGAAAATTAGCATGATACTCTATCATAGTTTACGATACCTAACTTCGCCTGATCACTTGTATATTTTTGCATAAAGGTGTAAAATTATATGCGAGCGAGCAGACAGTATCCTGTGTGCTACCACAATGATATATTTTCAGTACAGATAATATTATATCAAGCTCAATGGTAGTCACTTCTTATCTGACAGTTCAGTTTTATCTTTTCTTTGCAGGTTAACGCTAAGAAAAAATTCTCTTCCAAGTTACTCTCTACGATGTCAAATACTAATAATATACCACTTTGAATAGTCATCGGTTTATCTAATATCTGGATTTATTTTGTGTTCCGGTCATGCAATCAGTAAAATAGTAAAATGTACACATTGTTAAATTATTTCGTACTGATCTTCATGTTGAAGTTTGTAACGGAAATCAACCAGCAATCAAAAATAGCTAAATGTACGAATCACCTTGATGGCTTATAAAATACATGAAGGCATGAAGCCGGCGTTTAAAACATTAATTCTAGTTAGGGCTAAACATATCAAAAACGTTTACCTGAAGATATTGTATGGTGACGGTTAGATTTTATTGTACAATCAAATTTAGATTGTTGTGTTTTAATAACGTGTCATTATAACGGAAGGTATAAGAGTTCCAGCAATTCGCAGAACAATCATTTGAGAGGGACCTGTTGCATAATTTCGGGGTTATTTGTGTGAGTACCAGGATGGAGATTGCTGACTTCGTTTTGGTATCCAAATAAACATTGTCTCAAAATAAAAATTCGTTCTTGTCTATGTTTGTTTTACTTATTTGTGTGTGACCGCTTCTTCAGCCTTCTTTTGGTTCGATTTTGCTTTCCAGTCCCTTAGAGACTTATCTCGAACTTCAACTGCATCCACCTCAGTCTGGTTATAAAATGTATTTGTGATGTTTTACCGGACACTATCACAAAATATTGACCCTCACAATTACTGTTTAAACAATTTTTAAAATAACGATATCAAATTTATTCATAACTTTTCTGCGATTCTTTTGAGCTAACGTGCCATGACAGTTATTGATGAGGAGGCAATGACTGAAATACAAATATCGGTTTCAATCGGCGTTGCCTGGTATCTGGTTTTCCGGTACACAGTTTTTTTAGATACGTCTTCTTATAGAAAAATTGTGCTTACATGGTCCTAAACTAGTTTCACCAAGAGTCTGTTTTCGAGAAATACACAAACAAATCGAGGTTGATGAATTAGATTTCGTAATCAACATCGATAACGGAAAAGAAAAAATCTTCCAAATTAAGGACAAAATGTAAAATTTTCCGCAATATCCGCCGAAAAAAACGGAAAGCAGCATTTCATTGCTAGTTTTAGATAATTGAGAAATTAAAATGGCAATTATGATGATAATTGACCTTCATATTTCGGAGATTTAACTTCGTAGGAAAAAGCGTAACCATTTCATTTGTAGACTCGACCATTAACAGGAACATGAGGGTGATTCTACTTAGAGGAAACAGATTTAAATGGCGAACAAATTGATGTTCTGGTACGTGCCTCACAGTGTACTGTTGCAAGGGTAAAGCACAGAATTCATTAAGTCATTTCTATAATTTGAAAATATCATTCCCATGTCAACAGGAGGTGAGAACTCTATCAACGCTACCGTACTGCTCTCAACCCATTGATTATTCCTGAGATCTCATTCATTCATTCAACCAGTCAGATACTTTAGGCCAAAGTAAGTAAATTCTTTGTTTTGCGTCCGCACGCGCCTAGGATCTTTGGAGATTTTTCGGAAAAAACACACAAACTTTATTTTCACAATTTCGCCGTTAATGGCGCTATTTTGTCGCAAAAACAAGTCGTGGCTTATAACTTTGTGACGAAACACTCCTTTACGACAGTGGAACACTAATGGACCATGCGGTGACATAAAACGGTACTCTCTACACATTTTCCCCTGTCGATACTCGCCGCCTCACGTTCTTGCTGTCGTGGTTTTGCACGACAACTTGAAGGCATGGTCATTGCGAGCAATCGGGACTTCAACAGAGAGAAATTCAGTCGGCCGATTGGACTTTTGTACCACGACTTAGAGAGCATGCCAGACGGAAAATCGGAAAATGTTGAAGCCTATCCTACTTTATCGGTCTTTCAGGTTTGCCAAAAATTTGTTTCATCCGTCCATTTTAACTTGACATAAAAACAAACCTTTGATCAGTCCTGTAAACGAAATGCCAGATCTGAGAAAGTTCACACTTTTAGTAGGCGGTCTTAGCTGCTCATGAAGGAGGTCACACTTTCTGCATTAATGACATCGGCTTGTATCTGCAATTCTTGCTGAAAAAAGTAGTTCCTTGTGTTAAGTCAAACGGTTAGTTTAGGAAGTATGGGACAGTGTCCGCGACTTCTCGAGTAGGCTGCTAACTCAAGTGAAAGGTTGCAGTAGTCGTGACCCCATGGCCTTGATAATTGTGTAGAGTTGAACCAAGCCGTTTAAGTCTATTTTGATAACTGTAGTGTTGGAGTTAAGCTATTGTTTTTGTTGCCCTGCGTTGAACGTTTTCTAAGATGTTTATGTCTTTTTGTAGTCATGGTGATCAAGCTTGTACCGCACATTCCAGCTGTGGTCTGACAAGTTGCTTGTAAAGATGAAGAATGCCATTTTTGATTTGATCGACAATTATCGTTTGATGAGATCAAGCATTCTGTTGGCCCTTTTTGCAAACTTATCACACTGGTTTGAAGGCTTTAAGGTAGAATGAAGTAGGACGCCAACGTCATTTTCTTCAATTGTAATATTGCTCATTGAGTATTTATGGAAGGGGATGTTCCAGCCATTATGCATCCGCCAGTGTTCACTCATTTTTGTTGCTTGTCCAAATCAGCTTGTAGAATTTCAGGATCACTACAATTTCGGAGGGGGTAATATGTCTTAGTATTGTCAGTAAATTTTTTTGAGTTTAGAAAGAATTTCACCGCTAGTGTGATTGATATAGAGAGAGTACTGTTCCAAGAACTGAACCCTATGGGACACCACTTGTGACGTATTCTCCATTCAGATGATGCTCCATTTATGACTACTCGCTGTTTTGTATTTGTCAATCAAGCTTTGACCCATTGTAGAATATTTCCATTTATGCCATGATACTTCATCTTTTCAATCAATCTCGGGTGTGGTACTTTGAAAGTGCAAGGGATATAGATATGAAGCGTCAATCTAAATTTGGGTCTGATGAGTCTGTGCTTGGAGATTGGCAATTGCGAAATGATATCATTGATTTTATGGAAAGGAAAGGTGCTGGTGCTCCTCCCGAGGAAGAGTTACAGGGAAGACTTTTGTCAATTATATCACCGGTGTCTTGTTCTCTCTGACCCCATCTTTCTAAACTTAATGCAGAGGCCACAAGTTATCCGAGCTGTTTGGTGTTTTCTTTCAAAGCAAAGACAACTTTCAGCAAAACTATGACATTCCATCAGAGCATAAACATTACCCAAGAAACTTGAAAGAATCGTGCAAGAACTTGAGGACAAAACACTGCTACTGTATACTGTTATGGTGTACCCATTCCTCAAACTGAATTCTATGAGGCTGTTAAGGTGCTTTGCAATGGTATTGAGTTCCAATCGCGTCAGAGGCTCTCTGCAATCAGGTAGGCGACAAGTCAACAGATGTTTGTAATTTGTATGCTTTACAAGGACTTTGAAAGAAGAGGAAAATAACACTATGCTGGTTGGTGCGTATGTTTTATTACACGACAAACGGTGAAAATGGGTCTTTAATACAGTATTGATTACATGATTACGATAAAAAAGATACCTAGGTTTTATTTTGTTGACAAACTTTAAAATAGCTCCGTTTACCTTGCGTCAATTTTAATGCATTTGATTTTAAATGCAGTGAAGTATTAGAGCATGTCATTTATAAAACCTTTTAACTGCAGCACTCTCAATCTTTCCTACTCTTGAGATTATAATAATTTCTGATTTCTTGAACCAAAAACTTCCATGAAATCTTCCCCTACTTCGGCATTTTTTCTTTTTCTGCTGTCTCACACAATTATTTTACCTTTCGCTATAACCATGTGAGTCTCCTCTATCTATCAAATACTTCAGTATCTTTTCCCCGGTTTTTCCCACACCTTGTAAGACCATTTTACAAAATAATACGCACGTAACGTAGCGACACGAAAGAGTAAACTTTTCTTTAAATGCAGTATACAAATCTACGAAGTACTAAATTTGCTTGAAATGATTATCGATACCCCTTTTCGAAATCGAAATAGCTGTTAACATGTACAACATTTATAATTGAATTAACAGTTACTTAAAAATTATCTAACCGAGTTCAATGATGGTGCATTATTGTCTTGCTATAGCTCTGTATATCATGCATCTCTAAAATTCAATGTTCAAGCGGTATCGAAACAAAACCAGCAATCAGAAATCGTCAAAGTATACAAGTTAACACGATATATCTAACAAAGAAGATACATTCCATGACAATCTTAATCAAAATAAAGATTTTACATTCTGAATAATAATAGTGAAAACATCTAGGCAAATTGTTTGTAAAACGTTGAAGTAAAATACTCGTTCTACAAATAGTTACGACCATTTTTAAATGTAATCAGGATTTCGTTAAATTGTAAACACACTTCTTTGGAGGACAGAATTCTATCATCTTGTGTAGTTTCATGTTTCATCTACTTTTAAAAGCATCACGTCCCGCACAGTGCCTTTTCTGTACACCATCGAAAACAGATATCCTTAAAGTGTTTATTAAAGATAAAAAAACCAAAGGAAATCGCCATAATCTCTTTGTAGTTTCTCTATTCATCTCGAAAGAGTCCGGACAATTTAGTAAATGACGTAAAACTGTGTGATATATGAAAAGCCGTATTCCTTTGCTTGAGAAACACTTCCTTACATCTTGAAATATACAACCTCCATGCTAATCATTAGCAAACGGCAAAACCACTGGATCAAGGTATACAGAAATTTAAACAATACTCATGATTTTTAATATTACCATTAAAATTCAGTAAAATATTTTTTGATCCAAAAATGTATCATGTGTTGCCGACACTACTATGCTATACTGTCTCGAAATACAAGAAATCAGTTATTGACCATAATGCTTAATTCATGTTCTTGAACTGAACAGAAAGGTGTCAATTTTTTAGGGTAACGTTGCTTAACTTTAATTTTGCATGTTAAAACAAGTACTGCGTATTTACCGTTTATTTATCGAAAAAACATTTTGTTAGTTAAGGAAAAGGCGTGCATCAGCAAAGGCTGATGTCGGAATATTCGTTCTCAGTGCCTTGCAAAGCATCAACTATACGTTTCAACTACTTTACCGTAAACCAATTGATGCTTCTTCACTGGGTACTCCGTTCACACTTTGAAAATCACCAGGTCATATAGTCTGAATGTCTTGCACCTAGTCCGACATGTCTTCTAGTACAATTCTGTTCTTTTCGGGATTCATCCTGGTGTGTCTTGCGTCAATGGCTTTATCTATTGTCCCAGAACCAACCTTTACAACAGTAAAACCAAAGATATGTGTCATAGTGAACATTATACACCATTGACATCGAAAACTAAATAGCTATTTTCACATTCAGTATTTGGAATCCGCATAAAATATTATGGGACGTTTTATGAAACAAGTAGAGAAAGGAAAAACACATAGTGGTGGGCTAACAACATTCTCTAATTATCAAAAGAGTATTTCTGTTAAATTGTTGAACTGCTATGACATTGGCATTAGTTGTTTTGATAACATATTTCTCAAAGACATGTCTTTATTATTCAATGTCAACACACAAAGATCAAAATACATGGTCCCGTTAACGAATTACTTACTTTACCCTTACGTCAACACGTTTACCCGCAGGAAAAAATACTCTAAGCATTTGGGAAATTTGGATAACCAGCTTCCTGTCTATGGACGTACCTTAACAACGGCAATTTGTGGCCGTCGTAATCGAAGCTCAAACCGGCTTTGTCCTTCTTTAACCCTTTCCTTTAATACGTCCTTCTGAATCTTGAGTCTCTCAGAGTCTTCAAACTCAAAATCCTGCAACGCTTGTTTGTATTCTTCATCTTTTTCAAAGTATCGAGCTCTCAGTACAATCAAAATCTGAGGGAAAAAGTCATAAAAATGCTGACCTGACCAGTAAGAATATGCGACACTTCGGTCTTCAACTACATAATCCGAGGCCCTTTCAACAACCGCGTATTATTTATTCGCTTGCAATCATTCTAAATATAAAAGTGCGATGGCAAATTTCTAAAAGTATGTAACTGTGATCCGAACTTTATTCAAAAGATAGCTCCTCTTGAGCAGTAGTGTAATATTTATGAAAAACCATGGTCTATCTACATATTTCAAATTGATTGGCTTGATATGTAGTTTGCTCTAACGTAAGAATCTAAAGTTTCTCAGGTAGCGAAATATACATTACTTACATTGAATTTCAAAATAGCGATGAATTACAACGTGCTGGGTGATAAGAAAATCGTTCTTCCTGGTGACAGAAAATGACGCCACCTGAGTTCATCACATACATTCTACTTCGATAAACTTTGCGACAATTTAACCCAATACGACGTTCAATGTGCAACAGTCAACATCGTCAGTGTTGCCGCGCTCCAATTGAAAACTTACCCGTACACTGACTGTTTAAACATTCAAATAATATTGCCTTTATCACATTTCCATTCAATGAAACTGCACAGAGGCTAACAATAGGTTTTTCCTCGGTACAGTGTGTACGGGTCAGTGCAACTATTGGTGTTTCCTACACTCAATGTGTTCAGTGAGTAAGAACAGTAACGTGGACGTCGTATTGGGTTAAATTGTTGCAAATTCTAAGGAGAACGTTTGCAATGGATGCAGTTTTAGTAATTTTCCATCGCCAGAAACGTTTTTCTAATCACTCTAGGATATTGTAATTCCTAGCTATTTTGAAATTTACTGTAATGACACTAACCTCTTCATTCGTTGCGACATATCCAAGAAAAATGACAGAACCCTGTGAGAGAGGACAAACGTCATTAAGTCATTTACCAAGAATAAAATTTAGCCTGAGTTGTACACAATTTTTAGATTTATTGCAAAGTGACACACAGAGTTATACAACGGCCATAAACTCTACTTCATGGCATAGTTATGTTCTAAACCACGATCGGAACAAATTTGCGATAATTGGATTTTCATATTTTTCACATTTCTCAAAAGTATTAGGTGCCCTATATCTGAATGTTTTAATATTACAAATTACTCATGAAAACCAGTGTATAACATAAAAAGAAGAGCAGATGAGCTTACATTTGCAGACTAAACACACATAACTTAACCATCCAATTATCCAAGATAAATTCCAATCGCGTTCTAAATAAAACTGCAATGAAATGAAAGATATTCTCCTAAAATACACACTCTTGAAGCATCCTACCCTTAGATTCTAAACACAGAAAGGAACTTTTAACGTCTTTGTCATCAACATTACATCAATTTAACCTCCCTTAATATGTACAAACATTTATTGATCAAGCCCTCTGAGCACGCAAACACATACACATGCGACACATTCAGAATGCATAGACACACGTGTACCCTCAGAAAGATAGACACAAGGACATGTCATGCATACATGCAGTCTGGGACATAAAGACAGCAAGACTCTTAGTTCTTTAGGTTAAAAGTTATTAGAACGCAGAGTCGTTTTAAAACATGATTGACAGATTCTCTGGTGTGATCACACAAAAGGGAGCATAAATATTCAGGGTAACTGTGGACAAACGTTTCTGACTAACCTCCATGAAAATGAAACTTGCCAAGATATAGACAGAGTATACTGGTTTATCCGTCATCACCTCCAGTATGTTGACACAGCGGCAGAAGATCATAATAATATGGAGAATCATTGATGTTTCCATCTTGTTGCTGAAGTAAAATTTTGGTGAAATACTTAAATTCAAAGAGTACAGGCAAATGTGAATAATTTTTACATAGGATATGAAAGATTTCCTTACACATTTAAACATCAGCCTCTGATTATCAAGTATGAAAGCCCTAGCATTTATGCTGAAAACGAAATAGATTCATTTTAACAAAGGTTGTGTTCTTACCACAATATCCTCTCCTCAGGTCCCTTGAAAACCGAGACCAATTCAGTCAACATATTGTAGTTATAGCAATGGGCTAAAATGGTTACCTTAAATAGGAAAAGATGTCAACATGCGCCGGTTCATTATATGCTTACGAATATGGTACAACGTTGTTGCAACAGACGAAAGAAAATACTACATCTCCTGCGATATCTTTCTAAAGAAAGCTAAAACAATACTTTTACCTCACTGAAAGTTAACTGTCGCTTTCATTGGAATGGGACATGATATGAACTACTTCTGTGTCACGAAACGCGATCATATTATATATTTCTCTCTCTTGAGTAAAACAAATAAGATCCAATAATTGTTATTTTAAAGGGCAAGTCTCGCGATAATTTGAGGCTTTTTTCGCTTGACCTCGAGGCCTATACTGTAGTCCTCGTTGTCATTAAAATTGTCATTGATTAAGAAAACATTTTCACACAAATTGAAGCTTATTTGAGAGGTTTTTAAAACAGTTGTATTGTGCCATTATGACAAATACACGGGAAAGGTTACACGTTTTGACTTCGATTATGGCGACATTTTCCGGGAATTGCCTAATTAGCAATGACATCACTAACAGAACGCCCGATGGTGACTTAGTGCATCGGTTATAATGATAGTGAAAATTTCATGAGCGAAATCAGTGCAACTGGGAATGTCACCGTAACAGAAGAAGACAACTCCAAATGGCATTGCATAGATGTTCTTCAGAATTTACGGGCAAGGAGATTTTAAACGATCAGGACCTCAACATAAACGAAAACAAGAGCGGAACTCTCGTCGACCCTCATGACGAGCCCACCACAGGCAAACATTTAGTGCACTACCGTACACACAACACAAGCTACCAAAAGATGAAGAAAATCTGGAGTTGCAAGCCCACCTCTTTATTCCTTCTCATCATGAACTGCCTCGTCCAAAATCTGTACGTAAAAATTCGAATTACACTGACTTTTGTGTAGATACATGTATTAGAGATCCAGTTGGAAATTGTCAACCATTTAACATTTTACACCTGGTCCCGATTCTCGGCTTGGAACTTGTGTTCCCGAATATGAGTATGAAGACTACTTCCCTATACAGTGCGGTGGAATCAATATTGAAGAGTACGAAATACACACAGGGAAGCCGTTATCTATTGTTATCAATTACTCACCCCTGCAAGTAAAAGGGCCATCAGATGACTGAAGAGAGAGATGGCTGAATATTGGGCAACCAAGCAACTGTAAATGAAACGGAAATTTATAACTAAGCATATAAAGGAAATGAAGTTCATATTGTTCAGATGGATTTCTTTGCATGGTCTCAATATTATCTTTCTACATCCGTTGATGTTTACTATTTACTACCAATAAACCTCTAAACTACTTAAGCACCCACCCGCATACCCGGCTAACCGCAGGGATGTACTAAACAGCGATTGCGTACACGCGTACCTGTCCACTTCGAATTATGAAACACAAACTATAAATTTCAGTTAAATCGGAGGCGGGGATCAAAAGTCTATATTTTAGGCCCATACTCTTACCACTGTGAACAGCGTTAATTAGTGAATATGAAGGTAAGGAGCTAGGCATTGAAGAATTTGTTTGAAAGGTAATATGAGTAAGTGGTACAGACAGTAGCTCAGTAGGAGACAGACGCACCGTATAGAGGTCCAGCACCCATACCTTAATGCAACAAATGTCTTTCGTTTCAATTCTAATTACTTTTTACCAAGCCAGCCTACGTCTCTTTTAATCAACAAACATGTATTCCCAACATTAAAATATAAATCCATGCAATCCATGGCAACAACTATCTATTACCACTAACGCACCTGCTAACGCGTACCTTTCAAGTTACTTTCTCACCTACATTTTTGCCTGTACAAATCGACCTATCCACCCAATCTTTCATCAACCTTCTCACAAGCGTGCATAGATAATATCCCCATCTATTCTATGTAAAAGTCTGAATGCTCAGCTACAAATTGCAATAGTAAATAATGGCTTTATAGGAAACACGAGAGAGATGTCTACCTGAATTATGTAATTACCTTTGCTGTTTATCATCCATGGGAAACTGTTCTTTCCAATTAATGAAGACAACACAGGGTATAACCCAGCCACAGAAGGCGTAGATTAATCTGCAAGACAATGGAGCATTCTTAAATATATTTTCTCGAAAGAGGAAATTGAATAAACACTTACATGTTAACCTCTTTGTATACAGTTTGATATTTAATTTTTAGCTACTTGATCTACTAAAAATTTAAATTTAAATTTAAATTTAAATTTCCATGTCATGACTTTTTTGACAACAATACACAAGGCGGTGCATTGAAGTATATTCAGATTTTTCAAGAAGACACGATACGATACATGCTGTATTCGGGAAAAAAACAGGATTTTTACATTATGCTATGTGAAAGCAATATACAGTTTTCAGAAACCTGCTGGTAAATGTCACATCGACATATGGAAGTAGTGAACAACTTATGCTCAAATAATCACCTTGCGCTTGTACTTTTATACACAAAATGCTTCAGACGTTTGAAGAATGGAATACTGAGATTCATCATCCACACAGAGTTGCTGAGAAGGGCATAATGACTGAAAGCCGCTATCAGTTGACAAGATTCCTACGGGAAAACGATGGCATTAGTTACGCAAACATGTTACCAATTGATGGATACTAACCACAAATTTTCTATCAAAATATAAATATTAATCGCATTTTACCTTTGATTTGAAAGTCATAGATAGATAGACAGTCAATGTTACATGAATCAAGCAAAAATGTACAATGTTTTAAAATGATAAATGTATATATATATAGTCAGTTACCTTGTTTTCTCCCGCAGCAAAATTGGCGTCTATAGCAACGAGGATGGGGAAGATTCCCAGAGACAGGATTACCTGGCCTAGGACCAAGTAGAAGTCGGACGTCAATCTAAAATGAAATAATATGAGTTTCCATCAGTCCTATGTGTTTTTCACCGCTGATGTCACGGATACACGTTATTTCAAAAATGACATTATATACAAATATACGCTTTTACCATATATCTTGAAGAGACTGAGGAAGATTCGTGTGCTATTAAATAGTTCACCTGCTGGTCGGAATACTGGCACGATGGTGTGATAATTAACCATCAAAACAATGAATTACAAAAATCAAAGAGGGTGGTGAACTTTTAAGTGTCATGCCATTGCTTCTCATAAAACCTCTCATTTAGCCTCTCATTAAGCCATCCCTGTAACAATACCTGTATAACGCAGGGCAAAATATTCTTACCTTGCCATACAAACAGCCGTGATACTGATAACAATCAATAATGAGGAAAGTGCGCAGGATATTGTCAAAACAACTTTGGCAGCAGCTTCCACAAAAGGCTGTCAAAATGACAAAGGGCATGTTAAATATCTCCTAGAAACTTAGAATAGTTTTCGCTAACAGTAATAGTTATAGAAGCTTGTTTGCCTCAGTAGGACATTTGGACCGATACTATGTGTTAAATGAACATTTTTTTAAAACGACATTAGCATAGGAAATAATTGCACTAGAAAATCAATGCACAACCTTTGGCTCTTTTCCAATAGTCATTATGACAGCAAAGTTTCCGAAGCGGCTGCACGCGCATTCTATGTACTCCCATATCTCGTGGGCATCACGCACAGTGAGACTACAACTATTCGTCGTCCATATCCTGAAGGAAATAGCAGAATGGACGTGGTGTTAGTGCTTTAAACCTGAAGTCACAAAATTAAAAATTATCATGACAATAATTCCAGCAAGGAAAGATGTTTTTCACTCAATTTTGTTCACTAAGAAATATTGCAGTATTGAGCCAATTTGCATCAGTATCGCTGATTCGGGTTTGTTTTTTTCAAGTATGACTTTATCCTGATAATTGACGGTAGTATTATTGACTTGCCATATTGTTGCAAGCATAAAATCACACTCATCAAAATATGATTCACATATAAGTAAAGACATATTTAAGTAGAACGTTAAGCAGAGGTACATTGCGATCACTTTTTGCAACACGAAAGATGCCTTCAAAATGAACAAAGTGGAAATGTTAACGGTAGAATTTATACGATGTTTTCATACCCATACTTAGCTTCTACTTCCATGCTGGAACACTTAGGAGAATAGCCATCCTGTAAAAGAGAAGTGACAAAATAACATTTTCATTTATCCTTTTGTACACTGTGTTATTCTCAGAACTTGTGGGTCAATTTCTATATTGATTAAACTTTGCTTTCTATCGGCATTTTTGTCATTTGTTTAAAACATGTAATAATGCTTATATTACCTCTTTTGTGTACATTCTCATCTGGACATCGATATCAATATCTCCTTGCAGTTTTGGATACACTGACACCGAGATGACAGGTGTATTGACTTTCTTAATTCTCGTCACAGCTGTGATCGATTTTACCCATTGGCGCAGTTTTGGCCTGTAGATAAATAAAGCGAATCAAAGAAGAGTGAGATATGACTGTACATATGATTTTTATTATGTTATAATCTCATAATTACGCATACCTAAGTGAATATTTTACAAAAAATTCACCTTGTTGTGACGGCATCAGATGGTAGAATATCCCCCGGATTTTGGTAGACGTAGGATATCACTGCAAGAGGCATCCCTATACACATTGAAAGAATACGACAAATTTGGTTTATTTGAAAAGGCGATTTATATAAAATTCTTTATTTGTCATCCGCGTGCTTGTAGGTTTTCAGAGAAAATTAAGAAAACAGACACAATATTAACACCATTACAAATAAAAATATTATTTTTCAACAATAATACAAATAATAGTTAAGCTTATGTTAATACACCTGTGTTTTTTGTTAGTGGTTGCTTTTTCCCCTGGCTGGCTGGTAGGTTTTTCAAAAGTCCAAGCACGGCAAACAAAGACATTTCTTTAAATAGCCTAACGGGAAATTCAAAAATGTTACTAATTTGAAAAGGTCCACTCGGACATAATTATCGTCACAGTCTGTATTTGTAATCTAGGTTCGTAGAAAACAGTAAGGGTAGTGGCAATTATCCCGTCGATTATGAAGCACTAGCCACCATTATAATGAAAGCGACTCTACCACTGTCAAATGTTGATAGAAAAGCGTTTTCTTTTAAGAATATGTATATTGGTCAATTACAAAGATTGTGGAGCAGTATATGTTACATTCATGCAAAAATTCGTTATATCCCCAAGGTCTGAATTTATAAAAAGTGCATCAAAATTCCACTTTAGGGATTTTTCAAGTGGCGTCAAAATGTTACAAATATTAATTCCTAAACATCTCGCAACTCTGAAACAGTAGATTTTATCGAACAGAATAATTTCTTTTAATACCTACATGACTCTTTTTCAAAAAAAGGCAACTTATATTTGTGCAATAAAATTGTAATCTTTTTCCAAAGCAAAATCATAAATTGAATCATTGGAAAGGTTGTTGTAAAAGTTGGAAAGCAACATAATATGTTTTCGGTCATTTTAAACAAAGTTATGATACCTGTTGACCTTGAAGACTTTATTTTGTCCAATGTTTTCTGAGATACTTTTAGGTAGCTTTCGGGGACATCAGGATTGATCTCTTGGAGAAGTCTCCTCTTTGTAGATATTGATATTCCAGCGGTATCAACAATGTACTCTTTGGTGGAATTGACAAAAACTCCTCTCAAAGCTGGAAATAAAAGGTACGCTGAACTGTTGCCAATTTCAACACTTTCAAGAAATTGCATTGAATATTATGAATTTGTGAAAAAACGTACTTGTGGTAGTAAATCGGATCTGAAGAGGATTTTTACATAGCTTTACTCACCAATTGTACCATTTGACAATATAACATTCTGCCCAGATTGGCGCATCACTTCATACACTGTGTTGCTAAGTTGTTCAAGAGCAGCAAATACTTTTATTACTCCATCGTTTGGTCCATGTTCCTTTGGAACAAAAAGGGAAAAATAGAAGTACAGAGTACACTGAACTCAATCAAAGCTAAGTCAGGGACGTTTCATGGTGAAGCAATACCGTGCATTATCCACTAACACGAGTCTGGGTGAAAGGAATATCGAATATTTCAAATGTAATTTTAGATGGCTTTGTATGTTCTCTCCTGAATGGAATTACCAGAAAAGCACATGTGCAGTTACTTTTTTGCAGAAGGCATTAGTGCATTGATCTGTAACATTTTGCAAGGGAGAATTACCAAAACTGATTAGATTTTGAAATGTCTGGCTGGAACGATACTCAAGCTATCAAGGCCGAAACTATGATGGAGAATTAACTCTCACAGATACAGCTAACACGGGAATACGGTATGCTTCTAACACCTTTTATTGCCCTTCGAGCTATTGCTATTGCTATTCCTTTGCACAATTGTAAAGGAAATAATTGCAATATTTTGTTCCTTCAGCTGTCAGGTGTGTTGATTAACTGCAAAACTTTATTTCTCTATTTCTGTAAAATATGTCGAATATAATCAAGCTGAAGTGAGTCTACAAAGCAGAAGGCCCAAGTGTAAAAATGGCCAGTTTTGCCAAGTGAAATGTAGGCAGTTAATTTCCCTTCAAATGAAATGGATTCACTTGCACTTTACTGGCAGCTTTACTTAGACTTATAGTTTCAACAGTAACGTCATGGCATAATCAGTCGGTTAAGAGTGTGTCTGAACGCCGTCACAATCACTCCAGCTGAAGCAAAACTTGTAATGCAGTTGATTAAAACTCTGCATGTTCTGTTGCCCGATTTCCTTACATCTGGCGTTATTCAGAGAGAACATGTTTCGTTGAGAATTCACCGTTCGTAGTATTTGTATGTATATTCGTGATAGCTTTTGTAAGTAAAGGGGAAGCTTATGGTATCAAGCCAATTCATGCTTTGATGCAGGGAATTACAGTAGAGTCCATAAGATATCATTGACAATTCTAGCTTGAATATTTACGTTCGTTGAACGGTATACTAAAATACATCTAGGCATCTATGTAGTAAAATGTCATTACGAAAGTTGTAGCAGTAAAATTTTAGTCGTCAAATGTTCCTTCCAATTAATCACTGTTTTATTTTAGCCCTTATGTCGAATCATGCAATGTTTATATGGATTGAAGATACAATATTTTATTGGCTATTATGTTCTGGCTAGAAAATTGCATTTGAAGTTGTAAACTACATTGCATACGTAAATTGTGATGTGATTTAAAATAAAGGAAGCATTACAAAAACCATGCATGACCATTGGCGTTTATTTGAGTTCACATCTGGTTGATTGTGTTAAGAGGCAGAACGTGTGTAGTTCAGAGTTAATCGTAAGGTTAACAATAGCACTGGTTCCCTCACCCGGTACGCCTGCATCCACAGATCCTCATATCCAGGAGAAAGAAGCTGACACTCACGTTCCATGAAAACCTACGTGGTAAAAGCAGGAACAATTGTGGTCATTATTTATAAACGAATTTTGGTATGATTTTCAAGATTTTCGAAAACTATTGAACAATTTTAAGGTTTTGCTTCATCAAAAGAATGGGTTAATTCGTTCAAATCGGATACAAAACTATTGCTGTGGTCTGCCTTTCAAGGAAAGGCGCAGGAAGGACATAGAGGATGATGAATGATGAACTGGCGCGTTCGAGTTTTCAGCTGCAAATAATATTCGAAGTCATTGATGTCTGAGAGAACTAGGCCGAGGACCATAATGAGTAGTTGATGTTGGGTAGATAATTGGCGGTTTGGCGAAATATTTCCATCAGGAAGAATAGGAATTCTTTAAGGATGTCGACATAGTATGCTAAAGATGATTGATGCACCAAAAGAGTTATAAATGTATAAAGTCTTGGAGAAATAGTGCGTAAGTGCTGTTTAAAAGATAAACAAATCAACTCCGCACTTTTACGATATGATTACAGGGAGTTTTTTGTTAAGTGGTTAAGTTTTTATTACCTGAACGTACTGTTGCATAACTTCGACGCTAGAACTTTCGGAATGGGAAATTTTTGAAGCAATATTTAACAACATGTCACTTAAGAGTAGCAGATCACCTCCATATGCCGAGCTGTCAGATTTTGATATATTGGTAAGAGAATCCAAAACTGCAACCGCATCGGCTACACCTGTTATATTTGTGATCTATAAGTAAGGGGTTCACACACAAAAAACTATATGTAACTCTTTCAATAACATATCGGTTTTGAATCACAAAAATAGCGAATAAGTAAAAAGCATGAATTGGTAATGACACTGTGCCAATATGATTCGTTCTTAATCTATATAATGATGTTAACATGGTGGATTCGCCGAAAGCGCCGCGAAAAATAATATGTTCATATGCCGTTTGAAATATGATTCGTTATATATTGAACATGGTTGCCATTCAGTGATGTGAAAACAAATTTAAGAATCGAAGGATATTGAAGAAAATTGTTTCTTTCATCTGTGCATGAAACAGCGACTGAGAACATTCCAAGTGTGAAATAAGCGTAAGCATTTTTGAATGGACAAAAATACACTAGGAGCGTTTTTCCATGCACATTTGAATATAAGTGGTGTTGTTGGAACTCGCACCTGTTTGAATACTTGTACTAACTCCCTTGTCCTACATTCGGTTGTGTCCGGTTTCTCCCATTCACCATCAGCATTACAGAATCGTCTCATCACTCCTGAAAGTTTAAGAAAATATTATATTCATAAAATACACTGAGCACTATGTCATCAATAATGTTTTGCTATGTTCTTTGCAGCCAACCATCTTTGCTTATACTTAGCATGTTACAGGCATCAATGTAGAAAATGTGTTGTGTCCTTTAACCGACATTTACAGCGACGATTTGAACTACAATTGTCTGTCCTATATATGTAAATAAAGGTACTGTAACAATAAACTAAAAAAGCACACGATGTCAATACTTGACCCCCTAATTATCGATATCAAAGTGATCTTATATATTGTTCGAAACAAAGAAACCCTGTCATTATATTTTGATTTTCTGCATACTGTTCTATTACTCGATTTGCAAGGGCAACCACACTAAAACACATGTTCTGAAATACTTCCTACAGAAACATTGTACCATTTGACTATTAAGGCAAATTTTGTTTGAGAGGTGGCTTCATTGCTGCCTGATAAATGCTGATGTAACTGCAACGGTAAGCGAGGAAAATATTACAGCGCCATTATCTGTAAAGTTTGACGTATTTTCATAACCTTTTATTCTGTATGTTTGCTAGACTGTCTTGTTCAACTATCATTCAACTTCTAAAGGTAATCTGTACGTATGCTAGGATAAATTGCATTTCCGCAATTGAAATTAAGTTCGTACTTAAACTGGAATTCATCTATGAAAAATAACATAGTGTATTATTAGCTATTTGGCCAGTTTTGAAGGCTGGTTACGTTGATTTCAAACAACAGTGAGGTTCAGAAGAGAAGTACTTTATTAGTGCAACCACAATAATAACAATAAAAGCGTTGCAGCAATTGTGAGTCATGCAGTTACACATAGCTCTGCACCTTGATAAAATGTGAAAGTGTACCATGTCGACTTACCTACAGAGCCATGGGGACAGGGAATCCAAGTCGAATGGTGATTTGCTTCTGTTGCTTCCCATGTATAGTTCCCATCTGCTGGACAATATCCTACCCCTGTATTAGAATTAACGCAAGTAAACCCATGTTGAATTAACAATCAACAATTAGGATAGATTGAAGATGTTGCATATCATAAAATCATCGAAGGCAAATACTCCTCCTCCTCCTCCACCTACTACTACTACTACTACTACTACTACTACTACTACTACTGCGATATTGTAAATGTCCTGACTGGCATGAAGTGGCCAGTGAGTCTCGTTTTGGTAGAAACCACTCTTTACCATTCAGCTATTTCAAATACTTGTCGAGCCATTCATATTCTTGGTTCATGAGTCTGCCCATGGATTAGAATAACCACTTACCAATTTCCTGGCCACGTTGATTTTTGCTCTGTTCTTGAACACTGCGTTTTGGCACACAGAGGCCATTAATCTCGATAAATCCATCTTGGCAGAGACATTGATAGCTGCCAGGTGTATTGTTACATATTCTTTCCAAGTCGCAATTATGTAATCCATTTTCGCACTCATTGTTATCTGTAGGTTTAACATTGAGTAATCCCTCAAATAACTATAACATAAACATTAGCATATATAACATCATAAAGTCATCTGAATTATTCTATTTACCTAATTCAAATTACTCTATTCTTACCTATACAACTGTAAAACTCGTTAAGTCCATCGCTACACGTAATTGAACCCTCAAATGAAGCTGCGTTGTCCTAGCCTCATTCCTTTTGGACACGTAATATCTACTGTTACGCCATGTGGTACAATAAGATGAGTCACAACTTCAGATGCACTGATGTTAAAGATACATGGAGTTTTGGCAACAGGATCAGTACAGAAACAAGGTGAGCCATCAGCTGACTGGGTCGATTTACCTATGTAAATGCATGATAAAGATATATAGGCGAGCGGCAGACACACCATTTTCACACTTAATGTACCCACCTTACATACGGCCACATCATACATCATTTGAAGCTTATTATCTCTACTTCAAGAAAATTGACGATGTGGAGCTGCCAAGTAGGGCCATAACCCCCTAATTTGCATAATTCACATGGGTACCCAATTTGCATAAATGTGATATAAAATTAGGAAATTCATTGTTAACTACTCTAAACATACTTTTAAACTATGAGTGATATATCAAATGAAAGGTATTTGCATGTAGAATACAAAATTGATATCCAAAAGATATTTTAAAATGGTTTTACTGAAATGTTTTTATATTAATACTGAGAAAATATTTAACCCTTTGAATAACAATATCTTAAAAATTTGAACACATACAGCCACATCATACAGCCACATTATACATCATTTGAAAGCTTACTATCTCTACTTGAAGAAAATAGACAAGATTTAGTTGTCAAGTACGGCCGTAGCCCCAAATTTGCATAAGTCCACGGGTACCAAATTTGCATAAATGCGATTAATATTAGATATTTATTATTCACTACTCGAAAAATACTTTTAAACTATCGAGTGATATATCAAATGAAAGGTATTTGCATGTAGAATACTAAAAAGACATCCAAAAATATATTTAAATTCATTTTACTGAAATATTATCATATTTATATTGAAAAAATATTTTCCCCTTTTCAATAACAATATTTAAAAAAAATTAATACAAAAAGCCAAATCTTACAGCATCATCATACGTTATTTAAAAGCTTACTATCTCTACTTCAAGAAAATTGACAATGTGGAGCTGTCAAGTACGGACGTGGCCCTTAATTTGCATAATTTACATGGGTACCCTATTTGCATAAATGCGATATAAAATTAGAAATTTATTAACTACTATAAACATACTTTAAACTATCGAGTGATATATCAAATGAAAGGTATTTGCACGGAGAATACAAAATGGATATCCAAAGAGATATTAAATGATTTTACTAAAATTTTTTCGTACTAATGGAGAACAATATACTTTAACCTTTTAATAACGATATTATAATAATAATAATTTTAACACGTAGAACCGCATCACACGACCACATCAAACGTTATTTGAAAGCCTATTATCTCTGCCTCATGAAAAAAAGACGATATGCAGCTGACAAATAGGGCTGTAATGATTTAATTTGCATAATGCAAAAGGGTACCTAATTTTCATGAATACAATATAAAATTACAAAAATCAATCGTAGAGTACTCTAAACTTACTTTTCAACTATCAAGTGATATATCAAATGATAGGTATTTGCATGTAGAATAGAATCATGAACTCCAAACGTGTATTCAAAATATTCTTTTTGAATATTTTCAATTAAATCGTAAACGTTTTGACTAGTTTATAATATTCAAAATATTGTGTACTAATAACGAATAATGCTAAAGTTTTGGGGATAAATATCTGAATTTGTTTTGCACTGATTTTTGTTTATTAAGGATACGAAAACTGGAACATTTCCTGTCTAATTCCCATATAGCTGAACAACAAGAATACATAAAACCAATTGGAACTAATTTGGGATAATTGGGTCTTCATATTTTGCAAATTTTCTAAAGCGTGTTTTGTGCTCAATAGTTGAGTGTTGAAATATAACAAATTACTCTTAAAAACATTACAAGTAAAAAGAAAAGCAGATGAGCTTAAATTTGCAAATTAAACCGACATTACTTCACCATCCATTATCCCAAATTAGTTCCAATCTTGTTATAAATAGCTGTGTGTTGAATGGCCCTTTTTGTATTATTGATGTCATTTTTGTTTCAATTTCTCTAGAAATCTTGTTTGATGGAGACATCATTGGTTACTACATCTGTGTTACATCTGTATTTTCAGTTCAGTTATGTGGAATATGTAGACGGAAGGCACCATATTTCATTTATCGTATTTATTGTCATATAATGAAGGAAAAGCAACTCAACACACCGTTCATATCTTCGTTGTTTGCATTTTGTGTATGATATTGTGTATATTGTCTGTGTATATTATGTTTGGCTGTTTTATATAAAGTGTTAATTAGCCATGGCGATTATTCTAGTTAAGAGTAAAACACTAGCACCACTTACAAGTTGGTACCTTATGCTAAAAATACAAGTGAACAAAATGACGCCCACGAGAAAAGTTCGTGGGCCGCCCAATTATAAGTGGATGATGCAGTCCAACCTTTCACAGATCAAAATTCATTGACTATTTTCTCAAATAACTTGTGAAGAAATAAACAACATACATCAAAGATACAACAGATTTTACACGGAAAATTGAGACAATAAAAGTTCCGGCCAATGCGACATTGGTAACACTAGACATTGTTTCAATGTACACCAATACAACGGACAATGAACCAATGGAATCAGTCGACAGAGCATTAAATCAGGAAAGATCATCAAATGATATTGCATAATCAAACAACCAACAACAAAATACATGATAGTTATGCTGAAAATAATCTTGAAAAACAACACTTTCAAGTCAACAGTGAATTTTACCGTCATGTATTTGGGTGCGGTACGAGATCTCCAGTTTTACCAGAAATTCCCGACATTACATTTCACAAGACAAAATGAGAATAATTCAGCAACACACTGAACAAATAGTGCTCTGACTGAGATTCAGAAACGATGTATGATTCTCATTGGAACTCAACACGAGCTTAATGAATCATATCAAACATGAAAAAATGCATCATACTTTCAAATTTTCGAAAGCTCTTCTCAAGAAATCATGTCGTTAGACCTCATTATCTATAAAGGTCATCGGTGGAACAAAGAGGACATTCTCGACTGCAAAACACACACAAAACCAACAGATACATTGCGGTTCACGAAACCAAACGGCAACATTCAAGGGCCTTGTTAAACGCGAAACATTACGATACATTAGAACAATCATGCAACAACAAGGCAATAGAGAATACAAGATATTTTCGAGATAAAAGTAATGAAATGCGACCAAACGATTCTAAATCTGTTAAATTATTACTAATTTGGACAATCGGATGACATTTAAATGTTATTAAATTTTCATTAAATTAATTTCAAAACCTTGGAATCGTAAATAGTACAAGGGAACCAAAACATTTTCAGGTCCCCTATATGCTGATCAAAATCTCCAAGTACCCCTCTACAATCTCCAAAAATTTTCGAATCCAACCCGAATTCCTCTGCCTCTCACCGTTATTTGTGAGCGTAGCCTAATCACATACATAAGAAACGGAAATATAAGCGTTACGATGATGCCAAACTTCACAAAACCTACAACAGTCCGATCTCCGATTCAAATGAGCGTACACAAATACAGCCTGAACGAACAGTAGACATCCTAGCTTCCGTACTTGAACAAACTGAACTTTCAGTGGAACAACTCGATTGGTAACACCTACAATCATTCAATCAGTGCACATGAAAAATGAAGGGCTGATGAAGACAACTCAGTACTCTCAAAAGGTAGCATCAAAGGATCGCGGTGTCACATTAGTCTTGCTACCCCATGGGGCAGAACACGTAGATTAGGGTTACGTCTCGCCATGGCAAATCAACACTATACATAAAACGGCCAAACATAACATAATATACACTTACAATATACACATGTATCGTACACAAAATTCAAACAACTAAGATATGAACGATTTGCGGAGCTGTTTTCTCTTATTACATGTCACCAATTGTGTCTACTGTCGAATTAATCTTCCCTGCACAGACCTTTGTTCCTGCAAAGGCAGCGATAACTGTGGCAACCCTTTTACTCATGACAATGCTGGTGAAGAAGAGGATGATGAATTCCTACAATTACTAGATTTACTGGAAATGACATGAATGATTTGGATCATGAATCATGCCATTACTTTGACTGCAGCTTACTCTGACACATTGTTTCAGCTACAAAGCTACATTTCAACAACTACAATAGTGTCTTTCGTGTGGATCTTTTTGTTGCATTGATACTTAAATTAATTTTTTTAAATACCATTATTGAAAAGAGGAAATATTTATTTCGACAGAAATATGAAAATATTTCCGTAAATTAATTTAAATATCACTTTTGATATCAATTTTGTGTTTTACATGCAAATACCATCACCACAGACCATATATCACTCGATAGTGTAAAAGTGTGTTTAGAATAGTTAACAATGAATTTTCTAATTTCATATCTCATTTCTGCAAATTGCTTACCAGTGTAATTTATGGACATAAAGGGGTACGGCCTTCCTTGATAGCTCCACATTGTCAATTTTCTTCAAGTAGATATAATAAGCTTTCAAATGACGTATGATGTGGCTGTATGATAGGACTCTATGTGTTAACATTTTTAAAATATTGTTATTCTAAAGGGGAAAATATTTTTTCCATATAAATATGAAAATATTTCAGTGAAATCCATTTCAATATCTCTTTGAATATTCATTTTGTATTCTACATGTAACTACCTTTCATTTGATATATCACTCGATAGTTTAAAACGTATGTTTAGAAAAGTTAACTATAAATTTATAATACTATATAGCATTTATGCAAATATGGGTATGCGTGTTTATTATGCAAATTAGGGGGTTATGGCCCGATTTGGTAGCTCCAAATTGTCAATTTTCGTGAAGTAGAGATAATAAGTTTTCAAATGACGTATGGTGTGGCTGTGTGTTGTTGCTGTATGTGTTAAAATTTTTAAAATATTGTTATTCAAAAGGGGAAAATATTGTTTTCCATATAAACATGAAAATATTTTTAGTATAATCAATTTCAATATCTCTTTGAATATCCATTTTGTATTTTACATGGAAAGACCTTTCATTTGATATATCACTCGATAGTTTAAACGTATCGTTAGAGAAGTTAACAATAAATTTCAAATATTATATCGCATTTATGCAAATTGGGTACCCTTGTTAATTATGCAAATTAGGAGGTTATGGCCCTACTTGGCAGCTCCACATCGTCAATTTTCTTAAAGTAGAGATAATAAGCTTTCAAATGACGTATGATGTGGCCGTATGTAAGGTGGGTACATTAAACTCCTAAAATAAGGCCCTTTTTGTGGATTCGCCGCTCGCCTATATGTCGTGACAAATCAAATTTTAACGGTCCTAGTTGGTCTTGAAAATATAGTGATGTGTACCATTTAAATTAAACTTTTCATAATACAGATGATCATAGATGCTTTGAATGTATCAATGCAAGGAAAATATTCGGAATTTTCTAAATATTTTTACAAATAGGGCACCCATAAGTTAATTTTAACCTCAGTATCATATACACATTATCAATTAGTCGTCATCACCGGCGAATCAGGTTAGGCTTTCAATGTATACACATTAAATGAGAAGCTGTCTTGATACGCGCTGTAGGCTTTGCAAATGGATCATTCCATTGATTGGATCGCGGTTTTTTGCGGTCATAGTGACTGATGCAGTGTTTTCAGTCGTACTTTCTAAATTTGTGTGTCCCTGAGCTTCTGTGTTAGAAAGCTTATTTGTAAATGATTTCTTCACCCATGGCTTGTTCTACTTGTGGATTTTAATTTCTGTTTGTTAGAAGTCATTTCAATTTATTTTAAAACTGTACAATTAACGAAACCGGAATGTTTTAAACAACGATAAGTCAGGCAGTAATCACGACGTTGTCGACTGTTGACGTGGCATTGTCAGAACAATGGCACAAGGCAAAGAGTCATATTAATGCTGTCGGCTTTCTTTTTCTCGCCCGCTTAATATTAGTAAAGCATGTACAAACCGATGGAACTAATGAATGAAAACGAAAAAGAAATCATCCTAAAATCTGATTTGTGATGTCAATATAGTCGCCCCGAGAGCAAGCGCCCTCAGACATCGTGAAGCTTTAAAATGAATCAACCGATGCCTGTTCTCTGGCAAGGCCTGCATCGTGCCGATAATTTTTTGCACCAGTATCCTTTTGACTGTAAAGAGTAAAGTCAACTTCTGTTATTTTGATATAGTGATCTCAAATTGTTTCTATAAAAAGACGCAATCGGTTCATGGTATTTGCAATGAAATTGTCTTTGGTGTTAATTATGTAATGTTCAACGCGATGAAAAGATGCCGATAAATAGTTGAGCACTATCCTATAAAAGAGTTAACTTATTGTCCATGCAAAATATAGAGTATCTGATCATCAAAACACCTAAGCTTACGGGCAACTAATATATTTAACGTGTGCTCAGACTTTTAAGACCACTGACCGGAGATTCCATTCGCAAGTCACAGTGATGCAACCATAATATAGAATGTATATGGGAAAGTTATAACAATGATTGTTCCAAGTACAAGAGTAATAGGATTATTCATGCAACTTGTTTAAGTTTTAATAAAATTGAACATGCTTTTCAGAGCTCAGGTCAGACCGAGTTTTCATACACAAAGAACAAGCAACAGTATTGAAACTAATTTGGGATAATTGGATAGTAAAGTAATGTCGGTTTCATCTGCCATTGTAAGCTCATCTTCTTTTATTTTAAAGTTTACACTTGTTTTTATGAGTTATCTGTAATATTGCTATAATTCAGCTATAGAGCTCCTAACACCTTTGAAAGATGTGAAAAAATTGGAAGATCCAATTATCCAAAAATAATTCTACCTACGTTAAGCCGTTTACTCCGAAGTACAAGTTCATATATTCTCGTATTGGTAACATTTTACATTTGCCGATCAGGTGATGGGAATGCAATGAATGTGTAAGCTGCAGGAAAATTTTGTAAACAAATTTGCAAATCCAGATTTTCGGAAAAAAAGAGGCTAAACTTAGCGCACACATGCTTCATTTTATTTTGTGATTGATTTCGCTCTTGTTTACAATCATAATTTACGTTTTAGCTATAAGTTACTATTATTGTTCACATTCACGGGCATGTAAATATCTCATCTCAGAAATTCGTGACGTTGACGTTCAGGTAAAACGTGTAGCCAAACCTGTCTAACTTTGTCGCTACGCCCATTTTACTGCCACGCGAGTTTAAAACATTGTGCTATCCTGTGTCTATATTCAACCTTGTGCGGATCTATGTATAGCAGCTGATGCCATAGCCAATGACACCCAGATTATGCTGTCTCGCTATCCTGACGCTTCGATGTTTATATCGGGTGATTTTAATACCTGATGATAAGAAAAAATGTTGCCATACTTCCATCAATAATTCGATGTTGAAAAAGAAAAGACTATCGATCTTTGCTATGGGAATATTACCAACGCGTACACTGCCCGTGTTCGTGCACCTCTGGGTCGTGCCGACCACAACGTAATCCAGCTCATTCCAACTTATCGCCAGGTGCTCAAAAGAATGAATCTTCAAAATCAAGGTTCATCATTGGTCAGAAGATTCCGCCGCACAGCAGTAAGGCTACTTTTCCAGCACTAGCTAGGATGCATGTTTTCATACCAGACACAAGTTTGAATGATCACGCATCTGTCGTTACTGATTATATTAACTTTTGTACGGACTAAATAGTGTCTACAAAGTCTGTTTTAGTTTATCCCAATTCAAAACCATTGGTAACTTCAAACGAAGGGCTTTGCTTCAAATATCAAGATAGTGACTGTAACAGTAAAAAATCGCACACAGTTAGGTTATTACAGCTACGAATTCGTTTTACCCTCGAATTCGACCAAATACGTAAGCACATTAATACATAGCGAGACGTTCTCGTAAGTGATTGGTCTTTCATGGCTTTTGTGTTCCATAAAGTGTTCCATAGTTTTGCGCCAGTGTATGAGACTGAAGATTGACCTGCAGATGTATACATTCTAGGCAATACTAAATTCATGTCCACCTTTTGGCGGGTATCGTAACAAACGTCTACAACATGAAAGTAATCTTATAAGTCGTGAGGAAGATTTTGCTGATCAGAAGTAAATCAAACATGAAGGTACAGACTAGTATCTTGAAGAGCTTATGAACATCCAGAGTACGTACTAGATTGTTGGACAAATTCAAAGGGGAATATGGCTCTCGAAATTCAGAGAATGTTATACTACGCATACACTTTTTCTGGGTGATATAAATTGGTTAAAAAATACGATGAAAATGTATTTCCATACTTCTAAGCCATATCTTACATAAGGGTTGAATAAATGATATATAGAGCAAAATAAGAATAGTTTGTGAAACAACATGTCCCCATCTAAATAATATTCCAGCCTTCTTTCTTATCATCGCGTTTACCTCTGTAATGTTTGGTTCCATAGAAGGTGCTCATCAATAATTACCCCGACAAATGATGCTTGATGACTCTGAAATAGAGGCTGATTTCTCACACACACATTAGGGAGCGTTCAGTTATTATGGCCGGAGATTTGCAAAAATTTCAATGATCCCCCCATTGCTTGAGTAAAGCTGCACACACAAACACCTGGATAGGGTGCGGGGCGATAGAATAATAAAAAAGATTCTCAGATTTTTCAAATGACCCTCCACACAAACTCACAAGTTGTTAATGTTCAAATTTCCCCTTCTGACTTGCTGTAATTTTGAAATTACCCCTCAAAGGGATTGGACAGAATTACAGGTAGATCGCAATATTGTTGCACAAGCCTGTGTGTACCAAATTTTGATATTTGGATTTAATTGGTAATCAGCTATTGATAATGTTGATTCACTATACATGGTAGTCTATGAGAAAACTATGTAATACTTTTTCAATACAAAACTATATATGCATTTATAGATATTTGATAATTGACATAAATGTACTTAATTGGAATAGGATGGTTACAACTTGTATGTGGACAAAAACTTTGACTTGAGAATTTCACCAAAAATGTTCATCCAGTATATATGGGAGTCTATGATAAAATTGTGAATAGTTTTTTTCAATGAAAAACTTGCTATACTTGTGCATATTCAGACGTTGAATAATTAAAATAATTATACTCGATGAGAATATCATGGTTAAAAGTGCATATTATGTGTACAAGAAATCTGATTTTGGAATTGCACTGAAAATGTTCATCCACTATACATGGAAACTATGAATATTTTGTCCAATACAAATATAGGTAAATCTGTGTATTTATGTACTCTCCATTATTAATATTAACGTACTTGATTATACTAGGGTGGTAGCAAATGGATGTGTTTACCAGAAATTGGATTTTGGAATTTCACCGAAATGTAGATTAACTGTTCATGGGAGTCTATGAGGAAACTATGAATATTTTTTTTCCAATACAAAAATAAGTAAATCTGTGTTTATGTACTCTCAATTATTACTTGATTAGACTAGGGTGGTTACAAATGGATATGTGTGCAAGAAATTAGATTTTAGAATGTCACCAAAATGTTGATTCACTATACATGGTAGTCTATGAGGAAACTATGAATATTTTTTTTCAAATACAAAACTATCTAAATCTGTATTTATAGACGTTTGATAAGTTATTTTATTGTATTTAGTTAGACTAGGATGGTTAAAGGTTGAAATGTGTGCAAGAAATTGGATTTTGGAATTTCACCCAAATGTTGATTCACTATACATTGGAGTCTATGAGAAAACTATGAATAATTTGTGCTTTTTTAGGTGTTTGATAATTGATACAAATATACTTGATTCAAATAGGGTATTTGAAAGTTCAGATGTTGACAACAATTATGATATGGAATTTCACCTAAAAGAATTATTTCGGAGAATGAAATCATGCAGCGAATCATTTCTATCTCCCAGAATATTTCTGAACACTGAAACTCTGCCGGGACGGATTTATGAAAATGAAGTGACTCCCTCTCCGAGCTGTTTGAAAAATACATAAGCCCCCTTTGCAGTTTTCAAATTTAAGGTGACCCCCTGGATTTTGCCGGCCCATCCCCGGCCATAATAACTGAACGATTCCTTACCATGTTAATACACTGCTCTACGTTTTTGATGGAAAAATACATAGTTTGTCTTATTTATGTTTAAGGTGGGCCTATCAGCGTCACACCAACGTGTTACATTTCTCAAGTGATTTTCTTCTAGTTAAAGATCAATACAGTTAATAATATTGGAATATGTATGAAAATGATTGGAGTCATCTGCAAAAATACACGAAAGTTGAAATAATCACCTGAATTGGGAAGATCATTATATGTAAATCAGAAAAATGTAGGACCAAGTACTGACCCCTAAGGGACCCCACATATTACAGGTAATTGAACAGAATTAATACAATCTACATACACATACTGATATCCCTGATTTAGATAGTCTGCAAACCATAGTAAAGGACTTCCTCTCACACTACAATGCACCATGTTTCATCAAATTTGATGCAGTATATCTGGAAATATCACACAAATTAGGAAAGCTCATTAAATATGCCAAAAGAATTTAATTAACATGATACTGATAAACATCGTTATACACAGTCAGAGAAACATGAGCTCAACATATGTACCGAGTTTCAACAAATCTGATGAAGTATCATCTCTTGACATATCACCCTAATTAAAAAATCCATTAACTATGCAAATATCGAATTTATTTTACTTGATACAGCTAAATGTCTTTGCATGCTACTACAGCACTGTAAGATCAACATCTGTACAAAGTTTCATCAAATTTGGTGAAGTATTTTTCGACATATTACCGGAATTATGAAAATATAAATATGCAAATTAGCAATTATTTGACACAATTTTTACAAATGTCTTTGTGTGCTCTGCTACTAGACCTGTGCAAGATCAACATATGTACAAACATTAATCAAATAGACCCTATTTGGTGCTGTCCATAAAGAAAAAGCTCTTTTTAAAAAATCACTAATTATGAGTGCCCACCTAAAACAATCGACGTGCATATGTATATGTATTTATCCGTGTACAAAGTTTGAAAGGAATTGGCACAGGCATGTCTGAGATATCTGTGTGGACGAACGGACGGTGCGCAAACCACAAGTGCCCTTGACTTCGTCCGCGGGGACAAATTAAAACATGCGCACGGTAAACCAGTGCCGCACTGGCCTGGTACATGCCGAATAATACAGAGCGCTATTTGCAATACATAAAAATATAGAGAGATGTTGCGATATAAAAACATGTTGTGCGATTTTTGAGCGTTTCAATCATCAACGGCCCCTTACATGTACACAGAACTACCGACAGCAGAGAGCGTTTGATATTTACATCGGTCTTTTGTAAAAAAAATTGCATACATCGTAGAATTTTGTGAAACTTAAAGGGACATTGGTTGTAACTGTTGACTAATTTTTCACCACTCTGTTTCAATGTATGTTGATAAATGTATACTAGTCCGGACCTGAATACAAAATTTAAACAACAACAATGCAGATTATACTCATATAGGATATATTTATTAGCTAAATATTAAGAATTTCTCCATGGTTCACTCCATGGTTCAAGGATTCAAACCAGAAACTGCCGATGATACACAGAAACAAACAAAATAAAAAAGTTACAGCCAATGGATCTTTAACTTTGTTTACAACGTCATTATCAACTTTTCAGACATCGGCTGCCAAATTTCTCTTTAAAATTTTAAACCCAATTTTAAACAAATACTCTAAGCACTACAATCAATCAGGGGTTCTGTGGATATGACTGATTAGGTTTAAGTGTATCATTGGTTTCAGACGAAGTACTTACATCAAATGAATACGCATTCACTGGTCTTTTCCCTCGACTACCATGATCTTTAGAAATAACATCATTTTCTTTATAATTAACCTTGAAATTTTTGAATCTCTTTTCACCTTGAAGAAATCATAATAGTGACATTACAAAAATCAAGAAAGGAAATCCGTTATACGATTCTTTGGATTATATTTATGCATCTCTACGCAAGTCTTCAGGAAGTAAAATGACGCCAAAATCTATGTACACCCTCAATCCCACAAGGATTGAGCGTGCACATGGATTTGTGGTGGATTTAATGGATTTGTGACGTTGGACAATCAAAAAGAGACCGCAAATTGTTACAGAGATCGGCATTTTATGAGGATGTCCGGGGACAGATTCTGTCCACCCTTGACGAACGTGGTGATTGTGGTGTAACTGCACTTATGAAGACATTTCATCTTCATGATCACATATGTCTTTGTCTCTTAAACACACATTGTTTTACAAATTTGAGTACCTTAACTTAAATTCAGTTACTTAAACGTGTAAATTTTATCTCCTGTGAATACACGCTGACATGATTTGCCATATTACCTTGTAAGTCAAAATAAAATTGAACTTTGAAGTTATATAAACAAAAGCACGCTTACGTACCTAAGCTATGGAATGATGTAACGCCTAAGCTTTTCGCGGACGTGATGACCATCGAAAAAATAACTTAAATACTGCCGCTCTCTTTTACAACATCGTATGGGATATTCCATCACTTCAGAATCTAACTGCCCTAATTTTGCAAGGATGGGGATATGAGTTGGTCTTTTGAGAATTTGGAGATATTCAGCCGATACTGCAACATACCCTGTCGACGGTGAATTACTGTTTGAGTAACAGCGGCGTTTACATCCGCATCCACGTTCGGATAACTGCCTCAACTGAAGATCTGAACAGGTCGCCATCACCTTCCTCGACAAAGTGATCATCATTTTCGATTGAACCGGACTGTAACTGTGAGTAGTAAGTCTGTGAAGTTCAGACGGCTCTACCCAAGGTGGTGGTGGTGGCGGCGATCCTCATCATAATCTGACAATTTCTCATCGAAGTCAGCGAGATAAACTAGAAAATTTGACCGGGACTGCAGCGAACTAAAAGTTTCTACGATCTCATCTTGCCTCTGTTTAAGCAGGTGATGCGGTCCAGCGTTGGTTTGGGCATTGAGCGGTACGTGAACGGCCATTCGTCTTCAGCAACGTAAACACGAAGTACGATTATGACACCGACGTCACGTGTTGAAAATCACAGACGTGGTGGGAAGAAAACTATCTACACTGAGCGAGTGTGCCTTTCCAATGCCTCAAAATTAGTTTAATGAAAGTGAAACTAAACCCAAGATAAGAATGTTTATGATAAAGTCATCAACTAGTTTATATTGTAAATTGACGTCTTACTCAAAGAATCACGGCGTTTACTATACCGCAGCGCTCATTGCTTATGTGAATAACATCATAGACTTAGGGTTGCGTATGCGGCCCAAATGCAGTTGATCGCTGTTCGTTTGCATGGTAGCAATCTTTAAGTTATCTCGATTGTTGTCAACGAACAGAAAAAAAACGGAAAGAGAAGATATGCTAAGAACGTGTGTGGCAGAAGTAGTAGGTCATTCATTGATCATGACTCAGATCACCTGCTTAATAAGTCCTAAAAGACATAAACGAAGTATCTTATTCTGAACAATTTGCTCGTTGAGGGCGTCACTTCGACGTACATACTACCCCAGTGCTATTACGGTTATCGTGTTATGACGTCGATGCTATAAATGAAATTTTTTTAACATTATAGGCGATGAATATTATTCGGAGTGATAAAATCAAATTTTCATGAAGACAAGAGACCCATTTCGTTCTTTTTGAAAAAAATTATACTTCCTACATACCGGATATAAGCTTAGAGGTTTCGTCAGAAACTTCACCTGGTACTTTCCATTTTAACCAGCAATTACAAGTGCTGCTACCACAATTTTCATACGTCCATGCCTTACAATCACCGTTCATCAAACATCGGTTGCAGCAATCTTCAAACGACGATACGGGGATTGGCATTCCAACAAAATCAAATCCTGGCAGATCGGTATTATGCTCGAACCAACATTGTTGATTAGCTGTAATGAAGCAGTACACTAGTCAAGGATAGCACGCATGCTTTTACAATAACACCATTATATATTTGAACTAATTTTGGACAATTGGATAGTAAAGCAATGCCGGTTTCACATGCCAATATTAGCTCATCTGCTTTTCTTTTAAAGTTATACACTTATTTTTATGAGTTATTTGTAATATTGCAACATTGAGCTAAAGTACACTTAACACTTTTGAGAAATTTGAAAAATTTGAAGATCCAATTATCCCAAATTAGTTCCAATCGTGTTCAAGATTTTGTTAAGCTTTTACAAGGTACGATGACCTTCCAGAAACCGTATGCATGGACTGTGTCCTAATGGAGCTGGTATCGTCATCGGAACTATCAATGCACCAACAAACATGCCACAGAAATGACCATTTCATTAGAATTCATTTCCTCGCAATTTTAAGACACACTGCCTAAAATGATGAGTAACATTCATTGCAATACTCCCTTCCATTTCCTTTAGCTACGGAGCATCAGCATAAACTGTTTTGATGACGATTCCCTGTAAAAGCAGGTATGCATTGTGGTTTGTAGCAACTATTGAAAAACTCAAACATCAATATGTATTCAATCTTTTCCCACGGATGGCAGTCATAAACACATAAAAGCATCGGAGTCACACAAGACGCTTCGTAGATTAGTCTTGGTGATTCAAGTTTTTCCCTATAGCTAAAACTACATGTCATTGCTGAATTGGCTTTCAACGTACGCTTACTATCTGTCATTATAATCTGTCTAGTTAGCCTGATAATTTTCAAAAATACAGTACAACGAGTCTTTACACCCTTAATTTTGCATTGTCAGGTTGATTTCTACTGTGGTTTCACACTTGCAATGTTATTGAACACTCACGCTCTACGCAACACGGCCAGTTACAACTGTTTAAGAGACATTAACACTTCAATCGCCAATTTCTTGTAAATATATGAGGCTCTGTTGTTCCCTCGCTCCCTGTTGCAGTTGCAATTACTCTAAGGCAAGAGATATGTCATCTTTTCAGTGAAGATATCATGATACTACAGTACGATAAAGAAATTCGATTTTAAACGCACAATACTCTTCAAGGGATCATCTCAGATATTTGCACATGTTTAACAAGTAAAATGTATTCACTTAGAGGAGCTCCAATTTTCAATAAAGCTTTCGATATTTTTCCAAAAAAAATATTGTAGACCTGTTCAGGTCCATAGTCCATTATTTTCTCCGGCAACATCTTCCTTTCTCACCCATGAAATATACATAACTGAATATGTAATGTTGAATCTCATGATTCCAGCCGTCTCTTATCACCGTTTTTAATACTTAGGGGAAATTACTGGTAATGAATTGACTTGGACCCATTGTTTCACATCCTTGTTTGAAAGTGTGAAAAGAAAATGTCAAACATACGATCGGCAACAAGCAGTAAATAGTCTCGGCGACTCAACACTAAAATCCTATCTGTAACGACGAATAAGTCGTACGAAGTGATACTTTTAGAGATAGGATGAGAAAATGGTAAATCCCCTATCTGGGAGAGGGAGTGTCCGATTCTGAGTATTGACTGAGGAGAAACATTACAGTTCAAGTTTTAAAATAAAATGACTGCTTTAATGTGTCATGAAATATGAAAATAATTTCAAAATTCAACACTGAAAATGCACCAATTTTAATATTCACGTGGAGCGAGGGTTGAAAGCACAGTTGACCGTCTACAGATTTGTAAACTAAATATTTCGAAAACATAGAAGTAAACTCAAAGCAGTACATAATAGAGTCTGTTTGCATTTATTTGGAGTGAAATCCCGATGTAGGTTAACACAGATGAGAAATATAACTGAGAGTTGAAGAATCAATGGGTATGGTCTTTTCCGGTAGTGTCACCTTTCATAGAGAGTTGTGGCATGAATTTTAAGCTGCATAATAAGCAAAATTTAACATAAAATTACTTCTTAATATATATATATATATATATATATATATATATATATATATATATATATATATATATATATATATATATATTATATATATATCAATCAATGCTTATACTTAGAAACATTCGTCCTCAAAGTTTGTTTCGTGTGATATTTCATATTTATCACAATTACAGAGTTAATAAATATATGTAATAAGGCTATATATATATATATATATATATATATATATATATATATATATATATATATATATATATATATATATATACACCTTAGATGTAACGCAGTAAAAAACCAGCAAAAACATGGATCATTTCAACAATTATCTTTATGTAAAAAATATCCATATTTTAACCATGGCTCTTACAAAGTTTACTGCCTGAAACCAATTAACCTATCAGATAACGGTCCGCTTTGACGTTGACGTAATGTAAATATACTCAAACCAGTAATCACATCCTGCCCTGCTACAAATAGAACAAGCTCAAAGTCTCATCAAATAAGTCTGAGACGAGCACAGATAGCGATGTCTCCGTATCTACGGCCTTCTCGCTTACACTGAGCACATAGGGGAGGACTCTATCAACACAGGAGAGCGAACTGAATATCACTGCAGCTAAGCTAAATTCTGGGATCAACCCTCGAGTCGTTTTCTAACGACATTCCTCATGGTCTATAAAATGAGCATATAAACAAATTCTTCTTACAAAATCATAGCTCGTTATGTAACTTTGATCAACATGTGCAGGAGTAAGCATTCCGCCGATATCCGGAACGACAACCGAAAAGTCCGGTAAGTTAATTCAAACACCCTTTGCCCATATCGATCAAACAGTTAAAAGGTTTCACGATAGTGGTTTTAACAACGGGGAAACAAATGTTTTTGAATTTGTCTCCATTTTATGCCACTTTATCGTATAAAACCAAGATGCAATCTGTCATCGAATTGGTACTACAATCAACCAAACTGAAAAGATTGCTTAGCAATACAGAAAACATCATCCGGCAAAGAAAATCAAAAACTGAGAGAGCTGCCGTATAAGTAATCAAAGTTGGCGGCATGAATTAAATAAACCAATACTCTCCTCAGACCAAACCGATTTCAGAGGCCGTTTACAGCAAATATTGTTAACAAACCATGAAACCTGGGAATGGCTGAACACAGAGAAACAAGATTTATTTCTCGAAGCAGCCCTTCACAGCATGCTTTTCAAACACCGGAAAGCAGGCACCAATATCGACCCGAAATCTATTACAAGTCCACTAAAAGTTGACACAAAACTAAAAGTTCGGATAATCGATTTAAATGCCTAAAACGAACTAATCGTTGACAGATTAGTACAACATTTACTGTTAACATAACGAGCACTAACAACGCTCAAAATATGCCCTAAAACAAAAGTCCTTATAGCGTCCAGAAACTCCCGTCGATGCTGGGTCATGTTAATTATAATATGGCACCACACACCGGATCGCTCACTATAGAGTCAGTCGACAGTGGCTAACTCTCTCATAAACGAATCTGGCTTCTCCTCCTCGAGGACGAAGATGACTTCATTACACAACCAATCGGATGTGATACAAAACAAGAGACGGACTGATGAAGGAACCCCATTTTTGGTTCCGAAACACCGTAAAGACGAATCACTCAATCAACAAACCGATTTACCGGGGACCCAGATCACATGACTAGGGTCAAAGCACTATCGATTCACCGGTGTCTCGCCATGTATTCCACACAAAATAAATGTAATGATCCTTTTATTCACCATATCGTAATACTAAACAATCTTGGTAGAGCCGATGTGTGGAGTTGTCCTCATTTTCCTTTATATTTACAAAAACTATGCTCACTGCACTGTTTTACATTTATTACAAAACGTTACGCGAGAACAGTTTACAATCGCATGCAGAGAATGAGGTTTATTGACCATACACGTATCATATTATACTAAATGAATAAAAATAATTACTAACCAAGCACAACAGATGCAATTTACAGCTCGTATACCACCAGTTCTGTGCACACATACCCACATCTTATGCGGCATGTCGTTTATTATCTTCGAAGGTGTTAACTCTCCTTTGAGAAAACAGAAATTCCCGACTGCATGGAAATATAAAAACTTCCTTCATCCACTGATTATCTAATAATCAGAAATCTGTACGCTTTGCTTTCTTTGTAATCGTTTAACAATGGTTTCTGCACATCGACATCCTTTCCCCCTGCATTTGTACTTAAAATGCAAATTTCATCAAAATGTATTGGAGGCCAACATTTCATGCCATTCTCTTCACCAATCCAGTCAGGTCGAGTATTGGATCGGGCAAATTTACCAGTTTTTATGAATGCATACATATGTATGGCCAATGTATATGTGTGTCTGTATGTGTATATATATATATATATATATATATATATATATATATATATATATATATATATATATATATATATATATATATATATATATATATATATATATATTAAAAATTCCTCTCTACATACATTTCCTAGCTGTTCTATCTCTGAAATAAGGGTGATTGTGTAAAATTTATTTTTTTTACAATTGGCGCCTCGTACACTACGACTGCTGTGTACACAGTAGTCATAGCGACGCCTACCCATTCTTTTCAATGACGTACGCTAGAACATACACGCAACGACAACCATGCACGCGAGTGTCCCTGAACTGTCGACTGCTCTCCCGGCCTCGGAGAACGTAAGATATATATTGTAAGTTTTATCGTCAGTGGGTTTTATCTCAAACGTATAAAAATTAGTCTAACTTTTCCGGACGTTTGAGAGAGTAATAGTAAGCAAATCTTAAGTATAATACTTTATTTCAAAGATTCAAAGCGAGAGTAATATGCATGGCGTGTTGAAACTATGGAGGCATGCAGCTACTCAGAACTAATAAAATTTTTGCAATCGTATCGGGTATGAATATCTTTAAATTTATACCATGTGACAGCTTATCGTCACTTAAACGCAAAAAGCTTGAAGAGTTTATTGTTAGATCTCTCACCAAGATATAAAGGACAAAATTAAACACGCATCAAGTAACGACGATGAAGATGAGAGCAGTTTGTGATGAAAATTAGAATACAATTAATCTTGAGAGCAAATAATATTGAATCGTTGGTTTAACGCACGCAGGTTAATTAAAGTCATTTATTGACCTTGGAGTGAGAATTACGATCACGAATATTATTGCATAGTGTCACGAATTTTTACATAGAGCCACAGTCTCTCCAGACACGAGGAAGAACTGTGATACGGTGATATGCGTACGGTCAAATTTCCTCCGTACGGAGCGACTAAGATACATCCACGGATATAGGTATTAGATATTCTTTTTTTATTAATTTAGTGTCCCTGAAAAGGCCGTTTGTATATAGTTCTAAGAAATATATTTTTTACTATAACCCAAACGGGATTCGAACCCCCACACACTTCACGGCAACATCGCCTAGCTGCTAGGTCTCACACAAAACCAGTCGGCCACCGTTTCTAACCCAAAAGAGTTGTTCAAAGCAACCGACGTGAACGTTTTGAAAGAACAAAAGAACGTTTTGCCTATACCCAGCGATATCCGACTTACGGTATCAAGGGTAAGTTCGGATCACGGTTACTCTACCCACGTGTACGGTCACTCTACACAACGTGTTCTGTTACAAAAATCGGACGAGGAAAGTCACGCATACACGCATAACTTGAGTGTTGTGGCGACAATATCATCGGCACGCACTGGCTGCTGTTTTCGTGAAAAGGTATCTGGTCACGCTATGCAAAGCTACGATCTAGCATATTCAAGAACTTTCCAGTACAGCCTCAGTCGAACAGGCGAGTTTCACATCACAGGGCTCATGTCCGTCTCCTAGCCAGCTCAGGCGGTGTGTCGCATTTGGGTATTACAAAATTGAATGCCGCCTAGAAAAATGCGTATCCTTTTACCCGACCTACTCTACTTCAAATCTACTTACTCTAAAGTACTTCTCTCTAATGGAAGCAAAACCCGAGGATCCGAAAAAAAACCAAACTAAATTCGTAAATTTCTCTCATTGTAAGGCGAAAACATATTGCACCCTTTTTGGGCCATGGCCATGCAGAAACTGAATCGGGATCATTGCCTACAGTTGTTTCTGTAACATGCTCGCCAGATCGTCACAAGGTTTGGAATTTTTCTTTTATCTTTTTAACAATCCAAAAATAAGGAGAGTATGATATTTTCAAAGATATCAGTAGTTTTGAGCTTACCACTTTACATACTCGTATTGGGGGAGGGTCATCAATAGGTCAACCAGCCACAATGTCAGGCTTTTTTGACGACAGCATAATCGAAGAGAAAACTACCCACGTATATCTGCGCGTTCACAGGTAACTATTTAAAAGCTTGTACAGAACCAAAACTGTCGACTCAAGGTAAATTCTACAAAGATTTTCAGCGAGTGTTTATTCTTTACTATTCAAAAACAATACAAGTCCTTGAATGGAAACGTTTGTCTATCCATGGATGTTAAGTACGTCCCTGCTCTACCGATCGGGAAGCAGCGACACGTCACTCGATTTGTCCACATGGATAAGAAAGCCGTCATTCTTTGCGATCTGGGGATCTTAGGAATCTGAGTGAGTCAATCAAGTAATTGAAAGTTACAAAGAAAATTGCTCAAAATTTTGAAAGAAAGAATGGGGGTTACTTAATGTTTGGCGCAAAATGAACTGAAACTCCTCTCATATTGCACCATCTCAAATTTTCGATGCGATAGAGGGTGGCCACCCCCTCTCGTGCTGCCCCCCATCGGTGCTCTATGAGTTTTACTTTGTAAAAATGTAAATTGAACCAACTCTCAGATTGAGCCGGAGCACACCGTTGCACACATCAATATCTCTAGATTCCCACACAAGAAAGGGGACAACAACTCTGACACTTTTCCCCTAGCCTCCCGCGTGTTCTCCCTCCTTTCTTTCAAACTTTGCCCTGTCAGATATCTTAGTGAGAACTCTGTCATGATACCCGTCCAAAGTAAACAATACTATATGGTTGGATACTGGTTATAGCATGAGCTTTCAATCTATATTTTGTTGCAAATTTGAATTTCGTTTTGTTTATTTTAACCTATATGAGATAACCGATGACAATCTCGCAGGGTAAACTAGAAATAGAAAGGTCTTCCCTAGAGCTGTTTTTTTTTGTTAATTTTACAAAATCATATATTGATATTTACTTTTTCTAAGTGGGGGGGAGGGGGGTCAGTCAACATTTCTGTGTTTTAGAGGGGTTACTGTGCTGAACTGATTCTAGACTTACAATGCATACAACAACGACCCTACTTTCTTTATCTGTGAGAATGGAGTCTTTCAACAGAAAGTAGGGTGGCATATAGAATCATGCCAACAGTGACGTTTATACGTTTTTACACCACTAGTTTACCTGTACATGAAAGCAAAAAAAAATTGTCTCTCATGACCATACACAAAAGGGCGGAAAGATAATAACTTTTACCTCTAGTCCCAAATCTGATATACGCTTACAGCTGGTGCCAAAAGCAGACTTGTAACAATGCTAGTATTGCTAGTATTTTTAGGTTCCCTTGAGTAAAAACGAAAAAGATACTCTTGTAACTCTTGCTCACGATAAGAACACACTTTAGAAATGTTCTTCGCCGACTAGCTTTAGTAGTCGCGCCAGCGGCTTACTGACTACGCATGCACATATTTATAATATACTATGCGAGTAACCGGAAGTGTACCCTTCTTTCATGGGCGCCGCCATGGTTTTTTTTGAGTACTCGTAAATAAACAAATACGAAACAAATTACTATTATGTAACATGCCGTTTATAAAATATACCTCTTTTATTAGCCAGTAAATGTTATTATGCACCTTGTCGCCGATACAAAATATCGTTTATGTAGATAAAGGGAGAAAACTGTCGTGCATATGAACGGGGGCATACGCAAAGAATGCTGGGATTTAATTTTAGAAAAGCGCCCCCTGTGTCAACAATTAGATTCAAAAATTGCCAGTTTTTAGACGGAACGCTGTAGTTTTCAGCACGAGGGACCGTGTTTTCAGCTTGCAAGTGGAAGGTGGGCAGTGCGGTTACCATTGCAATGATAATGATTGCATAATACGTCCCTTGTTTAACGCAATAGGCTGTTATCATTGTAAAAATTGCCAATTTTTGTCCAAAATTTTTACACGTTACAGAAAATCTATACCTCCTCTGCTGCAGGGTTTGACGTCGTGTACGTACGTGAACTGCTTTCATCAGAGGGAAACTGGGCATAATTGTCATATAAACGTTTATGAAGTAACAATTAATTACATTTTATCATGAATCAATACAAATAACATTGCCAACCTTAACCCCTGGCGCGACACCAAGGCTGAGCCCTATATAATAGTAAAGTAAAGGTGTACTCTCTTAAATGTGGTGCTCAAGACTATAGAATTCTTCTTAAGAATTTATCGTTTGTTTTTGCCTCATTTATCAAGGGTCGCAACTATTTTTGGGGCACACAATGTTTAAAAAGTCATTCAAGGTTGACATAGCAGTATTATGCATGAGTAACAAGGCACGCACTCGTTAGTACTATACCATTTATAGCTACTTCCTACTGATGAGTAAGCGATTGTTTGCCTACCTTGGCTGTAAGTCGTCACATGGCTCAAAAATAGAAACCTCAAGATATTTAACATGCCGCACGCTAGTGTGTATTGGCTGGCAGTCATTTTAAAAATGCTGAGATAGTCGTTGTTCTGTACACATTTAAGTGAGTAGAAGTGTGTACGGTTCAGTAGTCATGTAATAATAATGTATGGCAACCAATTGCAGTAAATGATGTTATGAGCTCAGTGTATCGTGAAATTGGGTATCTACTAATGTTCGTCAATTTATTTGCAATCTTTTAGAAAAAAAAAACATGATAATTAAAGCACCGTTTCAATAATTGAGCTCGACTGACGACTGTCATAGAAATTACCAGCGATATTGGACATGTTGGCTGATTAGAGTCTAACCTTCATTGTAAAATTCAAATTAAGGATGATCATAAAGACAGAATCAACAATTGTGTCACACTCTTGCTACAAAAAGAACAGGATAATGACAGCAACATGGCTTGACTTTTAGTAAGTCTTTTTCTATTTCCCGTTCTCGCATAAACTGTCGAGCCCTGTAATTTGGCTTTCCTCTCGCCCGCGCCCATAAATAAACGTTAATGGTCAGCGCGGAGTCTGTTATTTCAATTATATTATCAACGAACCCCGAAAACCGTCAAAATTTACGAATATTTGTAAAGCCGGAGATTTGTTTGATAAAAAGCGTCTAAACTTGGCACACAAATGCTCTATTTTATTTTTTGGTTGATTATGATCTTTGTACAAATCACAATTTTTGTTTTATCCGTAAAGTTACTATGTTTACCATATTATTCATAGTCACGGGCATGAAAACAAACCATTACTGTGTATTTGTGGGCAGTCACGTGGTTCAGCTCGACCAATTAAAACGCAATGGACAGGGCATGGTAATAGAATAGTGAGTAAAAGTGTGTTACGATTCAGTAGTCATGTAATTATCATGTCTGGAAACCAATTGCAGTAAATAATGTTTTGAGCTCGGTGTATCGTGAAATTGGGCATCTATTAATGCGCTTTATTTTATATGCAATTTTTTAGAAAAAATATAATAAAAACACCATTTGAGTAACTGTTCACGACTTTCATTGAAATTTCCAGTTATGTTGGATATTACAGCTAATGAGAGTCTAATCTTCGGTAGTAAAATTTCAAATTAAGGATGATCATAAAGACAGAATCAACAATTGTGTTGCACTCTTTCTTCAAAAAGAACAGAATAATAACAGTGAGATGGCTTGACTTTTAGTATGTCTTTTTTTATTTGCCGTTCTCACATAAACTGTCAAATATAGGAATGAAATTGTAAACTGGAAATTATTTCTCCTTCAGCTGTGTCTCTGAAAGATGCTTCCATTGATTCTTTTTTTTAAATATATTTTTCAACACTACCTTAAATGCTCAGGTGTGTTTAGTTGCGCAAGAGACCGTTCATCATTACATTTCTTTAGTATCCCAGGCAACAGGAATGTCATGAGTGTCTACAATGGCAGAAGTCCTTTATGTGAGCGATACGGTTATTGAACCCGTAACAGCATTGTGAAGCGTCCGCTATCGCTAGACCTTTCTACACCTCTCTGTCTGAAGTTACATCTTCGTAATCACTAAATGTCTTGTGAATCTACAAGTACAGTATAGTTCTGATTTTTTTGGACATTTCTTAGACTAGGTGTCAAACTCCTATAGTTGCACATAGCTACAAATATGGTCTTTATTTGCCTGAACGTTTCGTAAATTTCGTCTGTTCTCCTAGCTCAAAATCTCCCCTCGACTGCAACATCATTATTTCTTGTATTCGTCTATTCACATGGTTATTCGAATGATGCATTGAAGTGGGCATCTCTTGCACCTGATCAGGAAGTTACCAAACAATGGAAAATTGCCAGCAACTGCGTGGAAGATTTTCGAGTCATGTGGGCCTTATACAGAGGCTGCAATGCGTACAAGGAAGAAAGGAGAGCAAGTGTTTAAGTTTGCCTTAACATTGTAAAGTCTGAATTAATCCAAATTGAAATATTCTATGGGTATGCATGCCAGTACAGTGATGCACATATTTTCACGTCCAATCATGCTTGCTCACTACGTAACCATTATATCTCATTATTGTGCACAGGGAATCTTCTCCATCATTAAGAGATCGGTGCAACTAGCTTACCTTGTGAAATTCACGCTCAGTCGACAAGCTTCAGTCTGTCTCCGATTTTTAATGCATAACAAAAGATAGTGATGTACCTGTATTGATTGATACATGGTTTTAAGAATCAGCTGACAGCCTAACAGCAAGCTTTTCATAATCTCTGACTGGCTATATCTTATACCAGATAACACGGTTAAAGCAAAGAGGTGGACCTACAGAGTCCTTATCAAATCCAACCTCAAATACACTTCAAATAACTCTTTAACCTTTAAATCGTTGGAAGTCATGGTATTCTGTTCGTTTCATCGTTTGAAATTCGTCTTATCGTTATAAAAGTGTAATGATCTCCATAGGAGATTTTTCATCCTACTTGAGAATGTCATTCGCTCAAGAGGGAGACGGACTAATGTCGGCGACAATATTCATGTCGAAAATCATGCTGCCACTGACACTGAAAAGTTCAGAGATCTTCTTTAATGTATTGGATTGACTCATGCGTGATGAGAACAACAGATCTTCGGGTCGTATTCTGGATTTTCAGCCGACGAGATTGACTCAAAACGTGATGGATCCAACATCTTCGGGGCCATACTTTGGGTTTTATCATTACCAGGAAACACATTATTATGTTTTAAAATTAAGAGTAAAATAAATAAGACGGTTATATTTGTAAGTGCTAAAACTGAACAAGTTTTCAGGTGAAGATATCAGCAGCTGAGACGATTGCATCACACCACCTGTCAGACATTCAAATTTCCGTTTTTCCATGAACATTATAAAAATCAATATCCTTTCTTTTGCCTACACACTTGCAACTTATCCCTACTTCCAAGAAAAGGAATGTATTGCTGTCAAAAATATGTGTCAACGAATTAACAAAATTGCTTTCTCCTCCGTTGTAAAGGGCCTGATTCTCTCATTTCCCTAATTGTTTGTCACAACTGCTTTCATTGAATGATATTTCCCTCATGCGTAATGATACTATCTAGTGAGAATTTCACCCATCACGCCTTTTAAACCATGACCGTGAGAAAAAGGATCGCTTATTATTTCGGTGAGTCCAAAGGCGATCATCATCACCAAAATATGCCTGTATGATGTGTACACAGCTCATCAGAATGTGACACATCACTTTTCGTTATAAAAAAAACTTCGTTTAACATCAACCTTATAAAAATTCTTCTTCATTTTTAAATATTTCCCGGAAGAATACTGACATAACAAACCCCAGAGAAGAAAGAAATTCCAATTGACAAGCAAAAACAGATCTTCACAAGTCATGTTTGTGATGAATAAGATGTTCATGTCGGCATGGTAACGGCAAAGCAAACATTCTTAGCAATCTATATGCATTACGAGACTAACATTCAACTCCTTCCACATAAAACTTCTTAATTTGATGCATTTGGTTTGCAAATACATTATTCATAAAAATAGCATCTGACAATATTGAGATAACCAGTTCAGATAATAAATGACATGTACCTCCATTTTACAAGCAAACAGACCTTCACTTGTGCTTAATGAATAAGATGTCGGCATGGTAACAGCGAAGCAAATATTAGCTTTATACTACGCATACAAGAGTAGCATTTCAATCTATTCACATTCAACTGCGAAACAAAATAATGATGTTATTTCCGTCAAAAGTCTTGTCCAGGGTCTTTTACTGCATTTGCATGTTGAGATAGATGGATGATTTTTCCTATCATTTGCTCAATGTTTATACTCCTGCCAATGGAGATGATCGCTTTTTTTTCTTTCAAAGTCTTCGTAAATTTCTTTTTGATTTTGATCTTGACAATGACAATATTGTCATAGGGGAGACTTTTATTGTACTCTTATTCCTGAATTAGACAGGTCGTCTCATATTGAACCACATTTGTATTCTTCACAAGCCTTTTCTTCGCTTGCCCATCAATATCGTTGTAAGCTTTCTGATGCCTGGTGTTATTATCATAAGCGGTCTCAAAATTTTATATGGGAGAGAGGAGAGCGAAAATGTCTCATTGACACTTTCTTTATTAATAAGAACTTGACTTTGAAAATTAATGATGTGTCTAATGACTCTCCTACTGATTTATCTGATCACCCTCTTGTTTCTCTTACTATAACTATGAATCCGTATGTCAACAAACATCCAGTTTAAGGCCCCAATACTAGTCTCTTTCATGATGAAGATTACTATACTTTAATTAAGGAATTCTGTGAAGGTTGGCATAATGAGAAGGATAGGTTTTCTTCCTTTCAGTATTGGCGGGATATAAGAAGTTACAAAAGTAAGGAATTTTATCTCCTGCAAACGTTCATACAGCGCCACCTGTCCTATCCTCTTTTCCCTGAGACGGTCCTCCAGGCAAGACTGCCATTTCGGCAGCTGGGCCTCATCTGAACATTAACGACGCCCTCCTCCTCCCCTTTCCATCACATTTTACCATGTATGGATTTGTGTTTGGGCCCCACAAGATTGGGGCAAGATTAAATGAGTTACCTATGTAGGTGAATTCTTTGTTATACTGTTAATTGGTCACCCAATTTGTGGCCCACTTTATCTATTTCATAGTTATGAGCATGTTAACCATTGTAAGGAAATTTGTTTGTGTGTCAGTTTATTGGTCACCAATTTTGTGGCCCAACTGATGTATCTCACCATTACAACTTTAATTTTATCACACGTATAAGTAGGTTAGTTATTGTAAGGTCACACGTTTTGTACTATGTGTGTCATCAATTAGCATTGACAGCGTTTGCAAGGGATAAATGTAAATAAAAGATTACAGAATTTTAAGTGAGCAGTACAGCGTTGAACGAGTTCATCACTACACCTTAAAATTTCAAACAAAAGCTTTTTGAGGAAGTTCGTACTTTTGGAATCCCTGATTCATACACAGGCTTTTCTCGAAACAAGATATCACCAACAAAAAGTAATGAAAAAAGTTTGTTTGCTCACAGCATTAGGTAATGAGGGGATTATTGACGATGAATTTTCTGGCCAGCATTATGGCTGAGCACCATGATATGCTTACCCTCAATCCCTCAACACGATACGGACTATTGCTGACCCTTACCTCCATTGGTTGACCCATTGAGCTAGGAAAGGACGTCTCTTGCTTGGAGGAGGATCTGTCATAGTGATAAATCGATACCGGTTTTGGCCGTGCAATGCAAGAGTACATTGGCACTTGGCCATGTGTACCTAGACGTGTATAGATCATCAGCGGCTTATACAGCGGTACGACGTATTGGTGTAAGCATAGAACCAGATCCGTTTCTAGCTCCATGGTGTAAATCATGATTTTATTTTTGACTGACTGCACCAGCGATGGTTAGCATCATACAGTACTACAGGAGAAAATTTACAAGGCAAATTTCCATAGACTTTTTTCCTTTTTTTTGAAATGACATTCTACTTGCAGTTATTGTTAAGGCACACTTCCCAGCCGTAAAACATTAGCCAAAGCTGGGTTTTCAAATGAGTGACGTGTGCATGTGCACAATTTTACTGTTGCTAAAAAGTGTTAATCGACCTTGTTCTGCTGTGAACGCTAAGACACTTCTCCGAGCCGCCCGAGCATAGCATCAACAACTTGCAATGTAGTAAAATAACATCCCAGGAAGATTTTATTTTCTGACATTTTGATCCTGCATACCCTCTGCTTTTAAAAACTTAAACATCTGTCTTGGTATCAATGATCAATGGACACTATTTTTTCAACGTTTTGACTTCAGCGTCGATTACGAAGTGGCAGATTAATTGCAACACACGTGGAGTGTTGACAAGCAATGAAGCAACGAACGTCCTACTGTTCACCATATCCTTGCCCCGAAAACGACTACTTAGCAGATTATAACATTTTTTTTCAAATTTCCATGGGATTACGAGAAAGTGGATGTAATCAGATAATTTTCTGGAACTTCAAGGCTATGATCACCTGATCCAATCATTACCTGTTTTCCGAACGATCTCTTGATATTATTGTAGTGTGTCATGATCAAAGTTTTACTTTGTTACAATGCTTAAGTTCTTTCGAGAAACTTAGATATAAAGATCGATTATTTTTACCATGTGTACACGCCAACGAGATGCTGTTATGTAGCAGGAGCGGAGATTAAGTGGGTTATTAATGCCTTCTGATCTAAACAAAACGTTGTGTATCTTCAGAATTGTAGTGTTTCACAAAAGTGAGATCGTCTTTGTCTCGAGATTAGGCGAATCGAAAGTTAACCGGGCAATTCATTTCGCATTCAGTTTCTTCCAGTGGTCGTTATTCCGAATGTTGTTTTCTCAAAGGAACAAGTTATAACACCTCTCGAGCAGTATTTGCCATTCTCATAAATAAGTGAAAAACAGACAGACAAATAGCTCGATAGATAGATCATGAGGATGAATAGATAGATTCTCTGTGTGACAGCATGGGCGTATGGAGACAGCGACTGCGTGTGAAGATAAAGACAGAGAAGATACATGTAGAGGGACAAAGAGACGAAGGGAAACAGGGAGAAAGGAAGCAATCATTGTTCGCCGCGTTCGTTCAGTGAAATTTAAAATCGACCGAGGCTATGCTACACTAACAGGACTAAAATACCAACATTAATGTGGAAATGGAAATTCAAACTTCAAGGTCACTGTTTTGGCCATGAAATGATATGATTTTAAAGTGACATATATCCCCTTAAAATAATCAGCAATGATCACAAACTGTTTCAGCTAAGTCATTTTAAAGGCATGTCTGCAGTAACATAGGATGGGGATTACGATATTGGCGTTGTTACCTTTCAACGACAACTCGCTTTGAGAGATATCCTTGTTTTCATAAAAATTGTCTTTCTTCTGTGACTGTCACTGTCACTGTGTTTTTAGCTTAAGGGGACTTTTAAAAATTAATGTGTACCACACGTAAATTGCAGTTTGTAAGCTATGTTCAAAATAGGAATGCAGTCCTCGCTTCTATATCGTTTATGCGGCTTATGCTGGCATAAACATGTTTATCTAATTTGAAAAGAAAAGGCTAACAACGTAAAAGAGAGTTCTGTAAAAAGCATGCGAATCACTACCAGAGGAATAATTTCGACACCTTTTCATGCTCCATGAATCCCTCATGAATGTCCATCAAATGTTGTTTCAACAAATTTTGCAATCTTTTGATGCATTATTTAGACAAAACATAATCTAACCTTTCGCCAAGGGCATTTGGCCAGAGATAAGCTGCATGGACCACGTGATCCACTGCCGTCCGCAGAGAGGATTCAAAATTATGGTTTAATGACCAGTTAGTAAATACCGCAGTCATGAGCGTTCGTCTTACACTTTACACCCTTTGGTGCAGCAAATACTGAGTCCGAATCACCATAAATTCAAGTACATCAAGTCCAAATCAAAAACCTTTATCTACGACTGAAACTGAACATCATTCCGTTCGAGGCCCGCGGCCCCTATTATCACCGGCAAAAAAAATCAGCGTCATCAAGGCACTTTCAATTTTGTATTTTCATAGTTTTTGATTCCGATGTAACTTTACCTACACTTGGGGTATTTAAAAATTGAATTCGTTTTCCACTGCTTGGTATAGATGTTCTGCTTTGAGTGTTTCAAGACTGAGACATACACAATTATCGCCTGAGTTGTTTGCTGAATTAGCAACCTCAGAATGGTACAAATTTCATTACGATTTTCTTCTGACGGAAGTTCTTGTCTGATTCAAAACGTTTGATAATACTTCAGGACTTTAGGATTCTTCTTAATGCAGGTACCGTTTTTTTAGCTTATTATCAAGGGTCACAACTATTTTCGGGTACACATAGCAGTGTTATGATATGTTTTACATGGCAGTATTACGTTTGACAAAGCAGCATTATGCATGAGTAACAAGGCACGCACACATAGTACTATACAAGTTATAGCTACTTCCTACTGATGAGTAAGCGATTGTTTGCCTACCTTTGCTGTAAGTCGTCACATGACTCAAAAGTAGAAACCACAATATATATAATATGCCGCACGATAGTGAGTATCGGCTGGAAGCCATTTTAAGAATGCTGAGAGAGATGTTCTTCTCTACACATATTAGTGAGTAAAAGTGTGTTACGATTCAGTAGTCATGTAATTATCATGTATGGCAACCAGTTGCAGTATAATGTTTTGAGGTCAGTGTATAGTGAGATTGGGCATCTGTTTATTGTGTTTAATTTTATTTGCAGTGTTTTAGAAAAACACCATTAGAGTAATTGAGTTCAAACTGTTCACGACTGTCATAGAAATATTCAGCGATATTGAATATGCCAGCTAATTTGCACTGCACCAAAACACAAATATAAAGATTAATTCACATTAATGAGTTGCCTGTATTGTAAAATAATACAAGTAAATTCACATGAATTCACATGAATACAGGCTTACTGAATACAAGCTATGGATTCTTGACAGTATTCATCTGTATATGCACTGGTCAGCTAAAATACATGCAATAATACATGCTAATACAGTAAGTATTATTAGCTTTTCATGCAGTGTAGAATCTGATCTTCAGTTACATAAGTAGTAAAATTCAAATTAAAGCCCCAGTATTTGTAACTTTTAACAATTTTTTTCATATTTTTGATTAAAATGACATCCTCAGTATGTGAAAGAAGACCATAATTAATACTGATAGCATGGTTTGCATGCCCAGCCCGCCTCACGATTAACAGTAAAGGAGTGAAAAATGACTTCTTGTCCGGACCAGAAGTCAGCTTTGTTGACACACGAAACGAAACGTAATCACACCACCGCGCATGCTCAACCACATCTACGCAAGTTTTACTGTGGCGTCCGTAGAAACCATACGCTCTTCGAAAAGGTCTGGTCCATCGAAACTGGAGACTTAGCTAAAAACGCGCGAAAGTTGGGTGAAATACCGAAAGATATAAATATGTAAGTGTTTACAGATTGTTCCGACTATAATGAGCCGTGCAAACAATCGTCTCGAACAGCTAAACTAACGACGGAGGCAGTCGATTGTAAGCTTCATGGAAGGCACTGCACGTTGTGACCGATGGTACGGAGATCAAGTTTGCTGAATGAATTGAGAGAGAAAAACATATATCAATAAAAATTCAACACTTCACCATTGTAATCATTGAACTAGTCGTTTCTTCCATTATGGAGTATAATGAAAATTTCGTTGAAAATAAATGACGGGACTGATTCTGCTCCGTCTACTCAAACGAAGTTTTGTGTACGGCCAGGCTACGCTGCAGGCAACACAGCCTATCAACTTCGCATATCGTTGCCGTAGGGCGTAATTGAAAACGCTCAGAAAGGAAAAATTATATCTTGAATGCAGTACAAAAGTCTTACTTAATGAATTTAAAAGTATTTCAAAATAATATCGAACGTAACGGGTATCTAATCCTCACAAGGACTACAGTAGTACAACAAGTATCGGCCAGCTGCGATGTGATGGAAGTTCGAACACAAGAGAGATCCGATCCCGGCCTCACTGCAAAGTCGTCCCCTGCGCACCCGGCCCGACAGCAAACTAACCTCTTGGTTTGATTCTGTTGTTTATATTTTGTATAAAATTCATGATACATATCTGACTTTCACAACCGTACAATTTGCTCAGGCTGTAGTCTACAGACGATCGGAGGGAGCTAAGGCAGGCCCCAAATTTGCATGGGAAATGCCCGGGACAATTATAGACGCAGCTCGATGAGAAAGACATTCACATAAACCTAAATGAAGTGATCAATACAAAACTTTTAAACATCACTGGTTCTGAAAATTTATGATCAACGGTTCTGACCTACGGATTTTACACTGCGACGTTGTTTTTTGTGTGTTTGGCCGGCTACAAGTCCTGTAAGGCTGTACTACATGGAGGTAGTAGACTGTACAAGTGCAGCGGGGCCGGGCCGAGATTGGTGTGGGGCCTGCAGCAAGGTGAAATTGATAGCGTCCATTGCAGAATGCCCGCGTGTTATCCTTTCTCGTTTGGGAGGAAATTTACCGCTGTATTCAGAATGCCTTTTTACCAGTATAAAAGCTCAGTAACTGATGCATCAAGAGCCAAGAGTCTGTAAATTTCTTAGCAGTAGCTCCATTGTTTTTTTCTAAATTTTCGCTGTGATACAGCAGTGCGTATACTGGTACCGATCGTTCCGACTCAGGCGTCCACAGCTGTTTAGGGAGCCGTCATTATTTACGATATGGGGGTTGGAGGAATTACATTAGAAACTCCGAAATTTTGAGTCGCACCCCAGCCAACCATGATGACTTTGAGTAACCCCCTCTCTAACAGAAAGTTTGGCTTACCTGAGCCCACGTTATAATATGTAGATATAAAAGCTCACCTAATAAGCAGTCTCCGACCATATAGTATTGTTAAATTTGGATGGGTAGCATGTCATTATGGTATGGTTAAATGTCCAAATGGTGTTGAACTCAAGTCAAATAAAATATACATTTCTATGATAATATAAAGGATGAATTCACAACAGTTCAGTTTTGTCCTAGATCCTGTGCACTTATAGTGATATCTGTCGAGAACATTTCTCCATGACCCAGCCTCTCCTTCCAACCCTGGTAACGACTGCAGAAAACTACTGTGTGACATCATCATCACCACTGTTGATCCTCATCTTTAATGTCGCTGGTGTCCTTGCGTACATGAACAATGATATCATTCTCATCGTCACTATCTTCTCTTTCATAATAAGTATTGCTAGTAGTAGCACCTACTTGTAGTTTTTTGCCTTGCTTCATCTAGTTGATATTTATTTGTACTGTTAGAGTATTTATTTTCTTTTTATTTAATATGTATCAAGAGTAAAATATATATAATCAACTAATCATTATGTCATCGAGGACAGAGTAAGGCAAAGAAAAAACATTTTGAGCACCCCCTTATAACTTTCAATTTTTGAATGACCCCCAGGTCGTAAATACTGACGGATCCCTTACTTTCTACCAAAGGCCATCGCGTTCACTGCATTCGACAGCCTACCAATACATTGCCAAACTATGTTGCTTCGATTTCGCAATCACCTTGCCGCTAAAGCGACGATCAGCTGAAATTTATTACTTCAAGTTACTCAATTTTGATAGCTATTTGCCTACAGAAGTGAGCCAAGTGTATATAGTGTCGTCTTGATTTTACATCGGTACCCGGAGTTCTAAGTGACCAACTGCAGGGTGCGCATCGGCGGCTCGCATCGGTGCACTGCCGACTGCAGTTTAAATAATCCGTATATAACGCACACGGTACCAGAATAGAATGTTAGCCTCCTCTGCCAAAGTTCTGTATCCTCTGAAACACAGTAGCAGTACGTATTTGAACGGAGAAGAACAAAATAAAACCACTCGCAGGTCATTCATCCGGCGACCATGGGCGATTACCCGGGCAGTGTGGCAGTGTGGCGTGGCATGGCAAGGCCCCAGGAATGTTGGAGGCTCGATGATGTCATCAGTATCGGCGTTCTCGATCACGTGCACAGCCTACAAATTGTCAACAAACCGCGCGGCAATCCAACTCGATCGCGCAATATTTAGCGTTTGTATGTCACTACAGGAGCACAAATTTGGCTTATTTCTTTACTGAACAACATTTCACGATGGATGTAAGAGAATAATATGTAATTTCGAACATAAAAAAAGGTTAAAAGTTACAAATACTGGGGCTTTAAGGATGAACATAAAGACCGAATCAACAATTGTGTTACACTCTTTCTTCAAAAAGAACAGATCTAAATAATAACTGTAACATGACATGACTTTGTGTATCTCTTTTTCTATTTGCCGTTCTCAGATAAACTGTGAATTATAAGAATGAAATGAGAAACTGGAAATATTTCTCCTTCAGCTAGTGTCTCTGAAAGATGCTTCCACTGATTCTTTTTTCGAAATGTATTTTTCTACACTACCTCAAATGCCATTTTCCTTAGTCCAGACATCACAGGTATATTTCGTTGCGCAAGCGACCGTTCATCATAATATTTCTTTAGTATTCCAGACAACAGGGATGTCATGAGTGTCTACAATGACAGTAAATCCTTTATGTGAGCGGTACGGTAACTGAACTCTTAAGAGCATTGTAAAGCGTCCGCTATCACTCGACTTTCTATACCTTTCTCATTTGAGTTACATCTTCGTAATCACGTAATAACTAAATGTCTTGTGAATCTAGAAGAACAGTATAGTTCTGATTTCTTGGACATTTCTTAGACTAAGTATCAAACTCCAATAGTTTGATACTTATATAACCTCAAGATATTTGCTGAGATAGTCGTTCTACTCTGCACATATTAGTGAGTAAAAATGTGTTACAATTCAGAAGTCATGTAATAATCATGTATGGCAACCAATTGCCATATAAATAATTTTATGAGCTCATTGTATCGTGGTATAGGGCATCTATTCATGTGCTTCATTTTATTTGCAGTCTTTTCGAAAAAAAAAAAATAAAACACCATTTGAGTAATTGAGCTCATTCAAACTGTTGACGACTGTCATAGAAATTTCCAGCGATATTGGATATGCCAGCTAAGGGTCTTATCTTCAGTTACATTAGTAGTAAAATTCAAATTAAGGACGATCATAAAGACAGAGTCAACAATTGTGTCACAATCTTGCTATAAAAATAAAAGAATAATAACAGTAACATGGCTTGACTTTTAGTATGTCTTTTTCTATCTGCCGTTCGCACATAAACTTTGAAATTTCAGGATGAAATTTAAATTGTCCCTCAAAGAAGCTTCCATTGATTCTTTTTTTCGAAATATATTTTTCTATAGTACCTCAAATGCGATGTTCTTTAGTCCAGACCTCACAGGTATTTTTCTTGGGCAGGTGACAATTCATCATGATATTCCTGTAGTATCAAAGGCAACAGAGATGTCATGAATGTCTACAATGCTAGTAAGTCCATACCGTGATGCGTACGTGTACCTCTCTGTCTTTAGTTACATCTTCGTAATCACTAAGTGTCTTGTGAATATAGAAGTACAGTATAGTTCTGATTTTTTGGCATATCTTAGATTAATTGTTAAATATCTTTAGTTACAAATAGGTACAAATAACTAAGACCTGACGCCTTATCCACCTTGCTGAGGTTACTGGTCTCATTTTGACTAACATCTTTTCTAAAGGATCAAACTATGATAATTATGTCTGTTCTTCTTTAATACTTATTCGTCTTTTAAACTTATCTCCACCTAAAATGGATATGTGAAATGGTGAATTAGATTGAGCAAATTCTTGTTTTGATTACCAACGGTATAGCATCTCACTGGCAACCGAAACATTGTACTCCAGAGTTTTACTGTATATTTTCAATTTATTTCTGCGTTCACAGCTTTATAAAATTTCACTGATTGGAGCGGTCCTTGGTAGAACTTAGAAACTCTACTATTCATGACGTTTTGTGTTTTTTTTGGTCTTTATTTGTCTGAAAACTTCTCAAATTTCGTCTGTTCTCCTAGCTTAATATCTCACCTCGACTCCAACATCGTTATTGCCTGTATTCGTTCATTCATATGGTAATTCGAATGATTCACTGAAGTGAAAACATATATGTAATAGATCGCCAAGAAAATTTGCATCATCGTTGCAGCCATTACTTTTTGAAACTGTTTGTTCGTCATCTCATCTCGTAAATGTGAACAATAGTGCTCTAATTGTTGGCAATGACATACCGACAGCAGTCAATTAGTCTAAATGGAGTTCGCGCCCCGTAGTTTCCAGAAGAGTTAATTAAATCACCTCTCAGTCTTAACAGGCTGGAGAGGTAGTGGATAAAGTCGGGTTTTGTTGTTCATCATCAAATCTTTAAATCAGCTCGTAATGAGTCTACCTGATACGCAATCTTTCAACTGTAATGATCGTATTGTCGGATATGATTTAAGACACTCTTACACACCGTAGAGAACACTAGAGGATAGAAAGGGTCACTTGCATTGGCAATGCCTGACTTGGACTCAGCTACATTAAAATATTTTTGCAGACTATTTTCGTTCCAAGGTTGTTGAGATCTTTCACGACATTTAGACGGAAAATGTGCAATATCCACTGTCCACTATCCCACTATCCCTTTCTAGGCCTTAGTCTAACTTCGTTAATAGACTATTCTCTCTCTCTCTCTCTCTCTCTCTCTCTCTCTCTCTCTCTCTCTCTCTCTCGTCCGACCAAACAAGTCATTTTGATGGGGCAATTAGGCAACCATTATACATTAAATAATTATAATTAAAATAAGCATAATTATACATAAAATGGTCATACTAATCTACATCTAAGCGTTAGCATGTTAATTTCACATTAACTCTTACTCATTTTGAATCACTCCTCATCAAACTGGGGTTCACACAGCTGGCTGTGAAAGTTATCTTCATGGTAACCATGAAGCAAACATGTAATTGAACCCCTGCATCACAAAGCAGACATTCAACTCGACTTAGTCGATAATTAACGTAATTAGGTAGGCTATCTCCTCCGCGGCAAAGGGCCTGATCCTCTCATTACGCTAATAAATTATCACAACTGCTCTTATTAAATGACATTGCTTTCATGCGGAATGATATCATCGAGTGATCATTTCACCCATCACGCCATTTAAACCATGGCCGCGAGTAAAATGGATCGCTCATTATATTGGAGAGTCAAGATACGATCGTCATCACCAAAATATGCGTGTATGATGTGTCTGCAACTCGTCAGAATGGGAGACATCACTCGAATATGACGTGTTATGAACCAAACTGTGTAAACCATCACACTTACATAAAATCGTCTTCATTCTAAACGTTTCCCGAAGAAAATGGATATAATCAGCCCAAGAAAAGAAACTAATTTCATTTGACAAGCAAAAAACATATATTTACAAGTCATTTGCGTTATGAATAAGATGTTCATGTTGGCATGATAACGGAGCAAACATTCTTTGCAATATATGCATTATGAGACTAACATTCAACTCCATCCACATACAACTTCTTAACTTGATGTATTTGGTTTGCAAAAACATAACGCATAAACACAACCCTCTAAAAATATTGAGATAAATTAGGTCCAGAGAAGAAATAACATGTACTTTCATTTCAAATGCAAACAGACCTTCACATGTGCTTAATAAATAAAATGTCGGCATGGTAACAGCAAAGCGAACATTAGCTTTATACTACGCATGCAAGAGTAACATTCCAATCTATTGACATACAATTGCCTAATTTGAGGAATTTGAAGTGCAAACACATTATTGATAAAGAATATATTGTTGTTTGATAGGAGGAACTTTTCCCATAACATACATTATTAAAGATGGTGTTGCACTTTACAGGCACACTCATTTTAAAACATGATTTCTGGCATCTCACCGGCAACCGAAACATTGTACTCCAGAGTTTTACTGTATATTTTCAATTTATTTCTGCGTTCACAGCTTTATAAACTTTCATTGATTTGAGCGGTCCTTGGTAGAACTTAGGAACTCTACCATGCATGACGTTTTGTGTGTTTTTTGGTCTTTATTTGTCTGAAAGTTTTTCAAATTACGTCTGTTCTCCTAGCTAATATCTCACCTCGACTCCAACATCATTATTCCCTGTATTCGTTCATTCATATGGTAATTCGAATGATGCACTGAAGTGAGCATCTGTTGCATCTGATCAAGAATTTACCAAACAATGGACAATTGCCATCAACGGCGTGAAGATTTATCACTTCGCTTGAAACAAGCTTTGCAAGATATCATTCATGTTGATCAAAGCTATACTGTTCCAGGTAGACACATTTTTGATAATATTCATTTTCATTCAAATTCTCTTGAAAGCACTCTTGTTAATGATTTTATTAGTGCTTGAATTACAAAAGTTGGTTATCTTTTTTACCCTTTCCAAAAACCATGGCGCTCCCAAGCCAATAAAAAACATTATATCTATTCATTCAGATATAATTTTATCAAATACGGTCATGACGTTGGTTGATTCCATCCCTTGCGATTAGAAAAATAAAACCCAAAGTTTTCTTGAAGAGGGGATCGATTTAGATATCGTTCTTTCTTGTAATTGTCCTTTGTATTCTTTCGAACTTATTTGCAAAAAAAAATGATGACCATATTGTTTTGAATTTTCCGCTGTATAAATTTGGAAAGGATAGCATATAGTTATTCTTGATAATGTCTAATTTTCACTGTAATAATAAACATCAAGTTACGTTTTGGAGAAATCTGATCTCACTTCCTGAAAATATCAAACTTATATTCACTTGTTATCTCAGTCCAACTCCCAAAAAGAAGGAGATCTTCAAAGGCATCTTATCCATGGTGCGTATGCAACCGGCTCGTTTATGTTCCATTCTGGGTATAGCTCATCCTCTGATTGTGCATCGTTTAATTTCAGAGATGACCGTTACACGTATTTTTCGAATTCCCTCGTTTTTCTCCTTTGTTAATTCTCCTTCGGAAACTCTGTCACCGTTTTCTTGGTCTGGAATGCAAGATTTTATACTGGTGGTTTGTTTTAGGCCCACCCTTTGATACATCGTAAATGGACAAGACTACTTATGAGCTCTTAGTTTTTCTCTTTATTGCAGCTAAAATTGCAATTCATGTGACGAGACGAAATAATCCCTCAAACAGTAAAATGCCTGTTTCTGATTTTTAAAGGCGAGTTTTTCCCCCTGCGTTAAATATGAATACAATTACTTTACGTTTAATTTGAACATAAGTACTTCCAAAAACATTTGGTGTGTTAATGACATCATTGCTTCTGTCGACGTTGATGGACTAACTACTATTGATCCAATATTGTTGTGAGCACACCTACATTTATGCGCTTCACCCTTCTGTCAATGACAAAATTGTGCTTTTTTCATATTTAATTGCTATCTGTCCTTATTTTGCTGTGACTTAGTTGTCTGTTTGCCTTTTCATTAGTTTTCTCAGTCTCGTCTCGGCTTCAGTGACATGACCATTTTGCAGGTTTTTTTCAGTATTTGCCATTATTTAGTATTTGCCATTATTTATAGTGTCCAACTTTGCTTAGTTTTTCAGTCATTGGTCATCATATGTTATTCCTTTTTTCTGATTTCAATTTTGCTTTTCGTCACAAAATTGAAATGATTTGATATATACTTTTTCTGTACAGGAGTTTCGATATTTAACACTGTTACAAACTATTATCTCAGATTAAAAAGTAACTTATTGACACACCGTCACTCACAAATATCGAAGTCAGTGTGCTCAGGCTTTAAATTCATTCCGACACATAACCGTCCGAGAAGAATCCAACTGTTACCCGATACAAACAAATATATCTGGTAAACGAGCCTCTGATACATTATGAGACTTAAACAGACCATAACCATTCAAATTAAAGTCAAAACGGATCCCATAGACAACATAGTACACAAACCTAGGAAACCTAAGGTACGAAAATGATTCTTGTCATTTTCCCCATCAGAATCACAAAAATAACATGCCACTCGCAGAACAAATAGAGTTAAAACGCTATTCAAAAATAAGAAGTTAACAATCAAACCGTTCGATAAAAGAGGGATATAGCAGTTGTAGACGCTGATGATGTACATAACAGCGGGTTAGCGACAACTGGGCGGCCAGCGATTCTACACAAATTAACAACGGATGCTAATACACGAACCAAACCACAACAGAAATTAACAATCTTAAAACAGAAGCGTATAAATAACTAACGAGCACCACAGATATGAATGAGTCGTGTAAACAATAAAATACGAACATCACTTTCAATTTTGGGACCTCACGCAAAAGTACACAAGCTCAAGAACCATTAAGAACTACGATTCTCAGGGCGCCTGATTATGTGGACGTTCTAGTTCCACCTTTCACAAATCCTTGTGGTGCAGCTGGACACCTTGGTGGAGTGTAGCGAAGGTGTTGTCTGGTACCAAGTTCACCATTGTCCGGGGTAATCATGTTGGAGACCTGTGTATGGTATGGTTGTTATTTTTCCCAAATCTACATACATTTTAGTTTTCTTTTTTGTAAATGATTTATTTAAAAACTCAGCAAACTGCTATTGTTTTGGTAGCTTTATCTATGCCCACAGAAGAAGTGACATGTACTGCAATGACCAGTGAGTGCCTCATAAGGGTTAGAGCGACAAAACTTGGAAATACATGCCAAACATAAATAGCCTTACGAGGTATTTGCAATCAAGAGATACTGAAATGAAAAAGAAGTCGCGATTAAATGTCTAAAGGCACATTAGTATGGCAAATACCCGGAAATACTAAATAAAGGTGTTTACTAAGCAAACATCATGAATGTTATAGTATACAAAAGGAGGTGAAATGGGAGTCCAAAGTATTGTTATATGGGCATGAAATACAACGAAGAAGAGGAATTGACACCATGAAGAACGAAGTTATTAACGAAGTAGGTGTCTGTCCGGTAGGGTAGTATAAGGGTTCATTGAGACGGTGAAAAGATAACAGTGTGACCGATAAAGTGTTTTAGGGACCGAATGGCACAGGAAATGACATGCAAAAGGCAATTCGGCAACAAATTAGCAGAAGCAGTCAGTGTTCGAAATTATACGTACACTCGAATACTGTTGCCAATTTATCAAAGTCATTAAGTGTTTTCTACTGATTCTGTGCACAGTCTCGTTAATTGAAAGTAAGTGGAAGCTTATACATTGTACATTTCGTTTACCATATGCCTTGCTGTGCTGATTGGCATTGTCTTATAAGCTTCAGTTTTTAATAATGAAATTTAATTTTTGATTACAAACTTAGTATTAGATGTTTTCGTGTTTGTTCACTGACGTATTTCTTTAGAGTGATGTTGTTGACATTTACGGGAATCAATGACATATTCATTATGTCACACCTGAGAGTTGACAAAAATTTGTTTAAGTTGTGCCAGGCGTGACTATAAGAAAATATATTGTCAAACGGCATGAAAGTCTGTGCCTAATTTAACAATTAAAATGTTCCTCACTTTTGTTCAACCGAGACCTCTTAACCTGGTCGCGATAGTTCGCCTCAGATAGGCAGTATTTATTTCTACTTGTACAATAGAAAACGATCTCACAATCATATCAGTTGGCACAACAGTTCCGCCAACAACAATATTTATTACTAAAGAATAAATCAGCAACAACAGCGAGTATTCGCAGATACCCCTCTATGGTACAATGATTGACAACTCGCTAACAAATTTAGCAAAGACTGACAGTAACACATCAAAGAAATTGTTTCTGTGACGTCACAATTTGCTTGAATAACACTGAAAATATGATAGCTATGTGCTAGTACGCCTTTAATGTCTTTAAACTGGCTTTACTCATAACACATAGAAATACACCAGTTCTCTGTTCATATGGTGTGCACTCAAAACAAACTCAGCAGTCTAATAGTGACAACTCTACAGTATTTCCGGTCACTATGGCAAATAAAAGTTATCTCAAACTTTGAACACACTGTAGTAATTTTACAAGTGTACAGAAAATAACAGTAGCCTGCAGCAGTGAGGCTTTAACTCAAAACTGATATTTAAACAATACAACAGTTTGGTAAAATTCAGTAAACTCTAAACGTCAATCTGAACTTAGTTGTAGTTCTATCAAACTAATACAACAGTATTTCAGTGTCAGACAACTTGTACAAACACTCATGCTATTCTAAGCCTTCTTGTAGGGAAATAACAATCGCCCACTTTTCAAACCAATTTCACCCACGATCCAAACTATAAACGTCCCTCCAAGCGGCGAAGAATCACTCATACAAAATCGACTTACACTCGTGTGTGTGAGATTATTAAAGCACGATTTCGATTCCGCCGGAAGTTCGGATTCGTAAGTAAAGTTTACACGGTTCGAAGGACGAGGACAGGATCCTTGTTATCCTACAAGCGTGTATATCTACTAAACCTGATCGTTACTGTTCCTGACGTCCGGTCCGGTAGCGCGGCGTAGCGTTGAAGGTGCACAGAAGTTCCATATAGGCCGGTGAGTTCCCATTCGCGCCGAAGCTTCCGTTCTGTCCTTTCACTCGTAGCTACGTCACTCGCCCACACGTGGTCGGGGCTCGATGGATCGTTCTGTCAGAAATTGTCTCTCTTACCACAAATGAATGCTCTCTAAATGTTCTTGAGTCTCACCCATACTAGACGGTGTGATGTTTGAGTCAGTTCCAACGTTCACAACGTCGAAACGGAAAGTTTGAAATTCGACTGTACACAAGTCGCGTCCGGCCCCATGCCGTCTTCCAGCTTCTTCTTTTACGTCACCAGACATGTGACATATACGTCATAGCCCGCCAATCACTGGCGCTTAGCCGCTCAAACTTTCTAGGCTAGTGTTCTGTTTGCTGGCTACCGCAAGCCCAGCAATAAGTTCTTGAATTCACCATCTCCATCCAAATGTACGAAGATTAATAGAGTCTATACCTCCAGCAATATAACATCGCGTATCTTCCGACAATCATTTTATTATTGTGTAAGTGTACTGAGTGCACAAAACATTCACTCAATCATACGTGTAGAAGCAGTCTGACAACATATGAAAGTTACTTTTTCTCTATTAAATTAAAAATGAGTGAAATCACACATGTCATATTCATTACATTTGGGTTTAGGGTTTGTCTATGAAGCGTTTCTATTCCTTCTGTTATATTTTGGTCGTGTTTTGATTTTGAGATTCCATCGATGAGCCCCGAACACTCAATGTTGCCCTTGAATAAATATATGCATATCGCGATCAGTTAGCGTATGTTTTAACGGCAAGGTTGTGAGTAGTAAAGGTCGCATCCAAATAATTAAACGAAGTGTTTATAGATCTTCAACACGAGCTTGGAAGCCACTTTCCAACATGTCGTACCTACAATACCAGAATATAGCAGGCGTTAGTGCGCCCTCTTGTAAGCAGCCTCTCGACTTTGCCCTTCCTATTTTGTTCGATTCTCACCTTTTCCCCTTGGTTCACTTCTACAAAGGCTACGACTTCAGCTTAAAATATTTGTGGTCACTGTGACAGCACTTATAAAAGAAGGTTGCAGTTTTCGTATCCAAGTATAAGGGCATCGACAAATGTTTCCAACTTTTTTTGTAGAAATTAGACAGATTTATGCAAAGCCGATTGCTCTGGCTGTAGATACTGTGAAATATTATACTAATTTATCATGGATCTACGACAGTACATAGGAAGATTTATTCTCATTAAAGCTTCACAAATCTCAATACTGTAATTAAGACTAGACCAAACGTAGGTATCATGACTGGTTCAAAAAAGAGGAGGCACATCAACAACGTTACTTCTAGAAAATTTGATGTAATTACTTACAGTCATCAACATTCAAATAGTGTCAATTCTGAAACCTGGTTCAAATTCCAACACTTCATGACATCGACACTTCTGATGCAATTTAACTGTAAATCACTGCTAAATATTGAAATGTCGGATCATTCTCCAACAATACATCAAAAGCAGACACCTCTTTCCATTCACTTGTGTAAAATGTGAACAATAAGTCAAAACCCCGCTTTCAGCGCGATTTGTTGGATTCAGATAATGCAGCATTCTTCGGCTATTGCAAGTAATTTCCAAACTAACATGACGACACGATAATTAAAGTGTCGTTGATCCCTTCTGCACTACCTATGATATCAGTATGACTGAAATACGGGGTCACAGATTTTATAAACTTACTGAACAAGGTAAAGGTATGAAAAGAATGTCGAGCTGGATATTAAAAAAAGCATTTTCTGATAAAGTGTAATGGTACATTTGGAATGATTGAACGTGTTAGGGACATAAAAGAGAGTATAGAATATACAAAAGGGTAGTAGCAACGAGCTATCAGACATAGGAAGCGAGTGCAGTCGAATTAGATTAGAAGATCGACAGCGCCCTCGATTTACACTGCTTTCCGAACAAATCAATATTCTTTGTTCAGATAATGTACCACAAGCTCACTCAGCATTGTTTGTCTATTTCCTTTTATGTTGTCACGTGACAGACATTGTGATTGACGTAAAGGTTAAACGGAGCAAGATAGAATTTAACACGTTTTGTTCTCAATCGCGTGGAAGGTTGTGGTTATTTACATCAAAGAGCTAGTCTAATATGTTTGCTATCATGTCTGAATATAGTTATGATTGAAAAACCATACCGAAACGTCACATATGAAATCAAAATGAATTTAGTCATGGCATGCACTCAATCATAAAGACGCAAACAAAACAGTGCTTGTTTTTATCAGCTTGATATTCACTAAAACTTTCCATTTCGAAAAGTTAAATCAATTACGTATATTATTTTCATGCATTGAATAATAACAAGTGTGGTGATAACTGAAAAAACCAGTGCGTATTTTTGCAGTGTGGTTTACCACAACCCGACTGGATCGTTTGACGTGCAGTTACCCGTACAAAGACTATCGCTGTTCGTCATCCACTCGTACACCACAATCACTAACTGATACACGTGCGATGTTTCCAAATTATGTGGAGTGCCTGTTCCCGGATCCTGAATTTTCAAGTAGGAAGGTCGCCCAATTTTGAAAATTGCTGTTACGAATTTTGTTGCTCAAACTATGATTAAACCATTGCACCATTTTAAAACGCTATAAGCACAAAATTGATAAAATGCAGCATCAATGATCCTAGCCTGAAAGATCCGTCGTTCGAGGGCGCTCTCTATGCTCCCTCCTAAGAGGAGGGGAGCGCAGAGAGTGTCCTTGAGCGACTGACCACCTGGTCTACAGTGATCCCCGCCACATGCATGTGTACTCTCGATCTTCTTACAGTTCGCTCAATATAGCACTAGAGGTCCGTACTCTATGCCACTCTATTTTTCCAAGTTCATGTGTATTCGCCCGCAGCGAGGATTTTTTTCTTAATTTAGATGATTCTCTCAACACTGTGTGAGATCAACCATTACGTAAAGCATTCAATTCTTCACAACAAAACCAATGAAACATTAATTACACATAATACTATTATTATCGTTGTTTTTGCTGTATTCATGCTATTGTTATTATTATCATCATCATAATCATTATTATTATCAGTTTTTAGTCACTTAAACAAACAAAGATTTCAAAGCATCTTATAGTCACAATAAGCACAAGCACCATGGTACAGCATTAGACACGATATCTTAACAAAAAGTGTAAAACAGAAAGTAACAATTTATTAAATACTGTAACATCATTCTCCGGTAAAGTAAGCTGATTTGAAACTCGGATATCAAAACGTTGTTATTGTTTTCTGGAGTGTGGCACGGTAGTCTCCTATAACATTAACTCTCATGCAATTGTCATCGCGTCCAGGTGGAAATTAATTTACGTCGACATGTCAGCTTACGCGCATGGGTATCTGCGTCTAATTAATCTACTAATAAAGTCAGGACGGTGTAACCCTAAATAAAATCCCATGCCAGTAAATGTGAGCTTTACCATAGGTAATTTAATTCAGCTTGCTGATACATTTTGAAAATGAAATTATTTTCTTTACAAGGTTATATTGTACTTTGACTTCAGTGAACACATTTACTACACTCATTAGAGAATAGCCCTCTTGTACATATTCTGTAAAATGATATTGCTGCTTTAGTGTGCACTATATTGTATACGATCGGACAACTAGTGGAAACCCGAGCACCTTGGTTAAACAGTTGTTTGATTTTTGTCTGTTCACCAACTATCCGTTAAATTGCCAGTAAATGTATTTCATAAGGAATCTATAATTTCTTTTTGTCAATTCTAAAATCTGTCACCATGCAGTCTTTAACATTACTAAATGTCTTGAACAAACACTTATTTGTTAGTGTTTTTCGGTTTCTGTACTTTGTGTCATTGTAGTTTCATTTTTTCAGACAGGCGTATGGTTGTTGGTGTGTGTACGTTGGGCAACAGTTATAAAACAAATTGTTTTATATAACCACAACTGTATCTGTAGGTGCCATAATACACCAATGGAGCCTGACTTTATCATAGAGATTCTGTGACAATCATTAATAATATGCAAACAAATCAATAATAAGACAAAGAAGTTTGAGTGAGGACCACAAAGGTAAGTTCATTTTTCTCCGACACATTTCAAGGCCATCTCACTCACCAGACATAAGAAATGAGCAAAAGTGTATACCGATAACACTGTTGCAACTTTGTGTTATTTGATTCATAGCACGCCATTGAGCTACTCAAGAGATGCGCTATCTCCTCAACAAAGATATACTACAACGTAGTCTCGCGTTCGTGTAATTTTACAATAAATGGAATATTCACTGCAGTCCTTTTTTCTTTCTGTGCAGCTTGAAAAATGATATATTCGTTTCGGAAAAACTGACGCTACTGTGTTAATGGCACTACTTCTAGAGAAATTCTAAACCAACCCAGAAATGTTTACCTAATAGAACTGCCTGTCAGAAAATCTTTGTCGTTAAATTCTCTCTGGAACCTGCATCGCCGTGGAAGCCATATTACCGCAAACTATGCAAATTACCACAAATTATAACAGATGGTTCACGCAAGCAAGTAGTCAGACCACCAAAAACGCAAACCTAATTTTCCGTAGCGTTAAACAAGCTGCAATCAATTCTCATCGAGAAAAAATTCTTACAGCTTAAGATGTCAAAATTAACAACTTGTACATAGTTGATTCCGACAACAGTGTTTTATTTGATTAATTCTTACGTGGTTTCAAACATAATGCTCAAAGTGAAACTGAGTTTACTGTTACTATTATTTTCACAAGTATGTCGTGTAGTAACTTCTTAGATATTTGATTGTTAAGCTTATATAATTTGAAGAGAAACCCGTAGTAAACATTTGCCGTTTGTATTTCTGTGGCACATTGTGAAATAGAAACCCATTGTGATTCATGACCCTGGACTAATTTTCATGTGAATTGTTTTGGTTGTGAAGGGGCTTAATTTGTTTGTAATTGTTTCTCAAAAGCTGTAGTACTCTTTGACATGTCTGACTCAATCGATCTTGCAATATCAGTAACTGCAGTTGTTCTAATGCAAATGTCGCGAAACAGCGGCAGACACGAAAAACGCTTACTTTTCATCAATCTTTTGAGACAACTAGCTTTAAAGGATTGGCGTTTTCCCTGACTCACTTGTGGGTTTCCCCGTTGTCCTTTGGTACAATCAATCATCCGCACGGTGTTCGAGACAATTCCATCGTTTACACAATAACAATATTCAAATTCATAATTTTCCAACTAGGCATATTCAAACATCCATAACTGAAATAAAGCAAGCCTTCTGCCATTATTCTTTTTTATTGTTGCCAAACTGGAAACGCATTTTTTGTGCATCAATTATATAAATTGAAAATATTTTTAGCAATACGGTTATTTGCGTAATTAAATTTTCATATCTTTGCTTTCATTTTTCCCTTTAATTGGTTTCAGATCCAAGGAATGTATTCAGAAGCTTCAGAAAAATAAATTAAATGACAAGTTTTAGATGCAACGAATAAATAAAAGGCCAAAGCATGTATAGAGAACGTAACTATTGTCACAAAACATTCGTCGCCGCTCTGTTGCCCGAGTAAGAGAGGTAAGGTTTGAAAAACCTTTAGACATCAAATTTCCTTGTTTGACATTTGCATTGTTTACTTAAAATGCTAAACTACCTGCCAATTCTGAGAGGCATTTGCAAGGCGACGAACAATTACATGTATGTTTTAAGTTCATACTGTATTCATTAGCGTCTTTGTATGTCACTTGACTAGCAAGTATAAACGATAGCAAACAATATTATGTGACCAGTATTTTTTATTTAATTTTCAATGATGGCGATTCTTAATGGCAATTTTCCATAATACACCCTGAAAGAGCCATTATACCTTTCCACTTTTCTGTGACAGCATATATTTAACGACATTTAAACTAATTTGGGAGAATAGGATAGTGTAGTGATAGTGTTTTAAGCAGCAAATTTAAGCTCATCTACTTCTCTATTCTCCAATTCACTTGTTTTTGCTGGTAATTTGAAGTATTACAACTTTCAACAATAGGGCACTAACACCTTTGATCGATTTCAACAATTCAAAGATCGTTTTGTCGCAGATTAGTTCAAATCGTGTTGGGTAAATGCCTTTAATTAATTTCATTTGCATATGCTTAAATGTATATAGGTACACGGAAAAGGTAAATGAAACCTAATATACCAAGATCATTGACTCTTGTTTTGCTAACATCTTCATTTTCTTGTTTCATTGGATGATTGACTTGTATTCCATTATCCAGATACCATTTGTATCTATGTTAACAAAACAATCACAGGCACATGGTTAGCATGTATTTGTATTTTCGAGAAATAAGAATAGAACGATGAGTTTTTACAGAATTAAATAAACGCTTACTTTTGTGTCCATACAAGCTTAAGATGGCATTTTATGATGTTTTACTACTAATTCCCGTCGAATATCGTGGACATCAAACTTCGAAATTACTGAAACACGCAAATAATGTTCAATCTTTAATAGCGTAATTAAATTTACCTTTAGTCTTCACTGCATAGGACAGTCGATAAATTAGCCAGGATGCTGACCACAGTCGCCCTCGTTTCCTGTATGATGTTCACAAGCGCATTCGCTGGAAGTGAGTTCATCATCTTATCAATGTTTATATCTAGTAGAAGTCTTCTAGTCCTATTCGAACGTTTCCTTGAATACCCACATACAAATATACTTGGTCTTTTTTTATATAATACGTGCAGAGATACCTACTTAGACATACATACATACATACATACATACATACATACATACATACATACATACATACATACATACATACATACATACATACATACATACATACATACATACATACATACATACATGTACGTTTATACACTTACATACGTACATATGTATACGTACCTACGTACATACCCACATGCATGTATAATTACTCTTGTCCCTTTCTTCAACCTTTGTTCAACTGTCATGTTCTTTCGATTACTGTTGCTTTATACATAATGGAATGACACCACTGTATTTAATTCTCACTCTTGTCAACAATCAGCATGTAAAGATGGATGGGTAAAATTCGACAAGAATTGTTACTATGGATACGTATATGCCCTGTATACCTACGACGAAGCAAGGATCATTTGCGTTGGAATGGGCGGCGATTTAGCGATAGTTGACGACGCCGACGAGAACATGTTTTTGCAACGTAAGTTGAGAACGGAAAAATGTAAAGGATGGTTGTAATTAAGTTGTTTCAGCATGATGATAGTCATAATCTTATCCCATTTGTGTTAATACAAAAGACATAGTTGCACTTATTGTGAGACGCGAAGTACAAAGATCAGTAATGAATGGAACTTTGAAAAATAACAATAACTCTGTCTGTCTGTCTTTCTGTCTGTTTGTGTATTTATCCGTTTATTTATTCATTCTTATAGGCTATTTATTTGCTTTTTATTTCTTCGATTTCATTTATTTTTTTGTTTTCCATCAGAATATACACGAGGCGCATATCGCATCTGGATTGGGTTGTCTGACGTAGCTGAAGAAGGAAAAATGGTATGGGTGGACAATTCAGAAGTAAGTCCGCTCAAATACACGTTATACTACGATAAATATTAGGCAAAGCGTGACACTCTTTAGGTTGTCATACGATGACTTTAACAGTTGCTATCTACTGGCCATGTATGAAAGCAAGTGACCAATAACTATGCATGATTGTGGCTATAGACAATAAGAATGAATTTTCAGTGGACTTTGGTTTACAGCTCATACATGTCACATGGTATGCTTCAAAACTCTGAAAGAGGATAAAGTAACTGGGCTCGGGTCGAGATATGAACTTTGAATCGTCCTTGGTCACTGTGTATAGCTATGACGAGGTAATCAATGATCTTACCTCATTTACTATACGTTATCGTAATCAATGATTTTTTGTATTTATAATGTATGATGGTGAGTACATCAAATGCTCGTTTTTCTGGATGCGTATCAATGGCTTATGCTTTCTGTTCTTCATTCTCTGGAGGAAGAATTATTTATACGTGTAAAGAGAAATTAAGGTATATAAAATCAAGGTTTACTTATCTCTGTCATCTTGCATTGAATCATGTCAGTGTGCAATATTATTCATTTAAAAGAAATGAGCCCATGCAAATAGATGTTAATATTTTGAGCGAGAGACTCTGCGACTTTCCTAGTGTGGAAATTACCTGTGTGTTTAGTACTCGCATTTCTTTTTTAACCACAGCCATCTTATACGAACTGGAGTAATGGCGAACCAAGCGATACCAGTGGAAGTGAGAATTGTGTTCACATTTGGGAAAACAAAGATGGGCAGTGGAACGATTCTGGATGCGAGAACCTCCGAGGCTTTGTCTGTGAGAAACCTTCCTAAAGCAACGAATTAAGTGAGTCATAAAATGCTTTAAATGTCGAAAAAGAGTGACACGCCCATTCAGTAGTTCGTTTCTCGCTGTGTACCATTCGCCAGGGGGTAATATATATGGTATATGTAAACGCAAATGTGTAAGGATGCATCTTTCCTTCATGAGGGCATCTTTTAAAACGACATATTAATCTTGGTGACACTGAATTTCAATCGTTCTCTTATTTTATTCAATGTGCCTGCATATTCTCAAACTATAGAAATTAATGCCACGACTCACAAAACTTACGAGTTGCCATTTTGTATTTGCAGGTGACAGACGCAAATACGTGTTAAGACGACTGGATTTTGATGTCCGTCTCTCATGGATTTTGATTATTCTTAGATTTTTCTCTTTTGATGATACTTTAAATCATATTTTTCCTAGCAAATTTCCTTTATAGTTTAGGGTAAGATGTATTGGTCAGTAGGAATGCAAAATAGATGGTGAATTAAGAATAGCAACACCGCGCTTTAGGTTTTTTCATGTCATCGATGAAATGTGTCAGAGTTTTTGGAACATGTCAAATGATGGTAAAAACGCTTGTGAAATTCCATCTCATTCACATATACGCATTCAGATGTCGCAAAATGTGCATTCTTATTAAATTAATATCAAAATAATAGCATCTATATGCATCTTACTGACCTCATTATCGTAAAGTGGATTTAAATGGGATGTTCATTCTTCATGCGTTGACTGAAGCAGTCGTTATCAAATTGTGGTTATCAATAAATGAGTTATATCTCATGTCATGGTGTATGGGCTCTTTATAACTTTATTGTATGACTCTAAAAGACGGGGAAATATCGTGTGACTCCAGCATGTGGCCGCGTGCTGTTTTATTTTCATGAGGTGTTGAGTAGGGGTCGGTTACTGAAGCACGCGAAGCCGATGTCTTAATGTCATGTTCAAGTTGAGTCGCAGGAAGGGCGACAGGCTCAATCTGTAGATGGAGAAACCTTGGTCGAAACTTTAGTTGCAAAATATGGCTCGACTAATTCTACAGCTACGACATTCTTCTTTTATTTTTTCAAAATTACGCATCCTGTATATCCATTCCAACTTTTCCCCACACAGAAACTGGGCAGTTTGGATTATTCATACCTATCTTAATCCTACTGTTCGTAATGTTTATGTCGTAAACACATCTATCGCACACTTTAAACACCTTTCCCGGGTTCTTGAACCCGGTTGGTCAAAATTGGCTGTTCTGGCCCTTTTGATCACCCCTCTTAAAATGCTTGGATAGTTGACTTGGAAAACAATTAACATTAAAAGTTTCATTAGCAATTAAGCCAAACACCGGAGACATCATGAGACACGAACAATCGCAACAACACCAATTCAAAGAAAAGTCAAATTTGACTCCACGAACAACAAAAAACAAAAACCTGAAAGCCATCTGAAGCTGCTAAACTCGCACTTCTAGAGATACCCTTTCAAACAAGGAAACAAAACATGTCGCGTGCCCAAAGAATCGCGATAAACCAGCTTGCAAACAGTAGACCAATTACCATAAAAACCCTTCGACAAGGGTCGGGTTTTGTCTTTGTCAACACAAAAGATTACGTACAGGAATGCGAAAGGCAATTACCCAACACTAAGAATTATACACAATTAGCCAGTGACGACACAGAACAAACAGTAAACAAAGTACACGAACTATTAAACAAAATGTACGAGAACAAACACATCGATCATGATACTTGTAAGTATCTTGATCCAGAAAACATAAAATCCGTACCCCGCAGTGGTACTTATTGCCTAAAAATACACAAACCTCGGCAAAATTCTAAAAGACACACTATTCAAAACAAAATTTACTAAAGTAAAGAAACATAGAACAAACAAACTGAACCACCAAACGGACTCACAACGAGACCCAAACATCAATATACTTGCCTCGCTACTCGAAGAGCAAGACCACTAAAATGCTAAGGAAAGAATCTACAATGCGACTGATGAGAAACCACACTCGGGTTTCGAAACGCAAGCGTCAAAGGGCCACTTTATCAACTCTGTAACACAATAGGTCCGGCTGCGTCTCGCCATAAGCTTTCCCCACACAAACAAAACATTACCGTACACACTGATCCAAACTTCCCTACAAATATCCGAGGCGAAACAAACATTTTTGTTAACACAAACAATCGGATAAGAATGTAGGAACACATTTTTTAAACGAATCAAACACAAACTCGACACAAAAACATTTTTGATAGTTAGGTGGGAGCCTCTTTCACACTTTTTACATTCATTGCTCTTGTGTGGGGGGTTGTCAACCTGATGTAATCGCAAATCCTCAGATTTCCATCTGATATAAGTATGTACGTACACAAGAAAAGTAAACTCATGAATTTTAATAGACGGGGTGGCTGAGACCAATTTCAATCAAGATTGGTCGCAGCCACCCCGTCTAAGTCTGTGTGGGGAAAAGTTGTCATGCCTGAAAAAAACAACTGCTTTCAGTATCGTTTAGAAGCAAAAAATTCATAGGGGAAATAAAAACTCTGATATTTGAAGAAAAACGAAGAGACCTTTCATTTATTTTGATATCTAAAGCCACCATACTTATATGGAAGGACAAGTGTAGACTCTATCCGATTATCATAATTTGTCTACTCTTAAAGCTTCTTGGTTTAATCAAATTTAGATTGCAAACATCTTAGATATTGTAAAACAAGCTATATTGGTGTGTATGGAAACGGTAATCTGCCCCTTAGCGAAACAAGCATGAGACCGCGTGTTTACATCTGTAATGAATATCTACCAAACCAAATATGTAATTTATTTTATTTGTCAACGAGTGTAATTACTTCGTGTGTTGTGATCCTCACAGATACTTTAAAAGCAAGTTCAAGTCTAACTGTCACAAACTATTTGAGGGTTGGCCGTGTTATTGTCATTGACTCTGAGTTAGTTTTTAACTTTTAGGCATGATGTCTAGATGTGTTATTTTTTGTTTCAGCATGGCTGATAGAATATTGAATTCAAAACTTAAACAGTTGAGCCTAGAAACATTTTGCAGGTTGATAATATCCCTATTTCTGTGTTCGTCAACGTCTCTACCTTTCTTGCGGCATTCGTGCACCCTCCAAAGGTTCTATCACATTTAGCCATCTGTCATGAGCTTATGGTCACAGGCATTGAAAGAGCTTTTGTCTGAAGTCTGGGTAATGCTATTTGAGAAAAAACAAATGGACGGAGGATTTACAAAGTGCAAAACATCACGCTTTGGGAATTTCCCCATGTTCAAAATGTGCGTTCATTCTAACGTAAAGGTCGTATTGTAAAGACAAGATAATCATGATGCCTGCACTATTTTTTCTTGTACAAGGCATTCTACGGCAAAGCAGGCCTATAATTGGTCCATCCTTTAACATTGACCTTGCACAATCATCAATGCTTTGAGTGCTGAGAGACTCGACCAAAGAACAGCAAGCAGTTAAGCACGCTAGTGGTAGAATTTGCCACAGCATTGAATACATGCTAAGGAAGGATCTAAAAATAGCAGTTTTTTCAAATGAATAAACATTATACATGAGGTTCACAAACACTCTGATACGCTACATGGTTTGATTAAGCGGGAACTTTCAAAACCATTCCCCTGAATAAGTGTGAGATACTATGAATGTTGAGAAATGGCATAAAAGTACTAAAGCAAGTACGATTATTTTCACCATTTATTCACTCAGGAACAATTTGCCATAAAACACAACGCCACAGCTCACGTTTCTCCTTCTTCCATATGGGTCAGGATTTAGAGTGACGTCTAACATATCCCGAGGATTATAATTCATTAAGAAGATAAAGATTTACCTTTTTCCTCTTGTTGCTCGCCAGGGATGTTCCCTCGTTTTTCCTTACAACTTACTTCAGGCACTTACAATGCCTGCGAAGCAGATTATCATGATTACGCTTTACTTTATCAACACTTTAGGGAGTTTCCTCACTTAGCCTGTCATATTGTACTACATGCGCTGAAACCATCTTACGCAATAAGACAATCCCTTCATTTCTGTCTCCTTCTGATCCACACCTGCTAACATGACCATATTAGTCGTGGGGGCCAACCATGTTATGATCATCACATGATGCATTTGTGATTTTCTAAGGTATTTGTAGCAGGGCAACAACACCTGACTGTGTAACCAAGTATTGAGTATACGTCTGGCTGCCGTTATCTTGATCGCACCTATTTTATGAATAATAGTAAAACTGTCTTACAGTAGAACACAACTACCACACGAGTGTCCAAGGGCCCAAGCTGTTGCCATGGTTGACAGTAATTGCACCGATAACACTGAGGCCTAAACTGGAGCCTAAATGGTATTTTCGTTCTCTTAAAGAAGAATTTTGAATATATCTTGTGGTTACTGTTGTTTATTTATGAAAACCGGTATGACTGCCAAACCACGCGACCGATCCATATGCCCTTGGCAAACTTGATAGCATATACACCAGTGATGACATGTGTAAAATTTCACTTCAAATGGTGTTTTGGCTCTGGCGTTTAAGATATTTGTCGATTCAATTTGATTTTACGAAAAATCCAATATGGTGACCAAAGCACGAGAACAATCCAAAAGCATTTTGCAAGCTTGATAGTATTTACACCAGTGATAATATGAGCAAAATTTCAGTTCAAATGGTGCGTTGGATCGATTTTTATAATTTAAATTCGAATTTAGAAAATATCCAATATGGCTGCCAATCAACGTAACCAATCGAAAAGCCTTTTGCAAACTTGAGACTACTCACTTATGTGATGACATGTAAAAAATTCAATTTAAATGATCTGTCAGTTTTTGAGTTTAAGATTTTTAAAGATTAAATTGGTATTTTTTGAAAATCCAATATGGCGGCCAAGGTCACGTGACCGCTAAAGATTTTATTTGCCAATTTTAAAGAACAGGAAAAATGTAGGGTACACACCAAGTTTCAAATTAACAAGACCCCAGGTCACCAGGGACAGCCATTTCAGATTTTCATAAATCCAATATGGCCGCCAGGTCACTTGACTAATTTGAAATTCAAAGGTAAGGTGCACCACCTCTCATTGGCCCTGATCACTTTGCCAAGTTTGAGATGTATACATGCAGAGCTTTTCGAGATGTAGGCTGCAAAAAAAAACTTGACGGAATAAGAGGAAACAAGAAAAACCCCAACAAAACCAATAAGGGCCGAGCCGATAGGCTTGTGCCCCTAAATACATTATATCTCGGCACCTACGCCTGTCCCAGCTATTTTATTTAAAGTTGGGCAACACCTTATTGTAAAGAAAAAGTCTTTTACCTCATTAGCGTGCAAATGGAAACAGGCACAGGAAAACAAACAAACTGAGTCTTGGTGACTGAAGTAATTCAGGTAATGATCAGATGCCTGAACAACAGCCAGATTAATAAAATGTATCAAAACAAAATGGACTGCATTTGGGAAAATAAAGAATTTTTATCGGAACAACATTGTGTGGATGATATATATTTCTAAGATTTCGTATGCGAGTACCATGTAGTACTTAATATGGCTCTCTGGATAGTACTTATGCATCAGTCACGAGCGTCTAACAAATAATATAATCTAATTTGCGTATTTTGAAAAGATAAAAGACTTTATCCCTACTAACTGTACATGTACCCTTGTTATCGTAATGAGCTGGTATTAATTTAATTCTTTGAAAACATCCAAATATCAAAACGATGTAAGTATAAAGAGTTTTGCAACCACGTTTAACTTTACAAATGTTACAAAGATCTTTTAGCTTCCTAAATTCACCATAGTAAGCTTAAAAGTCAATAATATCATGTCAACGTAAATATAGAACCCTTCACGAGTATATAAAAATGAGTTAGAAATGATTTAATATTCGTTCAGTACGTTATGATTAGGACATATAGGAATATACTGTAAAGTCTAGTGAAAAATATCTCTCAAGCATGGGGTACCATAAGGGACAAACGTTTCTTTCCCTTTAAATTGGAAGCATTACGTTATCACTTTTAACCTTTAACTGTTTAAGGTCCATTGTAGGTGGACCTCTCATAGTCTGAACAGTTTCAATGATTTATCTGATCCCTTACAGAACACGAAAAAGAATGCAGATGGCTCTTCAGTGAAATAAGCGGATCAAAGACCCACACGTCAGGCCATTGTTATCGTTCTCTAAAGTATTGCGTTCCAGTCTCCTGCAACATAAAGCCGTACACTACTCTCATTGGCACATTCCGTAATAGATTTACGTCGATAAGCCATCTAATACGATATTATTACTAAAAAAACATATGAATAAATTAAGGAATCTTCATCCCGAAATACTCTTCTACCAGTAAATGTACATGTAAAAGTTAACATGAGGCATAAAATTCCACTCCACTGATATATTGCACAAATACTCTCATTTACGTATAAGTATATTCAAATAATCTTATGTGAACATATTTACTGCGTTCGAAGTTACATAGCGATCACTTTTAACATCATGTCGGAAGATGCTGACTGGCTTCGAACTCAGTTTAAATTTTATTTTTACCCTTTTTCTACATTTACAAATTCACTGGCATTGCCAAAATTATAAAATAATAGCAATAATGTACCACCTCCCGGCCAACAATTGACTCAAGCAAATCATAATGTACTCGGCTTCGCCTCGTGCATTTAGTCGCGCAGTTTGCTTAAGTCTGTTATGGGACGGGAGGGAATACATCATTGCTAAATATTATCTTATATTATGAACAATGGAAACGTACAATGGACAAAACATGGTTTGCAACAAATAAAGGTACCACTCCTAAACTACAGTAAAGCATACTTTCTGTATACTATAGTCGCCGTTTACTAACTGGTATGCTAATGAACCAAATAAACGTGGAAATTAGGATTTTGCTCACACTTCTAACAAAGATGGACAGTTGAAATATCATTATCAGTCAAAGCGGTGCGTAGTTTGACGGAAAATTGATAGAATGTAGATCTATTTGATATCCCAAGTGTAAGCTCTCTGAACTGTGTGAAAACAGTAATGCATGTAAATCTTTGCTACTATCCGCTCAGCGAAGCGATAAATACACAGACAGATGCCGCTGCCTCAACGTTTGTATAACTACTTGTTAGAAGGATATCAAAATGATAGTACTATTTGTCGACAGTAGCCTAGTGAATTCCTTATTGAACCATTTTACAACGGCATGTTCATTCCTCACCATGACTGTACTCGTTTCCATTTCACTGTGGTTCTAAATAAAGGTAATTGAATCTCATTTCCTTGTACAAGCTTTACTTTTAAGTGTACCACATGGCTGTAGAAACAGTATGACATACATAAACCCAAGGCGTTCAGTGACACTTAATGTTTCCAGGCACTCAGAGAGAAGCGCATTCTGTGATGGCCTTGACATATTCACTTATTGTCGGTTGGACGAATACAGAAAATGTCTTTCGCGCACTCTACATGTAGTCGCACAGGCTATCTCAACCTCGTCAGTGATACTGTTCCATGCGTGCATTATTTGGAATAAATCATTTGTGACATTCCATATGATTAGCTGATGCTTCAGTCACGAATTGTCACGAATGTACATTGTATGTCGATGAAGTTATAATAGGAGTAAAGCCCTGGGAACACTCGGACATTATCGCTGCACATCTTATAATAATAGTGGGAGAACAAAATACTGTATTCACCCGAGTATCAATCCTCAATCGAAACTGCAGTTACACTAGGGATGGGCTCATACACAAGCAAAATGATTTCTTCTGTCAAACGTGCTAATTTACAACTATTAACGAACATACTTGAACTTTGAAAAATCTACATGTATGTCAAACAGAAATTGTGAAAACACAATAAACTGACGAGATTTAATTCACTATTTGTATGATCTCATTAACTTGATTGAAATGACTACGCTGTTACGCTAAGTTGCCAAACTTAGTCAAAAATCACAGAACGCAGCTATGATTTCTCAGCCTAAATGACACAGTATTTGTGATCGCTATCCCGAATAATACTGACAATACCCAAATTACCTAAAAAGTGTTCGGATCGATTTCGAGGGGTTACTGTCTAAAATGAGGAAATGACATCTGCTGTGCATGACAAAATGCAAAACTAAATTACTGTGTTCAGATGTCAAGGCGTGCCACTGAACAGGCGTTCCAATGAAAATCTTACTGCTGGGTAGATTTGTGCATTACGCACGACATCAACATACACATAAAGAGATGTAATTCAGTTCAGGAAAACAAAAAGGTGCATTACAGTTCTTTTGAAATCCCTATTTTGACAATTTCAATATTTCAGCGATCACATCAGAGATTTTTTAACAACAGCAAGGCGTTAAAGTAAACATTTACAGACCCCTCAATCAAGGCGTCAAGCCCAATGGTTTCTATAAATTGTCGTTAACGCCACTTTTGGTAAGTGGCAAATCTCTCATATTTAAATTTTCAATGTAAACGTATATAGTGTTGCCACCAAGAATCGAAGCAGGCTGTAAACACGCTAGTTACGTCATTACATTATTCCGGACTGATTGAGAAACTAATTTCTAAAAAATATACATGCCTTTATCACATGAATATCTGAAAAAGTCGATATGTTTTGCAAAACAAATTGTTTTTGCCCAAACTCTTTCAAGTTTAAATTACAGCATGGTCTTTGTATTACGGTCATACGTCATATGGAAAAGTTGTCACTTATTTCATTATATATGTCGTGCGTGAAAAACTGCTGAAGCTGCCAATCGCAGAAAATCTACCGAAACCATATGCCACGTTTTCAAAGTAACATACACTGAAAAATTCACCTTTGACCAAATTGCACTATTGAACGAACAAGTTAACAATCAACTGAGTCTTTATGGTGAGGGCACATCACACCATTATCTCTTGCCTTTACGACATGTCCGATCGAAAGATAGGAAAACAAGTTTACCATCTGCGAGTTGTTTCCGAAAAATATTTGCGTATCTGTATTTTCTTTGTCTCGATTAATGACAAGGTTGTGGTTTTTTCGCTGTTATTTCAAATGTGAGTGGTATGGTTGGCGAGTAGACGGGATGGCAGTTTGACAAGCAGCATATTAACGACGCCTTATTGGAAAGTGTATAATTTAAAAAGCATATTATTGTACTGCTAGGTATAGCTGTGCTATTTTGCTTGCAATTGCGAGCTATATTGTGTACAAAAAACTTTCACCAAACGTTGCGATCCTTTAGTTTTTGTTGCACTTGTAGATATTCGAAGCCTTTGTCGGTCTACACAGTGAAAACGTCGGCAATTGCCAGTACCACGAATATCAAGAGAAATAAGTAAATAAGCTGATAACAATAGCTATGGAGGCATCTTGTAATGCTATTGCAGCTGCACATCAAACCATCAAATTTGTCTCTGGACAGCGTGATGCTTAATGACGAATCGGGTTGACTTTGTTCAACGGCATTGCTCCACTTGGCACTTTAAATAAGAATATACAGACTTCAAAAACAACGCTACCTAAGGGATCAGTATTTAGGAGCGGGACTGGTGGCTCTCATATACTATTATGCATCAACTCGAGCTCATGAGGCTCCGTTTTAAAATATAATTTGGTGCAAGCACGTAGTTTATGCTTGCGTCTAGTATAATGGATGGCGAGTGGTAATTTCAACCCTCGTTATCGAATTGCATGATAAAATTCACGATTTTGACGACTAATATTGTTGTTTACACGATTTTAACCATTGCTACCCTGAGTCAGCACAGACCAACAAAATGTGTGAAAACGGATAATGAAATACTTAAGGTAATGGTTTTATTTATATGGCATATGGATTGTCATTAAAATTTGGTCTCCTCTGTCAACCCTCCCAATTACTGCTTGTGAATTTTTAGACTAAACGATCGCTAATTTATTCATGAGTTTATTAAGTGATATCGATGTTCTGTTAGCTAATTACTCTATGGGTGAATAATGACAGAAGATCTTCTTACTTCAGAGGGAGTTTTGTCTTTCCTTTTGAATCGACACATCCATATCATGGTCTCAGTAATCAAGCATTATGGCGTTCGAGCGATGCATAAATAATATGTATTAGCAACATTAAAAAAAAGTTAGCATGGTTCAGTTTCTGTGTTTTGTCATTCAACGCTGAACTAAATGAAATTCTTCAACATAAAATGGGGAAAAGATTTGTCACTTTCGCAGGGATTAACATTCGCCTGGCATACTTATTAACCATTTCTTTAAGAGAAGATTTCGAGTAAAGCTTAATATTCCAGTACAAATTATGGTCTTATTCGTCAACCCTCAAAATTACTACAATGTGAATTTTTAGAGTAAACAATCGTAAATTTATTCATGAGTTTTTTCAGCGATGTCGTGTTAGCTGATTACTTTATCGGTAGACAATAACAGAGCATAGTCGTTAAATAGTTTATGCAGATAACATCATGCGACACTATCTTCGAAACAGAAGAAAATTGTGGGTTCACTTCTACAAATGCTACATCTTAAGGTTAAGCGTTTGTGTGCACTTTGACATCATTCATAAGAGAAGATAGTATTTTTCGTATGCAAGTATAAGGACTTTGAGGTACGAGGACTGTTTCAAAGAAGAGGAGGCACATCAACACCGTTATTTTCGAAAAAAATGATATAACAACTCACAGGCATTTACATTCAAACAGTGCCAATAATTATTCTATAACCTTGTTCAAATTCCAACATTTCCTGACATCGACACTTCTGGTGCAATTCGCTGGAGATGTAAATCACTGTTAACGACATGAAATGTCAGATAATTCTCCAACAATACATCCAAAGCAGATACCTCTTTTTGATTGACTTGTGTAAAAAAACGAGCAATAAGTCAAGATCCCGCTTCCAGTGGTCAGATTCAGCTGATGCGGTATTCTTGAGCTACTTCAAGTAATTTTCAAGCAAACTTGACGACTTTATAAATAAACTGTCTCTGATCCATTTTGCACAACCGATGATATTTAATTACTGAAATGTATGACTGAAATAGGAGTAACAGAATTTATAAACTTACAGAATAAGGTAAAGGTAAATAATGTAGAGCTGGATAGTAAGAAGAAAGGACTTTGTGGTAAAGTGTAATGGCACAATATGAATGATTGAGCGTGTTAGAGACGTAAGAAAGAGTAGTCAGGCAACGAGTTAGTAGGTGTAGGAAGCAAATGTGCTGGATCGGGAAATATCCGAGGAGTCGCTGTCGAACTTGATTAGATGATGGACCGCGCTTTCGATTTACACTGCCTTCGGAAAAATCAATCTATATCCTTTATTCCCGTTACGCACCACAAGCTCAACCCAACATTCATTTTTAGTTTCATTTAGGTTGTGACTTTACAGACATTGATTTGTAAATTAATATCTAGGTCAGATGGAGCTATAAAACGCCCTTAACTTCAGTCATTCGTATTTTCTTTCAATCATTTAGATTATATTACTTATCAGCTTGATGATCTATTCAACTTTATAAGCAATTCAGCATTTTTGGTGGGGTGTCCTATCCAAACATTCAATTAAGTCGGTTCTTTTTTATCATCTATGTTACCTGCCCTGGTTGTCTGTGGGGTACAGAAAACGTAACATATAGGCAATAGTCCAAATTACATAATATTCCCTGTAAGAGTGACCGTAGACAATGCGGAAAAAAAATTCTTTTATCTACGTATTCACCAGTTGAATATGATTTAATAACTTTTAAAGCAGTATCTGACTTTTGACTTAAATTTAATTAATTAATAATTACCCCTTCATCCTGCGAGGTAAGTATTTCTTCCATCATGGCATGGCAGTCTCGTAAAACACAAAGTGACATATTATTGTCATCGCTTCCACATGTAAATTAATTTACTTCGACATTTCATCTAGCACACATGGATATCTGTGAATACTGAACCTATGAATAAAGTCAGGACGGTTTAACCGTAAAATACTCCGTACCAGTAAATATGAGGTTTACCATTTATTACAAAATATAACTCTTCTTAAAAAGACTCTATTCTACTGTGACTTCAGGGAACAAATTTACTATACTCGATGTAGAAATAGCCCTAGTATACATATCGTAGATGATATTGCTACTTTCGTGTGCACTATGTGCTGAATATAAAATATACAAGCTGATAAACAGAGGAAACCCAGGCATCCTGACTGAACCGTAGTTTGTTTTTCTTTGTTTGCGAAATATCCCTTAAGGTAGAAGGCGCCTCGGGGACAGATAGTCAGACTCTAAAATCTCTACAATCTACCACTTGTGGACGCTAATTGTAAAGCTTTAAGAGAAAGAAAAACTTTCACCGGCTTAGTTTTCTTGAAATCAGAAATTTAATTTTCCAAAAGAGTTAACACAGAAATAGTGGCCATTTTGAATTTCAAATATCGCAAGATGTTGGATAATTTGTTTCGCTAGTTCAAAACTTTGCACGTTTAGTTGTTCCCAAATGCTGTATAGTCAGGTGGCTTAGCAACAAAAAACAGCAAGATCGTTACACGGATGACAAAAGTGCCAAATTTGCTACAGAGGTTCACATATGTGTGTAGATCAAAATTAGCTATTGCTCCAAAAATTTGGGCCACCGTAAAGGCTCGATGACGTCATAAATTCAAAATGGCCGCCATTATAACGCTAAAAAATGGTAAAATACACTTTATTCAGCCAGTTTTCACTATTCATGTAAATAAGCTGACTCAAACATTCTCAATTATAAATAAAAACATTGAATTAACGCGAATTAATCAATATGATGACGTCATAAAGCCAAAATGGCCGACCAAATTCAAACTGTCCGCAGTAACATTGTCTAAAAATGTCAAAATACTGTAAATGAAGCCTGTTTTCAGCATTTTATCCCCGAACTGAAATTAACACCCCAAATTACAGACAAAACAGATAATTGATGCAAATTAATTATTAAGATGACGTCATAAAACCAAAATGGCAACCGAAAGTTACAAAATGGACGATTATGAAGTTTACTATGCTTGGTACAATAGCCCATTTACGTAACAAAATGATTGTATAAAAGTAATGTACAATTTGTATTAATATTCCATAAACTTAAAATAAAAAATAAATGTATCAAAACTTAGCCAATAAGTTCAACACAAGTAAAAACTCTTATGAGATTATTGATTATTAAAAATGGTTTGTGTTTGAAAAATCGAATCGATATAAAGGAAGTGAAGGCAATTTCACACACTGGTTCTACGTTTGATTGTGATACGGTATAGTGAGTAGATCAACGTGGTTTGGTGATAAGGGAATGGTGAGAAACCAGTGAATCGATAGTGCTTTGACCCTCGTAATGTGACCTTGGTCCCGGAAAAAAGGTTTTATGTTGGTTATTCCTCCTAGCGGCGGAAGAAAAAACAGCAGTAAACAGTAAATGCCGTTTCTTTTTGAATGGCATGTTAATGTAATAGAAATCCGTTGTGAATCATGACCCACCCCCACCCCCAGGCTAATTTTCATGTAAATTGCTTTTGTTGTGTACGGGCTTAATTTGTTTTTAGTTGTTCCCAAATGCAGCAGCTGTAGTATTATTTGACATGTCTGACTTAATTGACCTTCCAATATAAGTCACAGCGGTTGTTCCACTGTAAGTGTGGTGAGATAGCGGCAGATACGAAATACGCTTAGTTTTCATCAATCATTCGAGAAAGAAAGGAATGCTTTTTCCGTGACTTATTTATTGATTTCCCCCTTGGCCTGTGGTACAACCAATTATCCGCACTGTTTTCGAGAGAATTGCGCCCTTAAACAATAACACTTTTAAAATTCATAGTTTTTCAGTTTTACGATGTAGTCATTGCATTTTCGTGAAAATATGTACGCTTTGTGTTGTAGTGAATATATATGAACATATGCACTTCAATATACCCATTCCAGCAACCAATTTCGATATGAGTACCTTTTTAAAAGTAGGCCTGTAAGAGTTCTTCTGTTTATTTCATGTTTCCGATAATCTTTGTATAACCTTAATGTACAGGGAAACGTATGTACACCTGCCGGTGTCTCATTTATTGAATATATTCTTAACATGTGGACGGAACCGGAATCGCTTCCAAATTCCAATGAATAAATTAGCACTCTCTAAAGTCTCAAATGAGATCTAAAAGAAACAGTCAAGACAAACAAGTTCACGTCGGTATCCACAAATGTCATTTTATTTTTCTTCGACATATTTTACGGCCACATCACTATACAGACAAAAGAAATTTTCAAAAGTGTGTATGTATAACACCGTTGCAAATTTAGGGTAATTTGGTTCTTAGCATGACCATTAAGCTACTCAAGAGATGCGCTATCTCCTCCACAAAAATAATTATTTATTTAGTTCAGGAATCTATACATCCCATATCAAAAATACATATCTTACTATGGTATAAAAAATAATAATTAAAATAACACAGGCAAGTATGAATAGATGCACATTAAAGACAACAAATAAAGCAGCCGGACTAGAAAAAGCAGCGTGAAAAACGAACGATACAAAAACACGAAACATGACTGTTTTAAAAGTAAACCAGATATGAACTGAATATGCTCACGTGTGTACAGTAGGTTCATTAATAGTAGTACGCTTCACCGAACAGTAAGATATATGTTATCACTATATGTAGCAGGTTTTTTTTCAACTTCGCACAGTACTCTCAGAGTTTAATCACTAATTACAAAACTTTATTTAATATGCAAATGAGCTGTTAATTAACTTGACACTGCTCAATGCTTCATGGGACAATTAGATATCCATCAGATCAATATTTGTAGCACGTTCATTTAATTTAATGCTGTAATTTTAGAGTAATGTAACTAATTACAAAGTTCATTAAATATGCAAATAAACCCTAAATTAATTTGACACTGTTCAATGATTCATAGCGCAATTAAATATTTATCAGAGCAATATCTGTTGCAGGTTTCACCAAATGTGGTGCCGTAATTTCAGAGTTATATACCTAATTACAAATTTTATTAAATATGTAAATGAACAGCCTTTTCTACAATTGTCTAAACGAGCACTAAGCTCATCCATGTATACGTTAAACAGGTATGGAGACAGAATACTACCTTGACGGACGCCGTTTATCACTGAAAAAACGAAGAAATACAATCTCCCCACTTAACACAAAATAACTGTGTGCGGTACCAGACCATAATTATACGAATTAAATACCAAAGCATATTTCTATCTATGAGTTTTTTCAAATGAAACCCAATGATTGACCGGTTCATGTAATTTTACGATAAAACTGGAATATTCAATGTGGCCCTCTTTTTACTCTGTACAGCTTGAAAAATGATATTTTAATTGTTGGGAAAAACATATACTGACGCTAATGAGCTAGTGGCGCTACTTCTGGAGTAATTCTGAGCACAATCTGCGCAACACAGAAATGTTAACCTGATAGAACTGCCCATCAGGAATTCGATGTTGTCAAATTCTATCCAGACCCTGCATCTCCGTGGAAGTCATGTTACCACAAACAATGCAAATTACCGCCAATAATAACCAGATATGAACTGAAAATGCTCACGTTTTTTACAACAGGTTCATAAATCCCTTCATAGAACAATAACATACATACGGCTAGTTTTCAATCAGGTTCGTACCCACAACATACGGCATCAGTCGCCTAGCAGAGAGACAACAGAGAGAACCGCTCGGCTAAATCTCCACTCCCAAAAAAGAGTGGTTCAATAGCCGGCTAAGTTGATACATTTTTCTGACTGAGACCGCTCCACAAGTTGTAGAGTTCGTGAAGCACTCACGCACGCATGCTCACTATCACACATCGCACATATAAACTTTATCGAGGCGAAGGAACGAATTTCATCGCTTTAACTGGGCGAACGATAACCTCGGGGACAATTCTGTCCACCAGCAGAGTTACCAACCCAGGGTAAAAAATACGGCTAGTTTTCAATCGGGTTCGAACCCACAACATACGGCATCAGTCGCCTAGCGGAGAGGCCACAGAGAGAACCGCTCGGCTAAATCTCCACTCCCAAAAAAGAGTGGTTCAATAGCCGGCTAAGTTGTTACATTTTTCTGACTGAGACCATTCCACAAGTTGTAGAGTTCGTGAAGCACTCACGCACGCTATCACTATATGTAACAGGTTTTTTCAACTTCGAACAGTACTCTCAGAGTTTAATCACTAATTACAAAACTTTATTTAATATGCAAATGAGCTGTTAATTAACTGGACACTTTAATGATTCATAGCACAATTGAATATTTATCGAATCAATTTCTGTCGCACGTTTCACAAAATTTAGTGGCGTAATTTCAGAGTTATATACCTAATTATAAACTTTATTAAATATGCAAATGAACCCTTAATTAACGTTACACTACTAAATGCTTTACAACACAGTTAAATATCTGTCAGATCTGTATATGCAGCAGTTTTCATGACGTTTGATGTAGTTATTTCGGAGTTATATGACTAATTATAAAACTTGATGAAATATGCAAATGAGCTAATTCTTAACTTGACACTGCTCAATGTTTCTCAGTACAATTGGATATTTATCAGATCAACATCTGTACCAAGTTTCATCAAATTTAACGCTGTAATTTTGGAGTAATATCACTAATTACAAAGTTAATTAAATATGCAAATGAACCCTTAATTAATTTCACACTACTAAATGCTTTACACTACAGTTACATATCAGTCAGATCAGTATCTGCAGCAGATTTCATCACATTTGGTGAAGTTATATCGGAGTTATATGACTAATTACAAAACTTCATAAAATATGCAAATGTGCTATTTGTTAACTTGACATTGCCAAATGCTTCTACAGACTAAGATGCAAAAAATAACAAGATAGTTGATACAGACAAATATGCCCTTTTTTAATTCTTGGTTGTTTAAGACATAATGTTTATAATAAAACACCCGTCATAATTCTTACAAGTATATTGTATAATAATTTCTTAGATACTTGATTCTTACTGGATTTGAAGAGAAAACAGCAGTAAACAGTAAATGCCTTTTTTGAATGGCATGTTAATGTAATAGAAATCCGTTGTGAATCAGGACCCCGGGCTAATTTTCATGTATATTGCTTTCGTTGTGTACGGGCTTTATTTGTTTTTAGTTGTTCCCAAATGCTGTAGTATTATTTGACATGATTTAATCGACCTTCCAATATAAGTCACGACGGTTTTTCCACTGTAAGTGTGGTAAGATAGCGGCAGATACGAAATACGCCTACATTTCATCAATCCATTGAGACAACTAAGGAATGCTCTTTCCGTGACTTACTTATGGATTTCTCCCCTTGCCCTGTGGTACAACTAATTATCCGCACTGTTTTCGAGAGAATTACGCCCTTACACGATAACACTTTTAAAATTCGTAGTTTTCCAGTTTTGAGATGTAGTCATTGCATTTTCGTGAAAATATGTATGCTTTGTGTTGTAGTGAATATATATGTACATATGCACTTCAATAAATCCATTCCAACAACGAATTTTGATATGAGTCCCTGTTTTAAAATTAGGCCTGTAAGAGTTCTCAGTTCTCCTATTTATTTCATGTTTCCGATAATCTTTGTGTAACCTAAATATACAGGGAAACGTATGTACACCTGCCGGTGTCTCATTTATTGATATTATCTGGACATGTGGACGGATCCGGAATCGCTTCCAAAATCCACTGAATAAATTAGCATTCAGTACTAAAGTCTAAAATGAGATCTAAGAGAAACAATACATTGCTATGATAAAGATATGCCACACATTAATCACATTTCATTTGGAACACTATCTTGGCAATGTCTGCAAAGTGAGTGTTTTTCATGACTTTATTTGTAGTTGCAGCCAAAACTCCTAAAGTTAAGAGTAAAAGGAAATTCAGTGGAAACCCCTGTAAGTTCCAGTCACAGGACAAAATGCTTGATATACGTTCAGTACATGGAAGATAATACTAATTGCATACGTAACGTATATCTTTGTATATGGAACATTCCAATACGTTGATATGCGTAGCGTATATCTATGCAGATCATAGGTATACGTAATGCAGATCTTTGCACACCAAGTGTACAATGTAGGTTTGCATTCTATTAGTATACGTGCATGTATACTTACGTATTTGACACATGTACAAAATCAGTATTTGTGTATATATTTTTTGTTGTATATCAAGCATTTTGCCCAGTGAATGTTAATATTTTATGTACTTAGGCATATTCAAACATACTTAACTGAGATCAAGGAAGCCTATGCCATTGTATTTTATTGTTGTCCAATTGAAAACGTATTTTGTGAGTGAATTATGTAAATTGAAAATAGATCTAGCAATATGCTAATTTGCGTGTTTTGGTTTTCATATCTATGACTTCATTTTCTCCTTAATTGGTTTGAGATCGGATGAATGCTTTTCACGAGCTTAAAAAAAGCAATTAAAAAACAATTTTAGATACATGAGTGAATAAAAGCCCATAGCATTTATAGAGAACGTAACTGGTATCACAAAACATTTATCGCCGCTGTATTGCACGAGTAAGAGAGGTAAGGTCTGAAAAATCTTTTAGACATAAACTGTCTTTGTTTGATATTTGCTTTGCTTAAAACCTATTATGCTAAACTACCTGTCGAAACTAAGACAGGGTGTTTGCAAGTCGAAGAGCAATTACCTGTGTATGTTTTAAGTTCATATTGTATTTAATAGCGTCCTTGCAGGTCAATTGGCTACCAAGTATACGTGATAAGAAAAAAAAACATTATATGACCTTAATGTTTTTATGACGGCGATTCTGAATGGCAAATTTTCAAAATACACGAAGATACAACCCTAAAGAGCGATTGTACCTTTCCGTTTTTCCGTAATAGCATATATTTAAACGATTTTAACTAATTTAGGAGAATGTGATATCGGTTATGTCGCAATGCTGGTTTAATCTGCAAATTTAAGCTCATCTAGGCATGCTTCTTTATTTTCCAATTCACTTGTTTTTATGGGTAAGGGAACCTAACCCCATTATTCAATTTGAACAATTTAAAGATCCTATTCTCGCAAATTAGTTCAAATCTCGTTAGGTAAATGGTTCCATTGATTTCAGATACATATGCCCAATTGCATATACGTCCACTAAAATGGTACACGGAACTTGATATACAATAATCATTGAATACTGTTATTCTAACATCTTCATTTTCTCGTTTTATTTTGAATAATTCTCATATGTTTAATTATCCAGAGACCAATTGTATCTATGTTAACAAGACAATCACAGGCTCATGGCCAGCATGTATTTGTACTCTGGAGAAATATGATGAGTTTTTATCGAAATATGATGAGTTTTTATCGAATTAAATGAACGCTCTCGTTTTTGTTCATACAAGATGGCATTTTTTCGAGGTTATGCTACTCATTCTAGGCTAATATCCTGGAAATCAAACTTCGTAATCACTGAAACACGAAGTCATATTGTATCTTTAATGGCTAAATTACATTTGTCTTTGATATATACTACGTAGGACAGTCGATAAATTAGCCAGGATGCTGACCATTGTAGCCCTCGTTTCCTGTATGATGTTCACGAGTGCATTCGCTGGATGTAAGTTCCGTACCGATCTTTATATTTAGGAGAAGTCTTGTAGTCTTATTTGAACGTTTTCTTTAATACCAAAATATAGTCAGTTTTTACATACATACTTAAATATCTAGATACGCACAAAAATATATAGACAGACAGACAGACAGACAGACACATAGATAGATAGATAGATAGATAGATAGATAGATAGATAGATAGATAGATAGATAGATAGATAGATAGATAGATATCTTTGTATATGGAACATTCCAATACGTTGATATGCGTAGCATATATCTATGCAGATCATGAGTATAGGTAATGCAGAGCTTTGCACATCAAGTGTACACTGTCGTTTTGCATTTTATTAGTTTACGTACGTATATACTAACGTATTTGACACATGTACGGAATCAGTATATGTGTGTATATTGTTGTATACGTATATCAAGCAGTTTGCCCGGTGATAGATAGACAGACAGACAGACAGATAGATAGATAGATAGATAGATAGATAGATAGATAGGCAATGCAATAATTCAAGTTTTGAGTTTTAACTCTTGAAATGTAAATATATGGAAATATGAGACGTTATACATACATAGATAGATACATAGATACATAGATATATACATAGATACAGACATACATACACACATACATACATACATACATACATACATACATACATACATACATACATACATACATACATACATACATACATACATACAATGTCATGCTTTTGTTGTTGTCGCTTTGTACAACCTTTGTTCAACTCGAATGTCATGTCGACTGTCGTATTTGTTTTAATACATAATGAAATGACAGTAGTATTTTATCCCAACTGTTGTCAACAATCAGCATGTAGAGATGGCTGGGTAAAATTTGACAAGAGTTGTTACTATGGATACATATATGCACTGTATACCTATGATGAAGCAAGGACCATTTGCGATGGACTGAGCAGCGATTTAGCAATCGTTGACGACGCCGACGAGAACTTGTTTTTGCAACGTAAGTTGTGAAGGGTAAAATGCAAAGGATACGTACGTACGTACGTATGTATGTATGTATGTATGTATGTATGTATTTATGTATGTAAATATGTATGCATGCATGTATTTTTGCAATTATGTGGAAAGTTGATGGTTTATATCTATCTATCTATCTATCTATCTATCTATCTATCTATCTATCTATCTATCTATCTGTGTGTGCGTCAGTGTGTTTGTGTTTGTTCGTGCAAACACAGTGAAAGCTTGTCTGTCCTCACATTTCCCGCCTATTTTGTCTCTAAAATAAGCGTAATTGTGCAAATTATTTTGTTTGTACATTTGGCCCCTCGTACGCCAAGTGTAAATATCAGAGTTGCATGGAACTTTGAAAAATAACAATAACTCTGTCTCTCTGTTTGTCTGTCATGTGAGTCCGCTTGTCTGTCTGTCGTTTTATTTATTCACTTATTTATTTATTGGCCATATATTTGCTTTTCATTACTTACTTTTCGTTGATTTATTTTTTCAGAATTTACACTAGGCAAATATCATATCTGGATTGGGTTGTCTGACGCAGCTGAAGAAGGAAATTGGGTGTGGGTGGACAATTCAGCTGTAAGTTCGCCCAAATACTTGTTATACTAAGATATATATTATGCAAATAGAGATCGGAGTTTTCGGCGTGGAAGTCGATACGCTTAAGGTTGTCATATTATGGCTCCAACGATTGCTATCCACTTGCCATATATGACAGCATGTGGTCAATAATTATGCATAATGATGATGATGGACTATAGACATAAGAATAGCTTTTCAGTGCTCTTCGGTTTACAACTCAGACATGTTACTTTGTATGCTTGAAAACTCCGGAAGAGGAAAGGGTAACTGGGCTGGGGCCGAATAATGAACCTTGACCTTCCTTGGTCAGTATGTATGGATTATGTAATGGAATGACCTTATCGCATTCACAACAACGTTACTGTAATTAATTATTTTTTTGTTATAATGTATCCTAATAAGTACACCAAACGTTCATTTGTCTGGATACGTATCAACAGTTCAATCATTCGGTCCTTCATTCTCTGGAGGAAGAACTATTTGTATGTGTGAAGAGAAATTAACGTATTTAAAATGGTTTAATTAACTCCATCATCTTGCTTTGAATCATGTCAAATGTGCATTATTATTCATTTAAAAGAAACGAGTCCATGCAAATTTATGTTAATATTTTGAGTGAAAGACATCGTGACATTCCTTGTGCGAAAATAACCTCTGTGTTGAATACTCGCAATTTTTTTTAAATACCAGGCATCGTATATAAACTTTAGTGATGGCGAACCAAGCGATGTCAGTGAAAGTGAGAACTGTGTTCACATTTGGGCCAACAAAGATGGGCAGTGGAACGATTCTGGATGCCAGAACCTTCGAGGCTTTGTCTGTGAGAAAGCTTCCTAAAGCAACGAATTATGTAAGTCATAAAACTTTTTAGATGTCGAAAAAGATTGACCCGCCCATGCTATAGTTCGTTTCTCACTATGCACATTTGCAAAGGGGTAATGTATATGGTAGATATCAACGCAAATGTTTTTGGATGGATTTTTCCATCATGAGGGCATCTTCTAAAATGCTGTCATTCTAGTAGACATATCGATCTTGGTGACATTGCACTGCAGTTTTCACGCATTTAAGTTTCATGATTCTTTCATCTATAAACGTGTAGTAGTGATGTCAACATCACATTAGTATCCTCCCCTGATACTAGGCCGAGTAATAAAAAAAGTTGGGGTTAAAAACCAAACCTACAACTTTTACAAAATATTTGTCAAGTCGTACAATGTTCTTGTCATATGGAAATTCTTACAAGAATAGCATGGGCGTTTGCCTCTATCATTTAATGATGTCAATTAGAGCATCATATTTCTTGTCAATGGTCAATTTTCCGCAAGGATCGTATTCGTATTTTCAAAGAATTTCAATCGTTCTCTTATTTTATTCAATGTACCTGAATATTATCAAACTATAGAAATTAATGCCATGACTCACAAAACTTACGAATTGCCATTTTGTATTTGCAGGTAACAGGCACGCTTACGTGTTGAAACGACTGCATTGGGATGTATGTCTCGCGTGTTTTGGTTATTCGTAGATTTTTCTCTTTTCATGATACGTTTACATCAAATTTTGTCCTTGCAATTTCCTTTACAGTTTTGGGTAAGATATAGAGGTCAGCACTAATGCAAAATAGTTGGTGCATTACGGAAAATAATTCAGACTCATCTTGTCAACCATTATTGTTTTCTATCGATAGCAGTATTTGAAGGCGTTACAGGACAACTTCGCGCGTTCGCAGTTTGTGATGTCATCGGTGAAATGTGTCAGTCTTTTAAGAAAACGTTAAATGATAGTAAAAACGCTTGTGAAATCCTATCTCAACCAAAATGACGAATTCTGATGGCGCGAAATATGTGCATTCTTATCAAGTTTATGTCAAAATGACACCATTTAAAGGCTAGTGCAGCTGGCTGACCTTATTACCGTAAAATGTTTTTCAATGGGATGTTCATTCTTCGTGCATGATTAAATTAGTCTTATTCATGAAAGGTTCTAAATAAAATGAGTTATATCTCATGTCCATGTGAATGGGTTCTTTATAACTTTATAGCATGTCTCTTATGGTCGAGAAATATCGTGTGGCTTCAGTATGTGGACGCGTGCTGTCTTGTTTTTATGAGGAGTTTAGGGGAAGGCGGTTACTGTAGCACGCGAAGCCGATGTGTTAATGCCATGCTCAAGTTAAGTCGCAGAAAGGGTGACCGGCTCAATCTCTAGACGGAGAAACCTTGGTCAATTCTTAGTTACACAATGTGTCTTGGCTAATTCTAAAGCTAGGAAATTCTTCTCAGTTATTAAAAAAATACGCATCCTTTTGATCCGCAACAAAACAACTGTCTTCAGTGTCGTTAAGAAGCAAAATATTCAACGAGGATATACTAACGCTGATATATAAAGAAAAACGGACAGACATTTCGCTGATTTTACTATCCAAACATTTAAAGCCACCATATTTATATGTATTGACCAGAATTCGTCTACTGTCAACCCTGTTTGGTTTAATCAAATTTAGATTGCAATCATCTTAGATCCTGTACGACTTGTCATATTCGTGTGAATGGACATGGCAATCTGCCCCTTAGCGAAACAAGCATGAGACATCTATAATGAGTATCTACCATGTTAAATATGTAATTTATTTGTAACCGAGTGTAATTACTTTGTATATTGTTACCCTCGCCGATACTTTAAAAGCAGATAGAGCTCTAACTGTCACAAAATATTTGCGGGTTGGCCGTGTTATTATATATATATATATATATATATATATATATATATATATATATATATATATATATATATATATATATATATATATATATATATATATATATATATATATATATATATATATATATATATATATATATATATATACTGAGTTTGCTGCCCGCCACGTTTAGGCATGATGTGAGGATGTGTAGTTTTTTTACGATTTTAGCAACCACTATAGGAAAAAGTTGCGAGACTTAAGCGAGAAAGTGACGCTTTTCTCGCGATCGGTGAAAATCTCTCGTTCTTCCCACCGCTCCAAGTGAGTATTTTTAATACTCACTGATTAACTGTGAGAAATGCACTCCTTGGTGAGAATCAAGTATGATAACTGATTCTCACCGGTGAGACTGAAAAATCTCACCAAACAAAACGAAAATGTTTTTTTTTCACGGTGAGAATGTTTCATACTTAAGATTCACTTGTAAGAATCAACCAGACTCGCAGTTCATTAGTGAGAATCAGCCAGAGTTGTTAACAAGTGAGTATTAGTCAGGCTATTTCTAACCAGTGATTAATGAGTCTAGCCGATTCTCACCGATGAACGGTTGGTTTGTTGATTCTCACTAGTAAATGATGAGTATGATATGTCTGCACAGAGAATATTAGCATTCGACTTGATGAGAATTTTCAATCTTATCCGTGAGACTATATTACCATCCTCGATTCTTACCAAGCAGTGCATTTCTCTCTGGTCATCAGTGTAATTTCAAAATATATTATTGGCATCAGTGAGAATAACAAAATATTCGCACAAATTGCGAGAAAGCGTCATTTCGGCATTGAAAGGCTTAATTCTCACTTTGGCATTGAAAGAGACTTAATTCTTCGAAGTCTAGGTAATGTAGGCTTTGTTGAGAAAACCAAATAGACGGATGTTTTACAAAACCATACTTCGGGAATTTTCCCATGTTCAGAATGTGCGTTTACTCTTGAGTTAAATTATTATTTTAAAGACGAGATAATCATGACTGCTGCACTAAGTTTTCTTGTACATAGCATTCTGCGGAAGAGTAGGCCTATAATTTGCCCTTTTTTTTGACAAGGGCCTTGCACAATCATCAAACGCTTTGATTGCTGAGAGACTCAACCCAACAATAGCATTTAGTTATTATAAGCATGATAGTGGTGGAATCGGCCGCAGCATTGCATACACGCAAAGGAAATACCTTAAATTAGCTTTTTTCAAATGAATAAACTTTATAGCTGACGTTCACAAACACTCTGTTTGATACGCTGCATAGTTTGATCACGCGGAAAGAATGACTTAACTTTGGAAACCATTCAGTTGATTCCTACTTAAATACGTGACGTGAGATACTGTTAACTTTGTGAAAATGCATAACAGTATTAAAGTGAGCACAATTGTTTTCACAATGTATTCACTCAGAAACAATTTGACATAAAATACAACGCAACAGCTCACGTTTCTTTTTCCACATGAGTCAGGATTTTTAGTGACGTACAAGATATCCCGAGGATTATCATTCATTGACTTCCATTTTCCCAACTATGGCTTATCATTACTGTCCAGGATCTTTACCAAAAACCTCCCATTCTGCAGCTTCCCCTGACGTTTATAGCAAGTTAAATGACGAGTATCATTGCTCCACATATATATGAGAGAATACCGTCCACCCAACATGCAATTATCCGGGTAGCAGTGATATCCGTATATCAATGGTCCACGGCAGCCTTGTTGAGTTATGTGCGCTCCCCTCAATCATTTTTGCCACCCTCTGGTGGCTTCCTTACATTCTAGGCATGTGTTTCACTCAGTATACCTCTTCCAGTCCAGTTATATGACGTCTGTCCACGTCTCTATTTTTCAATTTCTCAAAAGGCTATGAGAGTCACATCCTCTCTGTTTACTTTCTCCATCAGTGCCAGTTCATCACGGGTCAGTTTTGAAAATACATGTTCCTCCCACTTTAACACAATGATGATTCCACAAGTGTATATAAAGATTAACTTTTTCTCTTCTTACTACTGCCCTAGTGCCCTACTTTTTCCTTTAGTTACCTCAGGCCCTAGCAATACCTCTAAGAGAGATTATCATTGCACTTCACTTTAGCAACACCGCAAGAAGTTTCCCCACTTAGCAAGTAATGGTATACGCTGCAGCAGTCTTACACGATAAGATCGCTCCTAATGTCCGACTCCTTCTGATTCACAGCTGCTAACATGACCATATTACTCGTGAGGCCCATCATGTTAAGATCACCACATGATGTATTAATGATTTCAGGTGTATGTAGCAGGGCAACAACATCTGACTGTATGACCCAGTATTGAGTATACTTCTGGCTGCCGTTATCTTGACTTAGGCGTACCTATTTTATGAATAATAGTAAAACTGTCTTACAGTAGAAGACAACTACCACACGAGTGTCCAACGGACCAGCATTATATATAGCCAACCTAGGAGTCAACTCTGTTATGGTCAACAGAACTTTAACTTTCAGGGCCTGCACTCTTGTCCATCTCTGCGTCTTTGTGGTTCATCAATCTCCGGTTTTGCCAGGGTCCCTTGACAGAGTATCTGTAAGGCCAACTTTTGTCTTGCTACTATTTCGACATCTGCTAAAAGACGACATCTGTTATGCATGGCAAAAATGTAAAAATCTTATGTTCTCGCATGTACTGTATTCAGATGTCGAAGCGTGCCAATATACGGCGTTCCACTGAAACATCTTGCCGCGGTGTAGATTTGTGTATGCCGCGCGACATCATCTCACTTATAAAGAGTTGTAATTTAGTTCATCAAACAAAATGGTGCATTACAGTTCCTTTGAAATCCGTACTTTGACAATTTCAATATTTCAGCGATCACACAACAGCAAGGCCTCTAAGTGAGCATTTACAGACCCCTAAATCATGACGTTAAGCCCAAGGGTTTATAAACAGTTGTTAACGCTACTGTTGGCCAGTTGCAAACCTCTGACATTTAAAGTATGGATGTGAACGCCAATGGTCTTACCACAAAGGACTATTAAGAGAACGTATTTTAAAAATAATATACATGTGTTTATCAAATGCACATTCAAGAAAGTCGATGTTTTTTTTAACAAATTGCGTTGGCTTGAACTCTTACATGTTTAAACTGGAGAATGACTTTTGTATGCAGGTCATGCATCATATAGACAAGTTTTTGTTTTTTTCAATATATTGTCGAGAAACTGTGCTAAAGCTGCCCATTGCAGGAAATATACCGATACCATATGTATTGTTTTCAAAGTAACATAGACTGAAAAATTCATCCTCGACCAATTTGCACTATTGAATAAACACGTTAAATTTCAACCTCCTTCATCAAATAGCAGGGTAATATTCACGATTCTGACGACTAGTGTTGTTGTTTACACGATTTCAAGCATTACGACCCTGAGTCAGCAAAGATCAATAAATGGTGTGAAAACGGATAATGAAACACTTAAGGTTATGGTTTTATTTGTGTGGCGTGTGGATTTTTAATAACATTTGGTTTTATCTTTTAAACCTCACAACTACTGCTATGTGAATTTTTAGAGTAATCGATCGGAAATTTATTCATGAGTATTTTTCAATTATGTTGTGTAAAGCGATTACTTTATTGTGAACAATGACAGCGCTTAGTCGTTTAATTATAAAATTTAACATCATACGACCCTATCTTTAAAAAAGAGAAAAGTTATATCTTGACATCCACGTTTTATGCCTCCCATCCAAATGAAGATCTTCTCACTTCGAAGGGGGTTTCGTCTTTACTTTGCATTGACATGCATATAATGGTCTCAGTAACCAAGCATGATTGTTTTCAAGCGATGCATAAATATTACGGTTGGGCTAGAGTGTAAAAAACACAAAAGAGGTAGCACAGTTTGGATTCTGTATCTGGCATTCAACGCAAAACCGTATGAAATTCTTCAACGTAAAACGGAGGAAAGCATTCGTCGCTTTTGCATCGAAAAATTACATTAAAAAATAATTCCAATAACACTTAATTTTCCAAACAGTTAACTTGGTCCTATCCGCAAACCCTCACAATTACTGCTATGTGAAATTTTAGAGTAAACGATAGGAAATGTATTCATTAATTATTTTCAATTATGTTTTGTAAGCGGATTACCTTTATGTGTGAACAATGACAACGCATAGTCGTTTAATATTAAATGCAGCTAACATCATACGACCCTATCTTCAAAACAGAGAAAAATTGTAGTTTGACATCCACATTTTATGCACTCTTATCATAAAGAAGATCTTCTCACTTCAGATAGCGTTTCGCCTTTCCTTAGAAGTGGCACGCATATCATGGTCTCAGTAACCAAAAAAATGACATTCTTCAATGTAAAATGGAAGAAAGGATTCGTCGCTTTCGAAAGGAAAACAATTACATTGAAAGAATAATTCCCGTAACGCTCAATGTTCCGGACAGTAAATTTAGTCCAATCCATCAACCCTCACAATTACTGCTATGTGAATTTTTCAGAATAAACGATAGGAAACTTATTCATGAGTTTTTTCAATCATATTGTATAAGCTGATTACTTTATGTGTGAAGAATGACAGCGCATAGTCGTTTAATTTTAAATGCAGATAACACCATACGACCCTATATTTAAAACAGAGAAAAGTTGTATCTTGACATACAAGTTTTATGCACTCTTATCCTAAAGAAGATCTTCTCACTTCGGATAGCGTTTCGCATTTTCTTAGAATCGGCATCCATATTAGGGTCTCAGTAACCAAGAAATGCAATTCTTCAATGTAAAATGGAGGAAAGGATTCGTCGCTTTCGAAAGGAAAACAATTACATTGAAAGAATAATTCCAGTAACGCTTAATGTTCCGGACAGTAAAATAGGTCCAATCCACCAACCCTCACAATTACTGCTATGTGAAATTTTAGAGTAAACGATCTGAAACTTATTAATGAGTTTTTTCAATAAGATTGTATAAGCTTATTACTAAATATGTGAACAATGACAGCGCATAGTCGTTTATTTTTAAATGCAGATAACATCATACCACCCTATCTTCAAAACAGAGAAAAGTTGGATCTTGACATCCACGTTTAATGCACTCTTATTCTAAAGAAGATCTCTGACTTCAGAGGGGCTTTAGTCTTTCCTTTGAATTGACATGCATATCATGGTCTCAGTAACCGAGCATGATGGCGTTAGAGCGATGCATAAATATTACTGTTAGGATACAGTGTAAAACACATAAAAGAATTAGCAAAGACTGGTTTCTGTGTTCTGTCATTCAATGCTATACTGAATGAAATTCTTCAACGTAAAATGCAGGAGGGGATTCGTCTCTTTCAAAGGGATAAAAAGTACATTCGCATGACATACTCATTATATTTTTTGGTTAGAAGAATAATTCCAGTAACACTTAATGTTCCAGACAGTAAATTTTGTCCAATCCGTCAACCCGCACAATTACTGCCAACTGAATTTGTAGAGTAAACGATCGGAAATTTATTCATGAGGTTTTTTTTTTCAATTGTATTGTATAAGTTGATTACTTTATGGGCACAAAAGTAGGGCAAGGTTGTTTAATAGTAAATGCATCATGCGACACTGTCTTCAAAAAGAGAGAAAAATTTTATCTTGGCATCCACCTTCCATGTACTCTTATCCTAAAGAAGATCTTGTCACTTCAAAGCGAGTTTCGTCTTTCCTTGAATTGACGTGCGTATCATGGTGTTCGTGACCAATCATGATGGCGTTTGAGCGATGTATGATTACATGGTGGGCTACGGCGCGCCAAACGTTTCAAAAATATTTATCGTCATAGAGTAAAAATGTGTATGAATAATAAAGAAAAAAATTCTTTCGTCCATATCATTTTATTTTATTAATGTACTTTTTCACAAAAATAACATTCATTTGAAAATATGTCAATAAATATTTGAATGTGTCTGTACAGATAAAGATGACGTGAAACCGTTGTTCTCGATTGAAATAAAAATTCGATGGAATTACGGAAGAAAATAAACGAGAAAAGTATTATTGCAAAAAAGGGGAGAATGTTATGTAATACTTAATTGTAAAATACCCTTTAAACCGTAATGAGAAGATAAACTGTTTGCAAAAATTTGAAAATACCACAATCCCATACTTATTGACGTACATACACGTGTATTTGATATAAAGGTGCAATGAATGCTGATTATAAAGGAAAAAAGTAAAAAAAAAATCAAGCACACACAAAAAAAATATTGAAATGCTTAAAAACAAGACCAAAAATAGTACTTTCACTACTACAAAAAAACAAAGCGAACCACCATCAGGTCTGACTAAAAAAAGAAAGAAAATCACAACTGAAAAGTCGACCGAGATCGCGCTGGCGTTGAGGCTGAAAAGAAACCAAAACGAGGTCAGCTTGAAAAAAACCAAAACGAGGTTACCAAAAAAAAAAAAAAAAAAACCGAAAACGAGGTTACCAAAAAAAAAAAAAAAAAAAAAAAAACAGAAAAAAAGGAGGCCCGTTCGAGAAAAGAATTTAGAGTGGGACACCCCGCACAAAAAGCTAAACATGTAAATTGAATAATTCCTAATCTGATTGTTAGACTTTAGTGCCTGAGGGTTTTGGATCATCACACTCGGATGTTGGACAAGATATTTTGGGTATTTCAGCGATGACTCTCAGCTTCTAGTCTTCAATATCATCTCATGGACGTCCAAGTTACCGACACGTCCCATTCTATATTAAACAGTTACAAGTGGACAAAACATTCGTGGTGGTTCGTCGGCTGCCAGCGGTCCCCTCGCTCATGGCGTGCGTCAATGTACCCCCTTGAGATGGTAAGCTAGCGGCCGGCGGTCCCGTCGCTAGTACAGTACACGCCGCGCCGGCGACCAGCGATCCCCTCGCTGTACAGTGTAGGGCCGCCTCTCCCAAACCATAGACAGTCTGTGCCAAAGCCATGGAGTCCTACCCCAATAAAACGATGGCTAGCCGCTTGCCCACGGTTACGTGTGTGATTCGATACATAGCGGCCGCCGTGTGGGTATGCATAGTTGCATAGTAAAATTGCACGCGGCGGCCGCTATGTATCGAACCACGTGTAACCGTGGGTTTAGCCTCTAAACGGAGTGTGGCAAAGGAAAAAATACTCAGGCTAAAACACTCCGTTTAGATTCGAGGCAACGTTTTCAGTAGTACATGTAGAACGCGATCGCGCCCGACTTGACAAACACTGATCAAGCAGCCGCTATTTCTCTGTATAACTGATAATGTAGCTGTGGGTGGCAGGGCTGTGAGTTACCGGCGTTACACGGCCAGACCGTATAACGCTGGTAACTCACCGCCCTGGCACCCAGAGCTATGTATAAGCTACTGCACAAATATCGTAGCTCCATATATTGGACTGTTTGGAAATAAAGCTTTCTGCAGTGGGGATCGACATGTCGTGTATGTGCTGGTCTAGCCCTGCGAGTATAATGAGAGTGTCTGGCGTTGCGAAGGCCGGACACTCTCGCCATACTCGTTAGGCTTGTGCCGGTCCTGAGGGATCGCGTTTGCATCATAGTGCGTGTTTATAGTTGCGTCGCTCGTCTTGTCGAACACGGAAAACGATGGACGTTCTCTCAACACGCCGGCCGCTATGTATCGAACCACACGTAACCGTGTAGAATTCATATAACGGCGATGACAGAGCGGCTCGGTGCAAGGCCTGCATGTGAGCCCCCTGCCGTACCGCACCTAAGGCATCCATATGTTCGCAGTGTTGCTATGAAGGTACAAGGGTTGTACGTCTCGCTCGTGATCTGAACTGTGGACTGTCTCAAATTGGCTCAGTTAACTTGACTCTCTGAACTATTCACTGTTAACCTGGACGTTCTTTAGGTGATATTGCACTTCACTTCATCAAGTACGGTTTCAAGTAGCTCTGCTTGGCTGGGCCTAGCCAAACAGAGCTACTAGGATTCAAGATGTCAAAGTTATCACTGAAATGCTCATTAATATTTCGTCAAACATTTGAGTATGTGGTGATCGAATTCCCGGCTGTTTGGGAGTCATCGATCGAAGGAAACGTTAACCATGAGTTTTTTGAATAAATTAATTGTAATTTCGCGCGTTTGGGTTTTTTTTGTGTGGCGAATGCTCGTTTTTTGTGTGGCGAATGCTCGGGTTTTTTTTTTGTTTTTTTTTTCTTTTTTTTCCGTTTGTTCTTTTTTTTTTTGCTGTGGCGAGTACTCATTTGTTTTTTCTTTCCACAGGCCCACGCGTTTTTTTTTGTATTCGCTGTGTCCATGGCATTTTTTATTTTTATTTTATTTTATTTATTTATTTATTTATTTTTTAGTCGATGATGTCCACTTTTGTCTAGAGCCATCACTGCCGAATTTTTTCTGTGATTTTCTCTCTTTACTGTTAAAAGCGGCTGGTGGTTCATATTATATTTTTGATTATCTTCAATACGTTTTTTATGAGACGTACTGCTTTTTAATTTTCTTAGGTACATAAATAATTTTTTTATGTATGCATGGCTTTTTTGTCTGATTCTTTTATAATGATTTTCTGTATGTGGTTCACATTTTAATTTTTTGTAATTTTTTTCCCGAGTGGTACTAGTGGTTTTTTAGTGATTTTCCCGTGATTTTTGTGTACGTACCACTGTAAACATCTTATTCTTTTTTCGTAAAATCAGCACTAATTGCACCTTTTACGCGAACTATTATACGTGTATTTATGTCGATAGGTATGGATGTATGACTTTTTCAAATCGTTGAAAATTGTTTATTTCCTAATTACGCTTTAAAGAATATTCTCAAGTTAAAATGAAGTATAAAATGACATTTCTGTCTTTTGGTTTTTAATTATACTTTCCTTACTTATTTCCTTCCGTAATGACACCTAATTTTTATTTCAATCGAGAAAGACAGTTTATTTTTGCACTGAATCGATAAATATTTTTGAAACATTTGGCGCGCCGTATGATTACATGGTGGGCTACCGTTTAAAAAAAGCATAAGAGTTAGCACGGTTTAGATTGCCATTAAATGCTAAACCGAATGAAATTCTTGATGTGAAATGTTGCAAAGAATTCGTCGATTTCGCAGTGATAAAATTGCATTCGCATGACATACTAAATATGTTTTTTAGTTTAAAAGAATCATTCCAGTAATGCTTAATGTTCCAGACAGTAGATTTGGTCCAATCCATCAACCTTCACAATTACTGCTATATTAATTTTCAGGGTAAACGATCGGAGGGGTAAACGATCGGAGAGTTTTTTTTTTCAATTATGTCGTGTAAGCTGATTACTTTATGGGTGAACAATGACAGCGCAAAGTCGTTTAATTTAAAATGCAGATAACATCATACGACCTTATATTCAAAAGAGAGAAACTTTATATCTTGATTTCCATGTTTTATGCACTCTTATCCTGTATATAAGTTCCTCTCACTTCAAGGGCGGTTTCGTCTTTTCTTTGAATTGACATGCATATCATGGTCCACGTAACCAAGCATGATGGCGTTTGAGCGATGCATAAATACTACGGGTGGGATACAGGTGAAAAACATAAGAGTTAGCAGAGTTTCGTTTCTGCGTTATCTCAATCAACGCTATACTGTACTGAATTAAATTCCTAAATGTAAAAGAGAGGAAAGAAAGCGTCGCTTTCGCTGGGAAAAAAATAAATTCGCTTGACATACTCATTGTATTTTTTGAAAAGAATAATTCCAGCAACGCTTAATGTTCGCGACAGTAAATTTTGTCTCATCGATCAACCCTCACAAATACTGCTATATGAATTCGTAGAGTAAACGATCGGAAATTTTATTCATGAGGTTTTTTTTTCAATTATGTTGTGTGAGCTGATTACTTGATGGCTGAACAATGGCAGTGCTAGGCCGTTTAATAGTAAATGCAGATGACATCATACGACCCTTTCTTCAAAAGCAGAAAAAAATTGTATCTTGACATCCGCGTTCTGTGTTTTCTTATTCTAAAGCAGATCTTCCCACTTCGGAGGGGGTTTCGTCTTTACTTTGAATTCACATGCTTAACATGATCTCACTAACCAAGCATGATGGCGTTCGAGCGATGCATGAATATTACGAGTGGGCTACAGTGTAAAAAACATAAGCGTTAGTACTATTTGGCTTGTCATTCAATAATAATGTAAATGAAATTCTTAGTGTGAAAGTTTGCAAAGAATTCTTCGCTTTCGCAAAAACAAAATTATTTTGTATGACACGCTTAACATGTTTTTTAGTTTAAAAGAATAATTCAAGTAACCCTATGTTCTAGACGGTAAATTTGGTCCAATCAGTCAACCCTCACAATTACTGCTATGTGAATTTTTAGAGTAAACAATCGGGAATTTGCTCATGAGTTTTTTTCAATTATATTGTATAAGCTGATTACTTTATGTGTGAACAATGACAGCGCATAGTCGTTTAGTTTTAAATGCAGATAACACCATACGACCCTATATTTAAAACAGAGGAAAGTTGTATCTTGACATACACGTTTTCTGCACTCTCATCCTGAAGAAGAGGTTTTGTCTTTCCTTTGAATTGACATGCATATAGTCTCAGTAGCCAAGCATGGTGGAGTTCGGGCAATGAATAAATATTACGGTTGGGTTACAATGTAAAAAACATAAAAGAATTAGCATAGATTGGTTTTTGTGTTCTGTCATTCAACGCTGAACTAACTGAAATTCTGCAACGAATATGGAAACAATTCGTCGCTTTCGAGGGGATAAATTTACATTCGCATGGCATACTCATAAACCAATGGTTTAAGATTCCAAGATAAGTAATTGACCTTTTTAATCTATCAATTTTCTGGTGGTTAATAAGCTCAGAACCCCCCGTAAATTATGATTTTAAGCCTAGATATTGGGGAACATTCTTGCAACCACAGCGCCACCGTTGTTTGCATAACTGTCACGTGAAAGGTAATTCGTGTAACATTTCAAAAATTGGTTTTTCCTATGTTTTGTCACAAAACTCCTCAAACGTGCTTGAAAGCAAGCTGTCACAACGCTCAACCGAAGCGTGTCGCAGATTTTTTATGTCTTGCTTAGTTTCATTCGGAGCAAAATTTTCAAGAGATCAACTGGGGCTATATTTACCGCTCTTGATTTTTTTTGGCATAAAATTTTTTTAGACCGTTTAAAAAATTCTTAGACAGATTCTTCGGAAGATCCTTAGGTAAGCTTGCACTCACACAAATTTCAGCCACATGTCTCGAAGCATTGAAACAATACAGAGGGATAACCAATTTTTGAAAGGTAATGCAAATTATTTGTCGCGTGATAGTTATGTAAACAATGGTGACACGATGGCACCGAAAATGTTTCTCTTTATCTAGGCTTCCCAAAAATATATAATGTTCGAGAGTTCTGAGCTTATTATCCAGTAGAGAATTGTTAGCTTAAACAGGTCAATTACTTGTTTTGGAACCTTAAAAGAATAATTCCATTAACGCTTAATGTTCCAGTACAAGCATTTCAAAACATTGAAATATCGTTACACAACCGTTGCTAGAAATCCCATAAAGAACACATTTTCCGGAAGCACATATATGCAAATGTTCTGTTTTGAATTTCTAAAATTGTTTTAAACAATGATCATTTGACAATGAATTTTGATTATCTCATGAAATTGGGTTTTACATTTCCTTGTACAAATGCTGCAGTGTTTCTGGCCAAAATTTGCACGAACACTGGACGGCAACTCAGGAAAGGTGTATGGCTCGCACATTTTACCTTTCTTATTTTGTGATACGGACTCTTAGGAGTTAGACTCGGGAAAAATCACCAGTCTAAAACGTGGCACAGTATGACGAGATCAGCTCATGAAAAATAAGAGTCATACACTGCAAGACTTTTACAACAGCATTTGATTATTAAAGAAATTCTGACAAAAAACACTGAAGAGTTATAACATGGGAAGGTACATGTGAAAGCTTATTTTCGTGAGTTTATTCAGTGTTCTGCAAAATGATACTTACGTAAATAGTATAAACCCAAGTATCCACCTGTATCCAGCCTTTAAAAAAATCTACCTTGAAGGGGTAAGGATCCCCTTTGATTGAATTCAAGCCAAGGTATTTACAAGAGTTTAAAGACTTAATTGTATTTCTCTCCGCATATACATTGAAATTGCACGCGAAAGCAGACAAATAAACTTTTTATCAGCAGATCATTTTTCGAATATTTTAAGAAATCTTGTCGGTGGAAATCATTATTTTCGATTTGCGTTTTGAAGTATCAAGTACGAAATTAATACGATTGGAAATTATTTTGGATAATTGGATCTTCATATTTTTCAACTTTCGTTAATGTGTCAGGTTTCCTTTAGCTGAATGTTTTATATTACAAATTACTCTTAAAAACAAGTGTGTAAGTCCTAACTTAAAAGGAAAACCAGTTGAGCTCCATTTGCAGGTTTAGACGACCTTACTTCACTATCCAATTATCCCTAATAAGTTCCAATCGTGTTTACCGTGAAATAATATTCTAGCGCGACCAAGAAAAATCTCAAATTAATCATATGCATTGTTACAGTTTATGCTCTGAAATTTCTTTTGTTCGATTTCAAAGGGCTTGGAAAGTCTTTCATTACGACAACCAATTAAATTCAAAATGACATTTTTGTAGAAACAGCCTGAGTCAATAAAAGATCCAGTTTATAGACTTATCAAAACGAGGGTGACGCTAATCATATTGTGTATACCAATTAAAATGTGCGTTATGACATGTGAAAACACATTGATTTTCTTCTTTAAATAAAAGCTTCTTCTGTAGTACTTAAGAGGCCGATTTACACGAATAAGCAAATACTTTATGCAAAATCAAATGTGCTTTGACTTGTCAAACCCAAAAACAAGTAGCTACATTAATTTATACAATTTTGAAGATCATTAGTTTGTATTCGATAAAGTTTGAATATTGTTTTATAAATATTATTTTCGAAAAAGGTCTCAGTGGTTCGCTTTCCGCATGCAAAATAACAAAATAAGTATATCTTGGAGAATATGAGAGAGAGAAAATCAAGTAGTTAGCAATTTTACTGACAGCTTAATGCTTTCTTCAGAGTCCAGATATACTAAAAAATAAAAATCCCCTTCGAAATACCATGACACTTGAGGAGGGTGGAATAAAGTTGTACTCACTGCCAGAAAAACAAGATGAGATTATCATGCAGGCATGAGAACATCATGCAGGCCATTTCCTTTGGGCAATGTTTACTACGTTGTGTTCTATTCAATTGTCAGAGCCATAAAACATTTGATTACAAGACTTCTTAGAGATAACTACTAATACCCAGACTTCTTAAAACACTGACTTAGCGTTTTTATGTTTTCTAGTGAACAGAGAACTTAAGATTCCAAGACAAGAAATTGACTTTTTAAAGCTAACAATTCTCTAGTGGTTAACAAGCTCAGAACCCCCGTAAACTATATTTTCTGACAGCATAGATATAAGAAAACAGTTTCGTAAACTCAGTGACGCCATTGTTTATATAACTTTCACGTGAGAGATAATTGGCAAAACCTTTCAAAAATCGGTTTTCCCCTTCTATGTTTTGTCTCAATACGTCCAAATATCGGACTCAAACTTGCTGGAATGCAAGCTGTCAGAACGCTCTTCCGAAGAGTGTCTATGATTTATTATATCTTGCTTAGTCTTTTGGAGCACAATTTTCGGGAAATCAACTAGGGGTTAAAGTCACCGCTCTGGACGTTTTTCTGGCATGGAAATTGTTTAAGAAGGTGTAAAATATTCTGAGACATACTTCGGAAGACCCTTAGGTCAGCTTGCATTCACACAAATTTCAGCCACATATCTCAAAGCATTGAAACAAAACATAGAGAAAACAAATTTTTGAAAGATTATGCAAATTACTTGTCACGTGATAGTTATGTAAACAAGGGTGACACTATGGTAGTTCTATCTAGGCTTTCCGAAAATATATAATTTACGGGGGTTCTTACCTTATTAATCACTACAGAATAGTTAGCTTAAAAGGTAAATTTCTTTTCTTGGAACCTTAACTGACATAGCAATATGTGAGTAGTCGTCGCTCTCATTTTCTGCATGATGTTCTTTTTGCTGGCAGTGAGTACATCTTCGTCAAGTATTGTTGTGTTTCGAAGGGGATTTCTATTTTCATAACTATTTAATTTACTTTTTACACGGTCATTAAATTGATTTAACACTTGTCAATGCACTCCCTAAGTGACCTATAGGAAATGAATATTGTGTTTTAACCACATGAATGCCTACACTCGTAGGAGTGAGATTTAATCCAGTCTATTTTTTTGATAGAGTTCAAAAAACAATGATCACAAAACAGGTTTACATCTTGCTTCATCCAATCCGTAGCATGTCAGTCTGACTAGTTGTTATTTCGGATATCCGTTTGTTATGAATCTGTATGCCGAAGCCCAGTCTACTTGTGAAGGTATGCGCGCCAACTTGCTAGTAGTTGACGATGCAGAAGAGAACCTGTTTCTGAAACGTAAGTTTTTAAAGGAAGAGGTGCAGAAAGGATATAGTCACTTTCGTATGTTACTCTATGTTCTTCTCCTTATTTTGTCTTTCACTTACATATTTATAAATACATCTATTCTTTAGAATACACACAGAACATATAGTACATTTGGATCGGTCTAAATGACTTTGACATGGAAGGAAGTTGGGAGTGGAATGATGGATCAAAGGTGAGTCACAGTATATCTTTGTTGTTGGAATTTAAAATTTATGCGGCATATCGAGGAAAAATATACAAAATTATCATACACGCTATGCCTGTATTGCAATTCTCCTATTGTTTAGTGGGTACTGATATGAACCCGTATTTTAATTTATTAAAATACAAATAATTGTACTTTCACTGTAACCGGAACTACGTACAGCAAGGCGTACGCGTGACCTTCGCTGGTTATGTTCAAATAGATCATTGAACAGCAGGCTAAACAGCTGAGCGAACCTGACTTATGACATTCCGAAACGTCATTTATAATATTATTATGGTCAAAATTGTGTTGTTTCAATTCAGTTCATGGGCACTTAGGGAAAAGGATAGTTTTACCAAAAACAAACAAACAAACGCATTGCACATGCGTACGCTTCTCTCTTACCCAGGAGCAGTAGGTACCTATATCTTCGTAACTGACGTATTTGCATGGGCCCTTCATGGCCACACTTCTCGAGCTCTGTGTGAAAGTTCTCACTTTTGTTCAAAAGTGAGCCCTAGTGGCTGATCAACAGAGGGTTCATTGAATGTGGTTTGGATATGACAGCAAAAGGGAATAAGAAAGAATAGAAATCATGCAAAACATGCAAAACCTTTCTCATTTCAACAAAAAAGAACAAAAATATCGACAATTTTTTCTTCCACCAGAAGACTAATTTTTAGTGCATTTGGTTTGCTAGTAACTTTGAACAGAGCAAAAAAGAAGAATTTCTCTGCCTCGGCATTACAAGATGTAATACTGGATGTTCCCTCATAAATAATACCTTCTGAGTGCTAAACCGTTTCAAGATATCCTGATTTACATTACGTTCAATGAATCCGAGGACTTTTTCGCAAAAGAGCATTTGCATGTGGAGTGGATAAACTCTAACAACTTTAAGCTAGGTTATTGAAGCACTCTTTTTGAGAGTGGGGATTTTGCCGAGGGGTTTTGTCTGATGCCTCTTCGGTAGATGACTGGATGCCGTGCGTTATGATTTCGAACCTGATTGGAAACACCTTATTATGTGGGGGTTTGATACTTCCTTGGTCTACTATCGTAAAAATTAGAGTAGGCATAAGCCTGGAAAATTCCCATGGAACACCAATCACGTAATTCACTTAAAGCGCCATCTTGTGGTGATCAAGCAAAACTCCTGAATTGAAGTACATGTCATCGCGTTTATGTGAAAATTACAGTTGGCAAACGATTTAACACCGAGTAACGAGCTATAGTGTTACAGCTGTTAAACGCAGTTCTAAGTGACAAATTCAGCAGGATGGTTATGACTGCGCTGGCTATAATCGAAGCCAGTTCAACCCTTCACATAAAAATATACCGAATGGAGCTAACTTTGGTTCCGATTAGGATTGAAAATCCTTAATCGAGGTGATATTGAGTTAGGTTATAATCATGGGGGACAAAGCTCTTGTAGTGATTTTCTCTGTGTGTTGCAAACGACGCATATTCAGGACGTTTTCGAGGCGAACTTTCCAATGCAATACAATTATTAAATTGCAAATGAATGCAGGGATTTCCGGTAAAGGTTGGCAAGGCAATTTTAATAATTGAAGCAAAAATAGAGCAAAACGAGACTTCACGCTATTATGGTACCAATGAGCGATAATTTAAGTCAAACAGATTTTGGTAACTTGTATGAAGTACAAGGACCTTGAAAGAAGAGGAAAATAACACTATTCTGGTTGGTGCGTTTGTTTTATTACACGACAAACGGTGAAAATGGGTCTTTAACACAGTATTGATTACATGATTAAGTCTTAGTCGATACAAAAGATACCTAGACTTTATTTTGTTGACAAACTTTAAAATAGCTCTGTTAACCTATCCCCAAATTTAATAAATTTGACGTTAAATGCAGTGAAGTATTAGAGCATGTCATTCATAAAAAATTAAAATGTAGTACTCTCAATCATTCTACTCCTGCGATCCTGATAATCTCTGATTTCCTAAACCCAAAACTTCCACCTTTTCCATATTTTCTTCCGACCAAATATTCCCCTACTTAGGCATTTCTCCTTCTGCTATCTCACACAATTAGCGTTTGCTATATTCGTGAGAGTCTCCTCTTTCTAACAAATACTTCAGCATCCTTTCACCTGTTTCTTCCATACCTTGTAAGACATTTTAACAAAATATTACGTACCCGTAGTGATATCTTGTCTATGTAAAAAGAGATGATAAGGTAAAAATGTTCCTAAAATCAAGTATACAAATCGTCGAATTTGTTGAAAATGATAATAACACGATTGGAACTAATTTGGGATAATTGGATGATGAAGTAATGTCTATTCAATCTTCAAATTAAATCTCATCTGCTTTTCTTTTTCGGTTACACACTTGTTTTTATGAATATTTTGTAATGTCGCAACATTCAGATATACGGCACCTCACACCTTTGAGAAATTTGAAAAATATGAAAATCCAATTATCCTAAAGTAGTTCCAATCGTGTTTAATCAATACTTTCTTCTAAAATAATTTTCACCATGTGTAACATTAATTATTTAATGAAAAGTCACTTAGAAATTATCTAATTGGGCTAAATGATGGTGCATTATTGTCTAGGTATTGATCTGTGTATAATGCATCTCTTAAATGTAATCTTAAAGCGGTATCGATACAAAAACAGCGATAGGAAAGCACAAAGTATAACCAGACATGAATATGCTCACGTGTTTTACAACAGGTTCATTAATAGTAGTGCGCTTCACAGAACAATGAGATATATGTTATCACTATATGTAGCAGGTTTTTTTCAACTTCGCACAGTACTCTCAGAGTTTAATCACTAATTACAAAACTTTATTTAATATGCAAATGAGCTGTTCATTAACTTGACACTGCTCAATGCTTTATGAGACAATTAGATATCAACATTTGTAGAACGTTTTATTTAATTTAATGCTGTAATTTTAAAGTAATGTCACTAATTACAAAGTTCATTAAATATGCAAATATATTCTAAATTAACTTGACGCTGTTCAATGATTCATAGCACAATTAAATATTTATCAAATCAATATCTGTAGCACGTTTCACAAAATTTTGGTGCCGAAATTTCAGAGTTATATACCTAATTACAAAGTTTATTAAATATGCAAATGAACCCTTAATTATCTTTACACTACTAAATGCTTTACAATACAGTTAGATATCTGTCGTATCAGTATGTGCAGCAGTTTTCATCACATTTGATGCAGTTATTTCGGAGTTATATGGCTAATTATAAGACTTCATGAAATATGCAAATGAGCTAATTATTAACTTGACACTGCTCAATGCTTCTCAGTACAATTGGATATTTATCAGATCAACATCTGTAGCAAGTTTCATCAAATTTAACGCTGTAATTTTGGAGTAATATCACTAATTACAAAGTTCATTAAATATGCAAATGAACCCTTAATTAACTTCACACAACTAAATGCTCTACACAACAATTAGATATCTGTCGGATCAGTATCTGCAGCAGATTTCATCACATTTGGTGCAGTTATTTTGGAGTTCTATCACTAATTACAAAACTTCATAAAATATGCAAATGACCTATTTGTTAACTTGACACTGCCAAATGCTTCTCAGTACAATTAGATATTTATCAAAACAATATCTGTACCCAATTTCACTGACTTGGGTGCCGTAATTTCAGAGTTATATACCTAATTACAAATTTCATTAAATATGCAAATGAATCCTTAATTAATTTCACACTACTAAATGCTTTACACTACAGTTAGATATCAATCTGATCAGTATCTGCAGCAGATTTCATCACATTTGGTGAAGTTATATTGGAGTTATATGACTAATTCCAAACCTTCATAAAATATGCAAATGAGCTATTTATTAACTTGACACTGCCTAATGCTTCTAAGTATAATTAGATATATATCAGATCAATATTTGTTGCAAGTATCATCAAGTTTGGTGCAGGAATTTCAGAGTTATGTCACTAATAACAAAAATTCATTAAATATGCAAATGAGAAGATAATTGACATGACACTCACAGTATCGTCATAATGTTCTGAGATTGTCATCTGTGAAAAGTTTCATGAAATTTGTGCAGTATTTCTTGATATATGTCTACACTGTCATTACCGTCTCCATAGGGAAACCATTGTACGGAAAAAAAATGATATTGCATAACTTCATTAATATGCAAGCCACACTAATCAAAATCTAACCAGTTCTTGCAAGTAGCATATGGTACCTGTGTATTAAATCTGACTTGAATCCGTTCAGGCGTTTTTGAGTTATCGTGTAAACAGACAGACAGACAGACACACACACACACGGACAGACAGACAGACATCGCTATGACATTAGCCCACGTGTTTACACACGTGAGCTAAAAATTAACACAATACATCCAACAAGTAAAATACATTACATTCTGTAACAATCCTAATCTAAATGAAAATATACATTCGCAGGAATAACAATATAAACATGTAAGCAAATCGTTTTTTAAACGTTATAAAAGTCGATTACTTGTTCTACATATAGTTACGATCATTTTTTAAATGTAATGAGGAATTCTTTAAAGTGACAACGTGCATTTCCAGAACACAATGGTATTAACTGACGTATTTATAGGTTTTATCAAGAGTATTGATTTTTTAAACAAGATGTTCCCCACGGTGCCTCTTCTGTACATCATTGAAAATGATCTCCTAAGAGCGTTTGTTAAGGAAGAAAAAGCAAACGAAATCGTGATAATCTTGTTAATGTTTCTCCATTCATCTCGAAAGCGTCCAAATAATTTAGTCAATAACATAAACCAGTGTGATATATGAAGAGTGGTATTCCTTTGCTTTAGAAACACTTCCTTAATCATTAGCCAATAGTTCATCCTACACGTCAAGGTATGTCGGAATTTAAACAATATTTATAAAATTCCAATATCACGGTGACAATGCAGTAAAACTATTTTTGACCTAAACCTGTATCACATGTTGCCGACGTAGTCATAATTGACGTTCAAGAAATCGATTATAAGCCATAATGCTTGACTCATATTCTTTAACTGAACAAATTGTGGGTATTGTTGCCTGCTCTTCTTTTGCATGTTAATATGAGCATATATTGTGATAGTATATGCCGTGCATTCATCGAAAAACATTTTGTCAGTAATAAAAACACGTGAATCAGCTAAGGCTGATGTCTGAATGTTCTTTCTCAATGTCATGAAAAGTATTAGCTATACTTTTCAACCATAGTACCGTTAAAAACATTGTCGCTTAATCATAGGGTTTCTCTGTTCACTCTATGAATTGTACGGACAAGTGTCGCATACATCACCAGGTCATAGGGTATGAATGTCATGCTTCTAGTCCTAGATGTCTTCTAGTACAACTCTCTCCTTTTCGGTATTCTTCCTGGTGTGTCCCTCTTCAAACGCTTGATTTATTGTCCCAGAACCGACCTTTACAGCAGTAACATCAAAACATTATATGTCATGTTTCTTTAACCATTATCCACCAGTGACATCGAAAACTAAATGACTGTTTTCACATTAAGTATTGGGAATCCGCATTAAATATTGTGGGGCGTTTTATCAAACAATTAGAGTGAGGAATGCAAAAGGGAGACTGAGTGGGTTAAAAATATACTCTAAATTATGAAATGATTTCGAACTGCTATGACATTGGTATTTGTTGTTTTGATAATATCTTTCGCAAAGACGTGTCTCTATATCAATTAATGTCGACGCACTAAAATAAAAATACAGCATGGCACATGATCCCGTTAACAAACTATTTACTGTCCTCTTTAATGTCAACACGTTTACCGACAGAAAGAAACTCTCTGAGCATTTAGAAATTTGGATAACCAACTTCCTGTCTATGGACGTACCTCAACAACGGCAATCTGTGGCCGTCGTAATCGAAGCTCAAGACGCCTTCGTCCTTCTTTAACCCTTTCGCTTAATACGTCCTTCTGAATCTTGAGTCTTTCAGAGTCTTCAAACTCAAAATCCTGCAACGCCTGTTTGTATTCTTCGTCTTTTTCAAAGTATCGAACTCTTAATACAATCAAAATCTGATGGTATAAAAAGTTATAAAAACTACTGTCCTGACCTCAATTAATCTAAGTATGCATCACTTTCGTCTTCAACTGCAGAATTATTTCAAGAACAACATAAATTGTGAATAGAAAAGTGCGATTGCAGATTTTGGAAGAGTGTGTAAATATGATCAGATTTTTTGTTTAAAAGATTGCTTGTCTTAAGCAGTAGTATACATATGACTAGCCATCTTCTCTCTACACATTTCAATTTGAATGGTTTGATATTTAGTTTGCCGAGGGCTATAATGTAAAAATCTATTTGACTTAGGCAGCCAAATTCATGTCAAGTAAACATTACTTAATGACACTAACCTCTTCATTCGTTGCGACATATCCAAGAAAAATGACAGAACCCTGTGAGAGAGGATAGAAAGTATTTAGCCATTTACAAAGAATATAATTTGGCCTGAGTTTGACCCATTCTTTAGACTTATTGCAAATTGAAATATAGAGTCATATAGAAAGAGTAATATTAGTAGGATGATTTCAACTTTAGTATAATTAATTTTCCACACCTCATCAGTAATATTCCACTCTCACCTGCTTATGGGTATACATTTCCCAGCTTATACGATATGCAAGAGCATGCAGTTCATATGGTGATTTTGTAGAGAGACATGGCCATCTCTCTTTCAAACTCTTAAATCAAGGTTACACCAGAGCAAGACTTGTCTCTACATTCAAACGCTTTTTTGGCAGGTATCGCAAGCTGGTAGATAAATACAATATCTCTCTTCGACAAATGATCACTGATGGCATCGGTGACATGGGCCTTAGTTAGTGACCACTACCTATCTGACTTACAGATTGATATATGGCGGGTGCCACATGTGGGGCAGGATGCGCTTACTATTTTCGAAACACCTGACATCACTTCTTGGTCTTTTGGCCAGAGGTCCATATATCTTTCTTTCATGAATTTGACTTTGTTTGTACCGTCTATTTACTGTCTGTTCTGTGCTGTTTTGTGTCTATGTTTACAACTATTGTCTTACAAATTTTGACCTAGTGTTATTGGATTATGGATTGGTATGATTGCGATTATTATATAGGGCTCAGCCCTTGGTGTCGCGCCAGGATTAAAACTGTTGTTTGTATTGATTCATGATTAGTAATCGTAAAGGATAAAATATAATTAATTATTATTTTATATATACGTTTGTACAACTATGACCGGTATACCATCTGATGAAAACAGTTCATGGACACGATGTCAGACCATATAGGTATAGAGTTTCTGTACTGTGTAAAAAAGTTAGACATAAATTTGCAATTTTTACCATGATAACAGCCCATTGTGTTAACCAAGGGACGTATTATGTCATCATTATCATTGCAATTGTAATCGCACTGCCCACCTTCCACTTGCAAGCTGAAAACTATAGCGTTCCGTCTAAACACTGGAAATTTTTGAATCTAGTAATTGACTCAGGGGGCGCTTATTTAAAATTCAATCCCAGCATTCTTTGCTTATGCCGCCGTTCATATGCACGACAGTTTTCTCCCTTTTTCTATTTTTATGCATGATATTAACGATATTTTGTATCAACGACAAGGTGGATAATAACACTTACTAGCTAATAAAAATGATACATTTTAAACATGGCATGTCATAAAACAATAATTTGCACGTTTCGTATTTGTTCATTTACGAGCACTCAAAAAAACATGGCGGCGCCCATGAAAGTAGGGTACACTTCCGGGGACCCGCATAGTATATTATAAATCTGCGAATGCGTAGTCAGTAAGCCGCTGGCGCGACTAATAAACGCTATCCGATGACACTGTGACAGTAATGTTCTCCATCTCCAGCTTGTGATTATACAGGTTCTATCACAAAGTGTGGTATTAAAAACTGCAAAACTTGTAGTATGCTCATCACTACAGAACAGTTCAGTAGTAGTTTGACAGGGAAGACTGAATTGCACAACCAAAAACGTAATCTATGGAATAGAGTGTTCATTGTGTGGGCTCATTTATGTTGGTGAAACAGGAAACAGCTTAAGATCTAGAATGAACGGACACCGCAGTGGAGTGAATCGATCTTTGGATGTGCAACTTTATAAGCATTTTAACCAGGACGACCACTCCACTTTGTCTATGCGTGTCCGTTTTCTTGAAAAAATATACCATCCAACCAACAGCCCCACACTTAGTTCACCATTCCGTAGACAGAGAGAATACCACTGGATTAGACAGTCAGGTACCGCAATGCTTTATGGTTGTAATGACAACATCAAAGATATAGACAATCTCTCAAGTCCTGGTTGTTCAGAAGTGAATGTGATGGGCCTATTTGAGTCTTCTGTCCGTAGAAGACGTAGTCACGGACATAGGCGTTATCATCGGCCTAAATTGGATACATCAGCTACCTCCAATTGCCATGACAAATTTCATGAACTGCTTCTTTTATTGAAGAAGCCTTTAGGTCTCCATCACATTTGTACTTCATTATTTGCTTTTTCCATCAAGGACTTGAGAAGGTTGCATGTCTATGCCTTGGGATTGTCTTTGACAGATCCAAACAAACAACCGTACAGACTGGTCAGTATTATTGCTGACATTGCACTATACAGACTATACAAGCCTGTTCGTGCTGAACCTATGACTTATGATCATAGTCATTTCATACATCTTCCATTTACTAACAAAGGAATTGATGCCATTAATATCAGCAATATACTTCACAACAAAAAGGTTACATCAACTATACCTGTATACTTTAAGAACCAGTCTGTACCTATTCTGTCATATCAATACACCAAGATAATCTCCAATAAAATATTCCATTACAATAAGGCATTGCGGCACTTCAAAATTGATGAATTCCTTCAAACACCAGCATCCTGTGACTGCTCTACATCTCCCTTCAAATATACTCCAGTTGGCCATGTCATCACTGTGATCTGAACTTGGTTGAACATCACCACCTTCGTAAGATATTATCTTGTGGACCCCAGTTCAGAGAACCTCGCAGGATCAACTGGAACCATAATTTAAGATCATTATGGACTCTGTTGAAGAATATGCCAGGAAATGGGCTAAAAGGGAGGATGTAGAGCTAGACACACTGTCAGAATGGTCAAATCTGTGAGGAAAAAGTGCGTGGCCGTATTGGTCGACTAAGATCACATGTTTGCAGAAGACCCTATTCTGTATTTAAAGATCCTGATGCTGTTTTAAAGATCCTGATGCTGTTAAGTGTTTGAATGATATCCATGACAAATATGTTGTCATCCCTGCTGATAAAGCTGCCAATAACATCGTATTTGTCTGTAAGAAGTATTATTTTGAATGTCTTATAGACGAACTTGGTGTAACTAAGACCTCCACCAACTCCACTTACAGACAATCAATGTTCAACAAATCTGAAATTTTGGCAAACCATAAGTCATTCATGGATAATTTTAATATTACAACAAAGGATGACCATAATAAGTTGCCTAGCTTATACTGGATACCAAAGCTCCACAAAACACCTTAAAAGCTAGGTTTATCGCAGGATCTTCAAAATGTTCAACAACAGAGTTATCGAAGATACTGACTTCTGTTCTTTGTACTGTTAAACGGGGACTTCAAGCATACTGTGATGTTGTCTTTTCTCGGAGTGGTATAAATCAAATGTGGATATTAAAAAATTCGAAGGAACTCTTGGAAAATTGAAATCAAGATCTGTTTCAAAAATAACATCTATTAAACTTTCGATTTTTCATATTGTATACCACAATACCACATGATAAATTGAAAGAACGCTTGAAAAACATTATCAAATAAGCATTTTTCTACAAAAATGGTTCACGCCGTTACAAATATGTGGTATTAGGGTATAATTCTACATATTTTGTTAAAAATATTACTTACGCTAAAGTGTTTTTATACCAAGAAAGACATTATAAGTATGCTTGATTTCCTCATTGACGACATATTTGTTGAATTTGGAGGAAACATTTTCCAACAGTGTATAGGAATTCCCATGGGCACTACCTGTGCTCCCTTACTTGCCGACTTATTTCTGTTCTCATACGAGGCTGAATTTATCCAGAACCTTATCAAGCAGAAAAAGGTCTCTGTAGCTCGTACTTTCAACCTTACATTTAGATACATAGACGATGTTATTTCATTGAATAACTCTGAATTCAGTAAATATCTCGCTGTGATTTATCCACCAGAATTGGAGATTAAGGTGCTATGCACCTCGAAAGTGAAAGACTTAAACTTTTGCTCAAACTTTCCTCAAAGAATATTTCAATCATTCTCTTTCAAAAGCAAAAATAAAAATTGGGGGTCACCGTGCAAATTTTGGTACTAGAGAAACAAATTACCCAAGATTTACCGATATTAGAAATTCAAAATGGCCGCCATCCCTGTGTTAACTCTATGGAGAAAAATAAAAATTTTCGAATTTCGAAAAACTAAGCCGGTGAAAAGTTTTCTTTCACCAAGAGCTTTAAAATGAACACCCACATGTGGTATATCAGAAGAGAATAGTAAAAGTTTGAGAGTCCGAATGTCTGTCCCCGAGGTGCGTTCTACCTTAAAGAAACTACAGAAACGGCCTCTTCTGCTTCATATCTGGACATTTTACTTGAATTTGACTCTAATGGTCACCTTTCTACAAGAGAGATGATTTCAACTTTAGTGTAATCAATTTTACACACCTCATCAGTAATATTCCACTCTCACCTGCTTATGAGGTATACATTTCCCAGCTTATTCGATATGCAAGAGCATGCAGTTCATATGGTGACTTTGTAGAGAGACATGGCAATCTCTCTTACAAACTGTTAAATCAAGGTTACACCAGAGCAAGACTTGTCTCTACATTCAAACGTTTTTGGCAGGTATCGCAAGCTGGTAGATTAATACAATATCTCTCTTCGACAAATGATCACTGATTGCATCGGTGACATGGGCCCTTAGTTAGTGACCACTACCTATCTGACTTACAGATTGATATATGGCGGGTGCCACATGTGTGGCAGGATGCGCATACTATTTTTGAAACACCTGACATCACTTCTTGGTCTTTTGGCCAGAGGTCCATATATCTTTCTTTCATGAATTTGACTTTGTTTGTGTACCGTCTATTTACTAACTGTTCTGTGCTGTTTTGTGTCTACGTTTACAACTATTGTCTTACAAATTTTGACCTAGTGTTATTGGATTATGGATTGGTATGATTGCGATTATTTTAAATAAAAGAGCATTAAAACGCAATATATTATCCTGAAATTAACTATCTGGAAGCATCTTACCCTAAGATTATTAAAACAGAAAAAGCAATTTTAATGTCTGTATAATCATCATTTGTTCTCTTTACCTTTCCCTCAGACGCACGACGATCCATTCGTCCAACAAACTGAGCATGCAAAAACATATACACGCATATACACACATGAAGAATGAATAGACACACATATGTACCCTCATGGAGATATAAACAAAGACATGCATGCATACATGCAAATAAATAGAAAGACAGTAATACTCCTAGTTCTACAGGTTAAAATTATTATAATGAAGAGATTCTCCTTGCTTGATAACTGGAAATAGAGCATAAATATTTTGGGTAACTGTAGACAAACGTTTCTGACTAACCTCCATGAAAATGAAAGATGCCAAGATATAGACAGAGTATACTGGTTCATCCGTCATCACCACCAGTATATTGACACAGCGGCAGGAGATCATGATAATATGAAGAATCAGTGATGTTTCGATCTTGTTGCTGAAGTAAAATGATGTGTGAAATATTTTACTTCAAAGAGTATAGGCAAATATGAATAACTTAGGAGATGAAAGGTTCCTGACAAATTGAATCATCTCAGCATACTTTGATTATCAAGAATGAAATCCGTAGAATTTAGGTTTAAAATAAGATAGATTTTTTAAAGAAAAGTTTGCGTTCGTACCATAATATCCTCTCCTCAGGTCCCTTGAAAACTTCGACCAATTCTGTCAACATATTGTAGTTGTAGCGATGGGCTAAAATGGTTACCTAAAATAACAAAACATGCCAACACACGCCTGTTAATCATTTGCTTACGAATGCGGTAGAACATCGTTGCAGCGAACGAGAGGAAAAATTACATGTGCTTCGACATCTTTTCTCTCTAAAGAAAGTTACAACAGCACTTTTAAGTCACCAAAAGTTAACTGTCGATTTCGTTGGAGTAGCGAACTTGCTAAATGCATGGACGAAACGAAACGAAAGGAACGATAAACGCCCTTTGATTGGCTAGACGCTGCAACGTTCGTTCTTTTCGTATACAATTCTTTGTTCTGATTGGATGAACGAAAACGACGAAAGATTTGCATATTCATTTTGTTTGCATGGAAGGGCGAGCTGTTGTTAATCAAAATGATAGCGCCTCGCTCTCATTATATATTCACCATGATGTAATTCCGCCGTCTTTGAAATACAAGGAATAAAACTAACCACGGGTTCATGAGACCACTGAGACTAACCGAAACACGTTGACACTTCGTTTGACGCGCTACACGAATTACACAATGCTTGAAAGGGGGGGGGGGGCCGACACCATATTATGGTGTAGATATTGGCAATTTGTATGATTGATGTGCGGATTTGTGCGACGACTTTCATGCTTTTACACACCGCAACACGTTGAAGTTCGTAAATTATGCAAAGAAAACAATGGGAGCCATAACGTAAACCGCGACTTAGCCGAAACCGCGACTTATTGAGGCGCGACTTAGCGAGGGTCCACTGGACTTTCATGACACGAGTTGAATGGAGGTCACGGCGAATGACCTCTGTTCAATCTACGTTCACTGTTATTCCTTGTATTTCAAAGACGGGAGTTATTACATGGTAAATATATATTAAGAGCGAGGCGCCAACATTTTGAGGGACGACAATAGCTCGTTCTTTCCAGACAATCAGTAAAAAGGTTCGAGAAAAAGAATGTGAACGAAAGGAACGAAAATTCTTTCGTCGTTTTCGTTCAGCCAATCAGAACAAAGGATTGCATACGAAAAGAACGAACATTGCAGCGTCTAGCCAATCATAGGGCGTGTATCGTTCCTTTCGTTTCGTTTCGTCCATGCATTTAGCAAGTTCGCTATTCGGACATTTTATGGCTTACTTCAGTGTCACGAAACACGTTCATATAAGAATGTATTTCTTTCTGTTGAGCATACAAAAATAAGATCCAATAATTGTTATTTTAAAGGGTTAAGTCTCGCCATAATTTGACGATTTTTTCGTTTGATTTGAGGCCTACACTCAAGTTCTGGTTGTCATTGAATTTGATTAAACAAATATTACAGGCACACACAAACTGAAGCTGATTTGAGTGGTTTAGAGACAGTTTTATTGTGTTATTTTGACAAAAAAATCTGTAGCAAAAATTTGAATGACACCATGACGTCTATAGATACAAGTAGTAGAGATCCAGCTGAAAATTGTCAACCGTTAAACAATTAACGTCTCGTTCCGATCCTCGGCTTACACAGGATGAGGGTCACGTTAGCACAAGTAGTTTTCTCGCCGCATTGTCCAAGATTGGCGTTATAAAAACCTTAAATCGAGTTTGGAATTTTGCTGCACAACTTTTAAAACGTTGTGTCACTGTCACAGGCACTGCCGCAGGGTTGTGCCAGCAAAACTTATCGTTCGGTCTCGCAGACAGCCACCCATAATCACTATGTGAACTTTCTTTAAGGATTAAGTTCTATGTCTCTTAACGTTATTTATTATAAAGTCACACGTATATGAGATGTAGTACTTGTAACTTTTTTTATCCATAATTACTTTCGTAAAGCGACAATATCGGCGTTCAGTTCATTGATGTAAACACGCCCATGATAATACCTCCCCTTGACTGAACTCGACATGGTTTTGGCGACCTTTCGTGGTTTTACTCCTGTTCTCGGTCTTGTCGATAGTTGATTGTGGTATAGACGAACGTTCTCTAGTGACAATGGTCGTACTAGTACGCAATTTCGATCACAGAATCGATGAAGTAGCTCGAGGAACGAAATTCTACCTGACATATACAGTAATGGGGAATCTATATTGAAGAATACGAAATACACACAGGAAAGGGGTCACCTTTTGTTATCAATTACTCACCCCTGCAACCAAAAGTGCCATCGCGTGACTGCAGACAGAGATTGCTGTATACTTGACAACCAAGCAACTGTTAACGAGAGGAAAATATGTAAATAAGAGTATAATGGAAATAATTGTCATATTGTTAAGAAGGATTTCTTTGCACGCTCTCAATATTATCTCTCTACATCCATAGATGTTTACTATTCAAAACGTCTACCAATAAACCTTTAAACTACTTAAGCATCCACCTGCATACCAGGCTAACCCCTGGGGTGTACCTTAACAGGAATTACCTGCACGCATACCTGTATACTTCGAATTACACAGCACAAACTATAAATTTTATTTCAATCGGAGGCGGGGGGGGGGGTTTAAAAATCTATATTTAGGCCAATCATGGTGAAAAAACTCATTGGGACCAAATTCACCACTGTTCACCACTGTCAACTGCGTCAGTCTCCTACCAAGCTACTTATCAGCACCACTTAATCATGTTACCTCTCAAACGCATGATTCAATGCCTAACTCATAAGCTACATACAAAGTCACCTGTCAATTTATATCCAGCAACCTCAATACAACAAATGTTATTCCCTTCTTTTGGAGTTACTTTTTACCAAGCTCACCTACTTCCCTTAGAATCAACAAATAGAACTTTATACGTACATGTTTAACCAACATTAAAATTAAACCCCCGCTAAGTTTGCAATCTATGGCAAAAGCTACCTATTACCACTAACACACATGCTAATGCGTACCTTTCAACTTACTTTCCCACATATTTTTCCCTCTTCAAATCGAACTATCTATTCAAATTTTTAATCAACCTTCCCACAAGCCCGCATACTAGATAGTACCCCTATCTTTATTATATATAAGTGCGAATGCTCAGCTACCAATAGCCATCATGGAATACAATAGATTATAGGGAGCAAAAAGATATCTGTTTTCGAACTTTGTAAATACCTTTGCTGTTTATCATCCACGGGAAACTGTTCTTTCCAATTAATGAAGACAACACAGGGTATAACCCAGCCACAGAAGGCGTAGACCAATCTGCAAGACAATGGAGCATTCTTTTATGTATTTTTTTGAAAAAGAAAATACGTTACCATGTTAAACTTTTGTATACACTTTGTTATAAACTCGCGTAGCTACTTGATCTACTAAAATGGAAGTACCTTTTCCGCAGGGTGACTTGGTTTACAACAATACTTGAAGTGGTGCTTTGAAGTATATTCCGATGTTTGGAGAAGATATATTACGAGACGTACTGTATTCGGTTAAAACAGGATAACTACTATATGCACTGTAAAAGCAATACAGCGTTTTTAGAAACCTTCTGGTAAATGTCACATTGACATATGGAAATTGTGGAAAAGCTTAGATCAAATAATCACCTTGTGCTTGTACTTTTATAAACATAATGCTTCAGACGTTTGAAGAATTGAATACTTAGGTTCATCATCCACACGCAATTGCTGAGAAGGGCATAATGACTGAAGGCCGCCATCAATTGACAAGATTCCTACGGGAAAACGATGACATTAGTTACGCCAACACGTAACCAAATGATAGACACTAACAACGAGATGCCTATAAAAATGTAAATATTAATCGCATTTTACCTTTGATTTGAAAGCCATAGATAGACAGACTATGTTACATGAATCAAGCAAAAATATACAATGCTTTGAAATCATAAATGTGCATATAAATTCAGTTACCTTGTTTTCTCCCGCAGCAAAATTCACGTCTATAGCAACGAGGATGGGGAAGATTCCAAAGGACAGTATTAACTGGCCCAGTACCAAGTAGAAGTCGGACGTCAATCTAAATTAAATGAAAATTAGTTTCGATTAGTCAAGTGCACTTTTCATCGCTGGTGTCACGGATCACCAGTATATACATTTACATCTCACGTTATTACCAAAATGTCACTTTATAGAAATATATGCTATTATGAGGTTATCACGAATAACCGCAAAGGACATTGGCGTATCGCCTGTGACGCGAAGCGGAGGGCGATACGCAACGCCAATGTCCGAGTGCATCCTTTGCGATATTGTCGTGATAACCTTATTATTATACATCTTACATCCCCGACTGGGACATCAAACTGTTAGAGTATTGACCGTTTCTGTGCTATGTCAACAATCTTTCTTCCAATTTAATCGCGCTAGTGTGGAATTCTATCTCGGACGCGCGTCTGCAAGTTCTGGAATGCGTGCACTACACACGTACGTACAGAACGCGCGCGAGACATGTTCTGGCACTTGTCCTATGGGTCCCTTGAAACCGTTCACCAGCGGTTTAGTCGCAGAGGACGAGGCGCCTGGAAACCGTATTTGTTACGGAACGGGCGTTCCGAACGGCTTTTTAAGCGCACGCAAAATTCTGTTGATCTCTATGGCCGATGTATAATAATACCATATACCTTGAACAAACTGGGAAAGATCCGTCTGCTATCATCAACTGGTCGGAATACCGGTACGATGGCGTAAAAATTAACCATCAAAACAGTGAAATACGAACATCAAAGAGGGTAATGAACTTTTGACTGTCACGGTATTGCTTCTCATTCATAGTTACGCTAAGACAAGTAAACAATCCCTGTAAAACGCGAAGCACAATATTCTTACCTTGCCATACAAACAGCCGTGATACTGATAACAATGAATAATAAGGAAAGTGCGCAGGATATTGTCAAAACAACTTTGGCAGCAGCTTCCACGAAAGGCTGTAAAATGAAAAAGGGCATGTGTTTAAGTATTTCCTAGGAACTAAGAACCTAGAATAGTTTTTACTAACATTAATAAGTTAAGAAGCTTATTTGCCTCATTCGGACATTTGGACCGATACTATGTGTTAAATGAACATTTATTATTTTTCAAACCGGAAATAGCATAGGAAATAATTGCACTAGAAAATCAATTCACAACCTTTGGCTCTTTTCCAATGGTCATTATGACAGCAAAGTTTCCGAAGCGGCTACACGTGCATTCTACGTACTGCCATATATCGTGGGTACCACGCACAGTAAGACTACAACTATTTGTTGTCCATATCCTGAAGAGAATGACAGAAAGGACGGCAATTGTCAGTACTTTATATGTGACGTAATAATATTTAAATTTATCATAACCGTAAACTCCAGCAACAGCACAAACAAATTGCATTTACTTAATTTTGTGCACTAAGCAATATGAATGAACTATTGAGCCACTTTGCTTCAGTAACACTAATTCTGGTTTATTGTTATAAAGTATGACTTTATCTTATGGTTATGGACGGCAATTTATAATGGATTTCAAAATAGCTTGGAAGTACAACGTGCCTGGGTGATAAGGAAAACGTTTCAGGCGATAAAAAAACGCCAACTGCATTCATTTCAAACCCTCGGTATCGATAGATTTTGCAACAATTTACCCACTTGGCGTTCACTCTGCCACGTCAGTCAACATAGTCTGTGAAAGTTGCAGCGCGTCCACTGAAAACCTTACCCGTACACTTCACTGACGTTTACAACAAAACATATCACGTCTATTTCATATTCGGACACTGAAGAGTTGTTTCGTTTTAGAACCTGGCGTGGCAAATACTAATGCCTATACAAATGCACATGCAATTATCTGAAAATCTCGGAATACTGAGTTGACGCGATAAAGAATGCGGAACGGTGTAAAACTACACTAATTTTTATGTTTCATAGGGCGAATAGAGAAAACCAGTTTAGAGTTTGTCTTTGAAGTAAACGATTTTGAAAACTAGAAAACGATCGCTAACATTCATCTAAAAATGAAAATATCGGAATTGGTGAACAATATAAAACTCGGAGATAAACACCAATCTGTGGTCCACAGAATTCGAAAACGCACCCGTCCATGAGCTGTACGAGTATACTCACTTCCGTCGGTGGGCGAAGGGGCTGTCGCCATAGCAACGCGTTGGTAATGTAGAAGGGGCATCGTTTTAGGCGGTATTGTTGGATATTTACGTGCGAATATAATTGACTACTAGTGTTAGCACTCCTGGTTGCTGTACTACGGCTATTACATAGTACAGAGAAAACTCCGCCCGTAAAACATTTGGGTCAGGATATTCATTACGTTGTTGAATGCTGACACTGCTAGTAATGGTCTTCCATTAGTGAGAACAGTGAACGACGTGTACTAGTGTTCAAGTTTAAATTTGCAAAATCTATCAAAGGAGAGGGATTGTAATGAATGCAGTTGGCGTTATTTTCATCGCCTGAAACGTAAATTCCAAGCTGTTTTGAAATCCACGAGGATTTCAAAATAGCTTGGAATTTTAACTTGCCTAGGTGATGAGAAAAACGTGTCAGGCGATAAAAACAACGCCGGCCGACTGCATTCATTATAAAAACCTTCTCCTTGTTAGATTTTGCTCATTTACGGAATACGTTCAGTGACGGGAACATAAACGTTGTGCTCTCTGTACCGAAAAACTTTCCTTAGCGTTCTGTGCAGTTTCATCGACGGGAAATGTAATAAGCGCAATATAAGAATAATCAAGCACAATCACGAATTTCACGTATTCACAGATCTGTAACATATTCTTAAGATACTCAAGACAGAAAATCACAATATACTTGAAAACTTTCATGATTCAGTCAATATTGAAACTCAGATATACATTCTTTTGATTCTTGAATTACAATACAAAACAATTGGCATTTTGGTTATATGAAGACTGAAAACTAAAGGCACTCTGTTGTCCTCAACAGACAGCATCATATGAATGCATAAGGTTAAATTTTCAAGTGTTGAGATAGCCAAGTTGCCTGTAAAATCCATAACACTGAGCAGCAGTAACAGCATCGGTAGCTATCAAGATCGCATAAGCTTTGTTTTCCTCCGCAAGACTTCTGTATAGAGGCTGCTTGAAAATAATCTTGAGATGTTCAAATACATATTCTGCCGCATTAAAATCCGGAGAATAAGTTGGTGTAAAAATATCATGACGGGACGCTTGCATCTAAAAAACTGTGCACTTTTTTGGGCTCTTTCTGCACTGATAATATGCAATCTCAAGTAGTTATATCTATAGGTAAGCGGACGAGTAGGAGGCGGTTAACGGAATTTAACGGTACAGTTTGCCAGTAAAACTCCGAGGCCCGCAGGGCCGAGGAGTTTTATGGCAAACTGTTCCGTTAAATTCCGTAAACCGCCGACAACGAGTTCGCTGACCGTGTTATACCACGAATTTGCCTAGTTTTAGAGCCTTGTTTGCACGCCGAAAGTTTTTATTTGTAATTTTAGTGCAGTGCAAGTTGAAACTTTGGCAGGAAAACGTTGACGCGTTTTGACACCTTGTTGAACGAAAGTATAAAAAAATAACCCATGATTGGATAAAACAAAGTTGACATGTGTTGCTATTGTCGTGCGATGACGTGTTGAGCACCTGGTTTAATTTGAATTATATGAATTATGTTTGATTGATTGGTTGGTTGAATGAAGTGAAAAGGTGTTTGCAGATCGACGTTAGAGTCATGCTTTGCTCATTTGGGTCGAAAACTTTGAGCAGCATACACGCAATTGCCGAGTCGCTCTACGTATATCGATACGGCGGATGAAGTACAAATGAAAGCTGTATCCGGTGCACTTCAACTACCAAAGCCAAATATGGAAAAGAAAAGTCCCCCTGTCACGCCAGTGCTAACGGCCACAATCGGAAGACCAAGCTACACAGCCACGTCAGAGAAAGGCGCAACAGAAACTGCAAGTACAAAAAAATACGTGTAGATCCACAATGACTGTGGTACTGCGTGTGTGTTTGCCTGTAGCTAGATTTAATTTTACCAAAGGCGACTGAAACCTCTACATTCATTGTTGATAACTGACTTTGAAATCTTAAATTTCAGCTTCGAACGATCGTGATAACAATAACCTTAACACAGAAGTAATATTGGCAATCAATACCATTATTTCACGGTGACCTGTAATTGATTTTGAGATGTACAGTCGTGCAAAATTAATTCAGTCCGGTGATTCTTTTAAAGTGTCTTTACTCTGTACTTAATGGTGAACAAATTTCTTCTGGTATAATGTCTCGCATTTGTTTTTTTTACTCGTCGCAACGTGACTTTCTTGTGTTTAAAAAGTGTCCATTTTACAAGTTCTTTTGTTTAATAGTGTCCGTAGGGATTTAGGTCACGTGACATTCGTGTTGAACGTACGTGTTAGATGCAGGTCTAGTCCGAACTTTCGTGTTAATTCTTAAATAGACCAAATAATCAGAAAATGAAACTGTAGTGTTGAAGCTTATTATTTTCACTTCATTTGGGAAATTTTCTATTACTTTTGTACTACGATAAATGGCAAAGCAGCACGACTACAAACTCACGCGTACCGGCGATTTTGGCATCCATTATGAGCGTTGTGTGGTGACCTCAAATGTCCCGCGAAGGAGATTGAATATATACCTCTTTGATAGGCTCTCCGCATGACTTATTCCGATCGCATCACTATTTTTTAGGGGTGGTACGAAAGTAGAGATCATGGGCTTCATTTTGAGGGGGCGAACGTTAAAATCGGCCGAGAAAAACTCAATCTGTGATCAAACTTTGTGTTTCGTTTGTGTTTTTTTGAAAGAAAATCTTGATTTCCTTAAACGTTCGGCCCCAAAATTAATTTTATGATAAATATTAATTGTAATTTTGCAATAATTACGAGTCTGACGATGCGAAAAATGATGCTTAAGGCCCTTTTTAGCGAGTATGGTTTCACCCCAACTTTACATCCGGGCACTCCCAGGAATCACATACAAGTAATCAGCGCTTCGCCGCATGTTCTGTGAGTTCCGACGTTCACGATTTTGCAGCTAGATTTGCCTGATTTCTTATCAAACGCAAGGATCTAGAGATATATATTTCTATATGACTTTACCCTTTCTAACGTTATCTTGTTCGAAGTAGTTTGATTTCCGGGTGATATTTTTTGATAGACACTGAGAAGTTGTCAAGCCAATACTCCAGTGTAGGCATACGCACGTGGACCGCACTTTGCCGATACTATACTGAACTGCTCACATGCACCGCACTTTGCCGATACTATACTGAAATTTTAGTTTCGATCTTTAGTTCCCGAGAAGGGGACTATTTTGGTTCTCTCTGAAGAACAAGGCCGTAGATTATTAATTTGTTCTTTCCACATTAATGGTGTTCCGGACTTTGGAAAAGTTGGTTTTTATACTGGTTTGTATTTCGGACCGCTCACTTCGAGGGTCTATGGTATTTCCGGGGCAGCGTAATTTTGCATCCAGTTTAATGCAGTTGTTCATTCTATAAATGCGTGTTAGACAAAGGGTTGAGAACGAAGTTTTTTTGACTTTTTGGAAAAGTTCTCTGTAATTGTTAAACTTAAAATCTACATTAATCAGACATTTCATAATCATTTAATAAAAGTTGTAATCACACAAAAAAAATTAAAAAAAAATTTCCGAAGTTCAAATTAAAAAAAATATAAAAATATATGTTGTTAAATTTAAATCAAGTTCTAAAATGTCACAGGTATCATTTGATTGTTTACAGGTACTGTTGTTTATTTGTTTACCTTGTAAACATAAATCTAAACTTTTTTCATATATGGAAAGTAATATATGATGGAATATGATTATCATATTTCTGTTGATGTTCACAATACATAACGCATACAGTGATCAATGTCACAGGTATCATTTGATTGTTTACAGGTATTGTTTATTTGTTTACCTTGTAAACAGCATTCTAAGTAATATTTTTCGTTTATAAAGATTAAAAACCATTGAACATTTCATCAGCAATATCCACAAAAAAATTCATCAATTTTCAATAAGAAATGCTTGAGTTATTGCAAAAAGCACTAGAAATTGCAATTCTAGTTTCCTCAAACAATGTTCAATATGGGGTCACCTGGTTGTAATGATAACTACAGGTGTCTACCATGGCATAATTTCTAAATAGGAAGCTGATTTTTTTCAAATTCAACAGGACATATCTCTGCACGTACTGAACCAATTTTCATCAAACAAAATGCAATCGATTGGTCTTGAAGAGAGCTTTCTTTTGATATATAATTTATCGTTATTGTAGCTGTCTATCAATTTCATGTAAAATCCCTACTGTCCGATTTACTAGTAAACCGGACAGTTTTTAACAAAAGAACTGTCCGATTTACTAGTAAATCGGACACTTTTAAACAAAAGAACTTGTAAATCGGACACTTTTTAAACAAAAGAAAGCCAGGTGGTATATAATAAAATATTCGGTTATGGAAATTAGAGAGCATGGTTAGAACAATGGGCACGAGGCGGAGAGTGGTATAACAGATATTATAAATAAGACATTGCATAACGCTCAGTCAACAACTTCAGATACCAATAGCTTGGCCGGTACTACTTTATGCCAAGGTATTGTACAGTGAAGCGGCACAAACTCAGTCTCGTGTAAACCTTAACAACAGTATTATCATTTCAGGACATCGGAATTTGTTCCTACTTTTATTAATTTGAACTAACATATGGCTTGTAGTATATTTATAGGTCCTATTCTGTGAAAATTAGGGTACAATGTTCAAAGAAGTTCAAGGCGAACGATTATCTGTATGAGTGAAGTGTGTAAGGCAGAGATGTCTTCCCTGTACACCCACTTAATCGCTATCTCTAATCACATATTGCAAACAGCTTACGAGATGGCAAATAACTTTAATTAGGAGCCCCATACCCCTTGAAACCCCTATTTCAATGGGTGAATTAGACTTGGTTCAAGTCTGTGATTTGTTAATGTTTGAGTGGAGTGAATGCAATAATATGTATTTTGCTTTCATTTGAAACGCTCGCGTGAGTGGAGTTGACGCGATGTGTCGGGTGAACGCTATACGGGGGAGTTGCACCCGGAGGCAGAAACTAACTCACTATACTGCGCAAACTCAAAGGTAACGCATTCAATCGCTGGGAAAACATGGCCTGGGCTAGCAAATTCCGAATAGGTTTGAACGAAATAGGAGAGACACAAGAGAAACTATTATAAATAATTTTATTTTTTTAAAATTCACTGACTTGAACCAAGTCTAGGGGTGAATGTGCATTGAATATGCATTGTTTTTTTTTAAGATGGAAACGTCCCCTAATGACTCTACACCCATATTGTCTAAGAATTGCAGATAGAATCCGACCGCCGTTATTATGATGCACAGGGCAATTGTCAACGACAACAATATCACCTGCAACCAACCCTGGAGAGCGGATCACACAAAGGCGAAGTGTCCGAAAAAATCGCCATGTGACAGTGTAGTAGTTTGTGGCGAAATTGATCTCCATATACTGATAGCAAAAGGGAGCTTTCAAGTCTAGCACAGCTGAAGCAAAAAGCTGAAGGTGAACTGAAATGTTTACAAACAGAACTGGAAGTGAAAGAGAAGACAGCAGAGTCAATGAGAAACAGTTTCGAAAGCAAAATATCGTCACACTTGATCAACAGCGACCCAGAAAAATATCTAAAATACGGCCGTGTAAGACAGGTGATTGTCAAAGCGGACACCGCAATCTTGCGCAAGTACTATAATGGTAAAGTCCCCGACAACCTTGACGATGAAAGTGAAATATGGCCATCAATCATCGCTTCTTTGACAGAAAAACGTGAAACACGTCGCGAGCAAAACACACCATATACTCGTAATCCAACTGAACGTCTGTTGGAACTGCATGGAGTCACTTTTCCCAACAAACCACCTGAAACTACACACAGTGAGAATTCCACTAAGGGGTGGACCATTTGATATCCTGGAGGGGGGGGGGGGGGCTTGGAAGATTGGTGGAGAGCCATTATTTGTTTCCCACCTGCTTCACCATGAATTTTTTTTTTCTACAGGGCATATGCTGGCAACTTTTTTTTCACTTTCCTTCTTCGAGATATATTTTTTTTTACCAATTTCAGTGCAATGTTTGTTTGCTTGGTATTTCACACCCAGTAACAAGATGCTGTTCTATCGCACACAGACTATATTCAAGAAACTATTTAAAGATATGTAAATACATGTACATTTTTGATTCACTTTACAAAAATATCAGTTTATAGATCTGGGTAACACACTGAAAATACAAATCAAACAACCTGATTACTGAGTTCTACATTAAGCATTAACAAACTTACAGTGAAAACGTTTCTGAGAACATCACTGGTGTCATCAGAAGAGATGATGGTATCCTACATGAGTCACTCCACAGTAAAGTGCAACCACTTTGTGACAATGAGGTCAAATATTAAATTTATTAATCTGAATCTAAAAGTTGAATTGGTGGACAGTACTACAGGTGTGTCATCTAAAAATATTTTTTTAAGATAAATAATTTCTTTGTTTAAGGAGGAGGGCAAATTGTCGCAGCAACAGTAACGCGTGTAACATGGACAGACATTACATTGTGTTGTATTTCATTATATGTATGCCATTGTCACCCCTGTGCCAAGTTTGAAAGAAACCCATTAGTCTACAAGAACTAGAAACACACTTCAGAAGATATTTTAATCTTAAATATTATCAGAAGAGGAGGATATCTGATGCAATGTTATGGCAGCTAGCAACGTATGTAACATGGACAGACACAGGATTGGCTTTATACACAAATTGTGTGTGTTCCAATCTGAATAAATGTACTTGATTGATTTATATGTATATGTCATAACGAAGTTAAATACCTCAGAATTATGAAGTGAATTGTTATAAATTGGCTCTGTGGATACCGATATAGACAACAGAGGGAAGACCCCTGTATTGTCTATGGGATAACGTATGTAACATTGGACAGACATCATCAGTTCTGTCCAATTTTTTCATAAACGATATGGGCATCTGAGGTGCATCAATAGTTGTAAAGAAAGCTTTCAGTAACTTTCTGATACAGATAGAATTGTCACACTAAAAAACAAATTAACATTATTCTATCCAGTATTTAATTAAACTACAATTACTTCCACGCGTGTAACACCGGTAACGCGTGTAACAAAGAGGACAGACATCCTGCCATTCAGGTGCTCTCAGTAATACTAATGGTGGCCATTGGTTTATATTCAATTGCGCCATAAAACATGAAATTTAGGGCACCCTCAAATGACAACATTTCAGCAATGTATACCAAAAGAATTTTTTTTTAAATCTTGATTTTGGAAATGAGGTAACGCGAGTAACATGTGGACAGACGCCTTCCAGAAATATTTTTAACTGCAAGAGAACCCAAGCTTCAATAAAGACAGAATAAAGAATGCTACATAGTGGAAGATTTCATTGTTAGTCAAATGTATGAGTGGTTTGTTGCAGCTTACAGCCTTCACTATATTTATTGTTCTCATATTATCAATTCGCATAGAGTTGCACAGACATTGTTACATGCGTTGCCAATATTTTTTGGCATAATCTTTGGCCCTTTCCCTAGTGTTTTTTTCCAAGAATAAATTTAGTTCGTAATTGCTTATAATACATTACTACATTGCATTTGAAATCAATTCAAATAGTATCAATATTGTAAATATCCCTTCCTAATGTAACAGGGGTACAAAATGTCACAAAATGGTGAGCAAATAGAGGCCATATATACAAAGATAAAAATCTATAATTTTTGTTGAGCTGGACATACAGCTTTAATTTATTTTTTATATATGCTCATATGTAGTACTTACTAAAAATAATATCATTCTGTGTGAATGCTGTTATCATTGAAGAAGCTATAGCTCCAAAATTGGGAATGTCAAATATTGCGCTTTACTGTGGAAAGACTCACAAGCAGCAAACAACGATTTGCATGAAATGGACTGTATTGGTTTCACCAAGTTTATCCAGCAGGAGGTACCCGTATCTAACCCGACTTTCTGTTCTGCGCATCAGCTACAAGGATATCGAAGGTACCTTTGTCGATTTGTGTAATCGGAGCTTCCATCGTTTTCTGCGTCATTGTTCCTGTTCTCGACATGGAACATCCCCACCGTCAATGTACGGGTTGAAGAGGGAACATCACCCGCGGTAAGACTTGCAAGACAAAAGAATTCTACCGCAGACTCTTTGACTGAAGACGTAAACTAGTGTCACTCCGACGAGACGTACCCTGACATACAGCGCTGGTACGGGTGACCTGAGTCAGCCTGAAAACAAACGTCTAAAGGTGTATCAAAGTCCATTCGATCTGGACCTTCGACGGAAAAGACTTCAGGTAGAAGAAAAGGCAAGAGCAGTAAAAGCTTTGAGCGATAAATACCGTGCCGAGGAAAAATTGTTTATTCCTGATGTTTTCAAGGATACAACGTTGAAACTGTGCCACAACTGTAATATGAGAGCGGGTCACACAAAGGCGAAGTGTCCGAAAAAATCGCCATGTGACAGTGTAGTAGTTTGTGGCGAAATTGATCTCCATATACTGATAGCAAAAGGGAGCTTTCAAGTCTAGCACAGCTGAAGCAAAAAGCTGAAGGTGAACTGAAATGTTTACAAACAGAACTGGAAGTGAAAGAGAAGACAGCAGAGTCAATGAGAAACAGTTTCGAAAGCAAAATATCGTCACACTTGATCAACAGCGACCCAGAAAAATATCTAAAATACGGCCGTGTAAGACAGGTGATTGTCAATGCGGACACAGCAATCTTGCGCAAGTACTATAATGGTAAAGTCCCCGACAACCTTGACGATGAAAGTGAAATATGGCCATCAATCATCGCTTCTTTGACAGAAAAACGTGAAACACGTCGCGAGCAAAACACGCCGTATACTCGTAATCCAACTGAACGTCTGTTGGAACTGCATGGAGTCACTTTTTCCAACAAACCACCTGAAACTACACACAGTGAGAATTCCACTAAGGGGTGGACCATTTGATATCCTGGGGGGGCTTGGAAGATTGGTGGAGAGCCATTATTTGTTTCCCACCTGCTTCACCATGAATAATTTTTTTTCTACAGGGCATATGCTGGCAACTTTTTTTTTCACTTTCCTTCTTCGAAATATATTTTTTTTTACCAAATTTCGGTGCAATGTTTGTTTTCTTGGTTTTTCACACCCAGTAACAAGATGCTGTTCTATCGCAAACAGACTATATTCAAGAAACTATTTAAAGATATGTAAATACATGTACATTTTTGATTCACTTTACAAAAATATCAGTTTATAGATCTTATTCATACCATGGGTAACACACTGAAAATACAAATCAAACAACCTGATTACTGAGTTCTACATTAAGCATTAACAAACTTACAGTGAAAACGTTTCTGAGAACATCACTGATGTCATCAGAAGAGATGATGGTATCCTACATGAGTCACTCCACAGTAAAGTGCAACCACTTTGTGACAATGAGGTCAAATATTAAATTTATTAATCTGAATCTAAAAGTTGAATTGGTGGACAGTACTACAGGTGTGTCATCTAAAAATATTTTTTTAAGATAAATAATTTCTTTGTTTAAGGAGGAGGGCAAATTGTCGCAGCAACAGTAACGCGTGTAACATGGACAGACGTGACATTGTATTGTATTTGATTATATGTATGCCATTGTCATCCCTCTGCAAGTTTGAAAGAAACCCATTAGTCTACAAGAACTAGAAACACACTTCAGAAGATATTTTAATCTTAAATATTATCAGAAGAGGAGGATATCTGATGCAATGTTATGGCAGCTAGCATAACGTATGTAACATGGACAGACACTGGATTGGCTTTATACACAAATTGTGTGTGTTCCAATCTGAATAAATGTACTTGATTGATTTATATGTATATGTCATGACGAAGTTAAATACCTCAGAATTATGAAGTGAATTGTTATAAATTGGCCCTGTGGATAACCATATAGACAACAGAGGGAAGACCCCCTGTATTGTCTATGGGATAACATATGTAACATTGGACAGACATCATCAGTTCTGTCCAATTTGTTCATAAACGATATGGGCATCTGAGGTGCATCAATAGTTGTAAAGAAAGCTTTCAGTAACTTTCTGATACAGATAGAATTGTCACACTAAAAACAAATTAACATTATTCTATCCAGTATTTAATTAAACTACAATTACTTCCACGCGTGTAACACCGGTAACGCGTGTAACAAAGAGACAGACATCCTGCCATTCAGGTGCTCTCAGTAATACTAATGGTGGCCATTGGTTTATATTCAATTGCGCCATAAAACATGAAATTTAGGGCACCCTCAAATGACAACATTTCAGCAATGTATACCAAAAGAATTTTTTTTAAATCTTGATTTTGGAAATGAGGTAACGCGAGTAACATGTGGACAGACGCCTTCCAGAAATATTTTTAACTGCAAGAGAACCCAAGCTTCAATAAAGACAGAATAAAGAATGCTACATAGTGGAAGATTTCATTGTTAGTCAAATGTATGAGTGGTTTGTTGCAGCTTACAGCCTTCACTATATTTATTGTTCTCATATTATCAATTCGCATAGAGTTGGACAGACATTGTTACACAAGTTGCCAATATTTTTGGCATAATCTTTGGCCCTTTCCCTAGTGTTTTTTTCCAAGAATAAATTTAGTTCGTAATTGCTTATAATACCTTACTACATTGCATTTGAAATCAATTCAAATGGTATCAATATTGTAAATATCCCTTCCTAGTGTAACAGGGGTACAAAATGTCACAAAATGGTGAGCAAATAGAGGCCATATATACAAAGATAAAAATCTATAATTTTTGTTGAGCTGGACATACAGCTTTAATATTATATTTTATATATGCTCATATGTAGTACTAACTAAAAATAATATCATTCTGTGCGAATGCTGTTATCATTGAAAAAGCTAGAGCTCCAAAATTGGGAATGTCAAATGTTGCGCTTAACTGTGGAAAGACTCACATATATTTGTAAAATCATGTACACTTATGGCATTTACTTGTGCTTGAAAAAAAATATGTCATTGTCTGACAAGTGTCCTGGTTTGAGTGATATTAGCAAGTTGAACAGTTCACTTGACTGACTGAGTCCACTTGACCCAGTTCATGGCAGGCTGTCTCTCTTCTTGTGGTATTTTGACAAAATCCATACATTCAGATTTACACATTTCTGGAAAACACTGGTGAGCAATTTCAATTTCAGCATACTTCCTCTAATCAGAAGGTCATGTATACTGTACAATGTTCATATTCAGTGATTTAGAATATAAAGTAGATGACTGAGAGAAAAGCCGTCTGGAATAGTGTGAATGTGTTGAATTGACCCTTCATGACCCTTACTAGATTTTCTGAAGATCGCCCTCTATCTTTCTTAAGGCCCTCTGACACAAAGGTCAAGCAACTTCTTGGTAAAACAATTAAAAGGTTAAAGATTAAATTACACAGACACGTTTTTTCCTCCACTGTCTTAAAGCAAGTAGACATGCCACGTGGATCTCACAAACACTCCAGCCAAAAGTAGGACTGTAGGCGCAACGATGTAAGTTGATTTCCTTTTATGACTTTCCAATTATTTAGAGGACCGTTTTGAATGCAGTGCTTAGATATTTTAGTAGAATTTAGTTCTTTTATTCCGTTTACTTTGAACTCGATTTACCTCGACTCTTCGATGTAGACAATGAATGACCTTGTATTTTAATCTCTTTATTTACCCAGTTTTCACCGCTTCTTGAATAAACCTATCCTAAACTAAAGCAACTGAGGGTGGTTATTTCTTGGAGTGGTTGGCACTTAGCGGATACAAAAGTAACTGGACTCCGCCACAGTGAAAAATCGTCGCAAGTGAAAAATCGTCGCAAGTGAAACATCGTTGGAAGTGAAAACCAGTGAACCATTGGACAAGACACTGGCTCGAGTGCACAGCGGACACTGGCATATAGGCTACAAGGTAGGCCAACTGTATACACATATACAGCCAACTACAACTGACTCAAAGAAACTATAATGGAAGAAAATAAAGTCGAAGGAGCTGAACAACCAGCTCACACAGAATCTCAAAATGAAGTTTAAGAAGATATTTCTAAGACAGAAAATACCTCAGAACAAACAAACGAAGGGGCGGTGCCCAGTCGGACGGCCACCACTGTTGAAGGTGGATCTACTGCCCGTGCTGAAGGGCGCCCTCTACAGGACAGTAGAAAAAACGAAGGAGGACTGCTCTATGCTACCCTGAACACTGAAAAGGCCCTCTCGAGCATTTGGAACCAAACAAGGGGAGTTCTTATCGACCTCAGGGGGATGCAGGACCCAACAGAACGCAAAATTGATACAGCAGAGACACTTTCCAAGGAATACGAACAAACTTGGAACAAACTTAGAGACTTTATCAACAAGACAAGACTCCAGAAGGTAAGGAGCATGCAGAATTAACGGAAATAAGCTTCAATAGGAACATTGAACAAGCAAATGAATACATTAACGATGCAAAGACAAGGAGAGCTGAAAACAGCGTCCTCATCTTCAAATCACCATCCGAACGAGGATCTACACAAGGCAGCTTACGTAGTTCACACAGAACCAGATCATCAACATCATCCAGAACAAACGCATTAAAGGCACAAGGCAAGGCACGCTCTGCAGCAAGAGAGGCAGCGTATATGAAGACAATTGCTCACCATCAAGCAAAAATCAAAGTTATCGAAGCTGAAATGAAAGCAGAAAAGGCAAGGATCGACGCAGAAACCCTCCAGCAAGTAGCGGAAGAAAATTCCTTACCAGTACAGACACTTACTACACCAGACCAGTCATCAAACGACCATGTATCACGATACATTGCAATGAAAAGAGAAATGAAGCATGATCCATTACCAACACTGAACTTTACCGAGTTCGTACCCAAAGCACAAAACAAAGACTTAGAATCATCCCCTCTACTGATACAACCAGGACAGGGAACACCAACAGAATCAGGTGAGACAGTTACACCTACTTCAAATCAACAGACACCTACAACAAGCCAGAACAACAACATGCAACCTCTGACGCAGATAGCCCAAATGATGGCCCGTCAACGTTTACCACTACAACAACCAATAACATTTGGAGGCGACCCAACCATGTACATGTCATGGAAAAGATCATTCGAGGCCACTGTAACAACGGCCTGCATACAGACATCTGAGAAACTGGATTTCCTGCATAAATACACGCAGGGAGATCCGCAGAAAATCGTCGAAGACCATCTACAACGATATGTAGACGACCCAGACGAGTCATACAGAGAGGCTTGGATAGAACTAGAAGACAGATTCGGCAACCCTGCAGTCATCACCGCAGTAATCCTGGAAAGACTGAAGTCCTTCCCGAAAGTTAAACCAGACGAAAGCAAAAAGCTACTCGAACTATCAGACTTGTGCTCTAACACAGAGGCACACATGAGAAAACTTCCTGACCTTTCGTCCCTCAATACACCACAGGGACTCAAGCCCGTCATGGAGAAGTTACCAAGATTCATCCTCAACAAGTGGAGAGATAACGTGGCATCATACAAACGACGCCACAAAACATTTCCTCCATTCAAGTTCTTCAAAGACTTCCTGAAAGACACAGCGAAAGCAGCATGCGATCCTGATATTCCAAGACCAGACGACACACACCCTGGAACAAGTAAGTCAAAATCCAGTCAACAAACGAAGACTAGAGCACGTGTACACGCAACGAAATCATCAAATGAAGAAAAACAATGTCTCTTTCACGAGGCTACAGGACATGACCTGAAAGATTGCAAAGCATTTGCAAAGCAACCAGTTGCTGACAGAATTGAACTGTGTAAGAAGAAAGGCTTATGCTTTAAATGCACTGAGAAACATCTCGCAAAAGACTGCACATCGACCATCGAGTGCGCCTATGCAAGAGCAAGAAACACATCACCTGCCTCCACGCTACACCCGTTGACAGGTCTAAGCAGAAAACAACCGAAGCTCAACCAGAAGATAAAGAAAAGGAAACCCAAGAAGCTACAACAAAATGCACCAGACTCACGAAATGCCCAGCTGGACGTTCGTGTGGGAAGATAGTCCTCGCAAAGGTGTATACACAAGACCGACCAGCAGACTACATAGAAACTTACGTAGTCCTAGACGACCAGTCCAACGCCTGTATGGGTGACAGCCACCTCTTCGACGCACTGAAGATACACGGCCCAGACCTTGAATACGAACTGTCAACATGCAGTGGCAAAGGAGAACTCAGAAAGGGACGACGTAGCAACCGCGTCATCATAGAATCACATGACGGAAAGAAAAAATTCTCTCTTCCCGTCCTGCTAGAAAACGACAACATACCGAGCGACAAGAACGAAATACCCACACCAGACATTTGCAAGGCCTTCAAACATCTGAAGCCCATCATCGATTACGTTCCAGAACCAAAAAAGAACGTTGGAATTCATCTCCTCATCGGCAGAAACTGCCCAGAACCACTGAAAGTCAGAGAAACAAGAAACGGACCTGTAAATTCGCCTTGGGCTCAACGCACCGACCTAGGGTGGACAATTTCAGGCGAACTGTGCCTAGAGACAGCAAGAGGTGTAATCCGCACTTCAGTACACCGTACGACTGCAACCCTCAACGGCTACAACGAATCAGCGCTCGAATGTAACCATCACATTCACATCAAAGACATAATAAGCCCGAAACCCGTCAACTTCGGCACCACCGTCTTCAAGCGGACACCTTACGACGAACAAAAGGCACCCTCCATTGAAGACAAGCAATTCCTGGACATCATGCAACGAGAAGTCCATGTAAATGAGGAAGGCAATCTAGAACTTCCTCTCCCCTTCAGGCAAGACCCGAAGAAATTACCGAACAACCGACAATCAGCTCTGAACCGATTCTACAATCTACAGAATCAGCTTCAGCGTAAACCACAAATGATGGAAGAATACTTTCAGTTTATGAAGAAAATAACGGAACGTGACCACGCAAGTCCTGTTCCAGAAGACGAAATAGATGCCGACAACGCATGGTACCTACCACACTTCGGTGTCTACCATCCCAAGAAACAGCAGATCAGAGTAGTATTCGACTCCAGTGCAAAGTACAACAGAGTCTCCCTGAACGACGCATTGCTTCAGGGACCTGACCAAATGAACAGCCTCCTCGGTATCCTGCTACGATTCCGACGCGAGCAGACAGCAGTAATTGGCGACGTAGAACAAATGTTTCATAGCTTCCACGTCAACAAAGAACACAGAGACTATCTGCTATCTGCGCTTCTTTGCTTCAGAGACAACGACCCACGAAACCAGTAATTCAGTACAGAATGAATGTACACCTGTTTGGCAATGTCTCCTCACCAGCCATTGCTACCTTCGGACTGAGAAAGATTGCTGAAGACGGCGTATCTACATACGGAGAAGACGTGAAAGAGTTCATCGACAAGAACTTTTACGTCGACGACGGACTAACCTCAGCACCAGATGCACAGAAAGCTATTAGTCTCATCAATAGAACAAGAGACTTACTAGCGACCAGAAACGTTAACTTCCACAAGATCGTTTCAAATGATGAAGAAGTCATGACAGCACTTCCAAACGAAGTAAGAGCCAAAGATCTACAGAGTTTGGATTTCAACCAAGACACCTTACCGACACAGAGATCATTAGGGGTCAAGTGGTCTCTAGAGGCGGACGCATTCACATTCGAAGTAGACTTGAAGGAGAAGCCATTCTCACGGCGGGGAGTACTGGCGATCGTCAACTCAATATACGATCCACTCGGTATACTCGCACCAGTTTCCATAGAAGGAAAACTAATACTACGAGGCCTCATGACAGAAACTAAAGGACGCAACTCATCAAACCTTGGATGGGATGAAACATTACCAGAGAAATATTTGCCCAGATGGACCCGCTGGTGCAACAACCTCAACTACATCACAAAGATACAGCTACAGCGATGCTACACTCCACCCACCTTCGGACCCATAAAGAAAACAGAGTGTCACATTTTCTCTGACGCCAGCAATGAAGCCATAGGTGCCGTAGCGTACTTGCGGTTGACTAACCATGAAGACAACGTCAACGTATCATTCATACTTGGCAAGGCAAAGGTAAACCCGACTCATGCAGTCTCCATACCTCGCCTAGAACTGTGTGCAGCCGTCCTAGCGACAGAACTCGCACAGAAGATCACATCAGAAATCGGCCTGAACATCGACAACGTCATATATCACACGGACAGCGAAATCGTCCTTGGATATATAAACAACACCTCGAAACGTTTCCACGTATACGTAGCGAACAGAGTAGAAAAGATACACAACATCTCATCACCACACCAGTGGCGACATGTGTCTACACACGAAAATCCAGCTGACATCGCATCACGCAGCGTACCAGCCCAAAAACTCAACTCAACTATCTGGCTATCAGGACCAGCATTCCTGTGGCAGCGAGACAAGCAAGACAAAGACAACCATGAAGAAACAGAACACAAATACACAGTAAGTGACGAAGACCCTGAGGTCCGCAAACAACTTGCTGTCCTCAACACATCAACGAAGGAAGTAGAACAAAACGACTTAGGTGCTCACCGATTTCAACGATTCTCATCATGGAGATCCTTGAAGAGAAGTATTGCCAACTTAATAGGCAAAATCAGACAAAGAAAATTACCAGAAAAGACAGACAAAAAGAAGAAGAGAGTCTCCAGAAGAACTGAAAATTGAGATGATGGCACAAGCAGAAACCATCATCCTACGCTCAGTACAGAAAAGTGTGTTTCATAAAGAATATGAAATACTATCTGCAGCAAAGTCAGCAAGCACTGACAACAACAGACTACAAAAACGGAACCCCATCAGCCGGATGAACCCATTCATCGATGAAAAAGGACTCCTCCTCGTTGGAGGAAGACTTTGCCAATCTGACATCGACCTCTGCGGCCGACACCCAATCATCCTCCCACAGGACAACCACATTTCACGACTTATCATCGATCATGTACATCGACAAGTACAACATCAAGGCAGACAACTCACCCTGTCAAACGTCAGAGCTAATGGCTATTGGATCATGGGTGTACATGACATGGTAAGAAGTATACTACACAAATGTGCGATATGTAGAAGACTGAGAGCAAAACCACTCACTCAACTCATGGCCGATCTACCGTCGGACAAAACAGAGAAAACCCCACCATTCACCAACGTCGGAATGGACGTATTCGGCCCCTGGACTATAGCTTCCCGCAAAACCAGAGCCGGTACATCTGAAGCAAAGAGATGGGCAGTTATCTTTGTCTGTCTCTACACTACAGCAGTACACATAGAAGTAATAGACTCCATGGACACTTCATCCTTCATCAACGCCCTACGTCGCTTCATAGCTATACGCGGCAACATCAAGAAACTCAGATGTGACCAGGGCACCAACTTCATTGGCGCAAAGAACGAACTTCAGGCAGCAGCCAAAGAGCTGGATCAAGACCGCATCAAGAAATTCCTTACAACGAGAGACTGTGAGTGGATTTTCAACCCACCTCACGCATCCCACTTCGGCGGTATATGGGAACGACAAATTGGTACCATCAGACGCGTTCTTGACTCCATGCACTATCAACTAGGCAAGCAACAATACACACATGACTTGCTGACAACTCTCATGGCAGAAGCCAGCGCCATCGTCAACTCCAGACCTATAACAACAGTATCATCAGATGCAAACGATCCTCAAGCTCTCACCCCAAACATGCTACTCACCATGAAGACTCAATCACCGACACCACCACCAGGCTCATTCGTCCAACAAGACATCTACAGTAGAAAACGTTGGCGACGCGTACAGTATCTAGCTGATCAATTCTGGATACGATGGAGAAAAGAATATCTACAAAGCCGTCAGCCACGACCAAAATGGAACAAATCTACAATCAACGTCAAAGAAGGAGACGTGGTTCTTTTGAGAGAGAAAGAATACGCAAGAAACAGCTGGCCCCTCGCTCGCATAGTGAAGGTCTACCCCAGCGATGACAACAAAGTACGAAAAGTAGACGTGATGATCTACAAAGATGGCGAACATCGAACCAACCTAAGACCAAGTAGTGAATTAGTTTTGATTGAACTGTGTGATTGAATTCAATGAACACTATATACGGACTCTCTTAGTATGAACCCTTTCGTATATACTCTTAGCTTTTAGAATTTATTTAGACCTAAAATATACGGTATTAGGCATTTATCCTATATGAAATTTATGATTAGTAAAAATTCAGCTTACCGCGCATTTTTAGACGGGGAGTGTGTTGAATTGACCCTTCATGACCCTTACTAGATTTTCTGAAGATCGCCCTCTATCTTTCTTAAGGCCCTCTGACACAAAGGTCAAGCAACTTCTTGGTAAAACAATTAAAAGGTTAAAGATTAAATTACACCCAGGCAGACACGTTTTTTCCTCCACTGTCTTAAAGCAAGTAGACATGCCACGTGGATCTCACAAACACTCCAGCCAAAAGTAGGACTGTAGGCGCAACGATGTAAGTTGATTTCCTTTTATGACTTTCCAATTATTTAGAAGACCGTTTTGAATGCAGTGCTTAGATATTTTAGTAGAATTTAGTTCTTTTATTCCGTTTACTTTGAACTCGATTTACCTCGACTCTTCGATGTAGACAATGAATGACCTTGTATTTTAATCTCTTTATTTACCCAGTTTTCACCGCTTCTTGAATAAACCTATCCTAAACTAAAGCAACTGAGGGTGGTTATTTCTTGGAGTGGTTGGCACTTAGCGGATACAAAAGTAACTGGACTCCGCCACAGTGAAAATCTTCCTCAATGAGACCACTTCAGACGAGTTCTTGTTTTCAGTTGCTGAAAGCTACAGTGATAGTAGCTGTAACTTTTGACAATTTTTCAGTGTTTTTGTTTGTGTATTTATTTCAGTTCCTCGTTTAATAAATTCTAAGTTATTGTTCCTCAAGCTTGAAATGGTTTATGCTTTATAAAACTCCTGAGCTACTGCTTGATTTTTATTGATGCTGCAGTGTGCATCGAACAATTGCCAAGATTTTTTTGCCGAGTCGCAATGGTCCATAATTGTTTTTCCATCAGCCACTTAAAGCCAGATTTTTTTTTCGAGCAACTCCACCTGGCATCTTTGTTTTTTCCCAAAATATTCCAAGCCCCCCCCCCCAGGATATCAAATGGTCCACCCCTAATGAATTGCAATTAGCAAGCAATGTCAGCAGTCAGCAACACAGTCAATATCCTGGCCAACCGTTTCCTACACATCACTACGGGCAGTGGTTTTCACCGTACTACATGCCCGTAATGCAGCAACCAGGGAGTGCTAACACTGGTCACCCATCATCGCAGCAGCCATATCCGTACGTAAATAGCCATCGATATCCCCAAAACGATGCCCCTCGTATACCACAGGCGTTGCTGTCGCCGTCAAGTGCACCTCTATCGTCGACTGATGAATATGAGTCATACGGACAATGAACCTTCACTCAGACCTCGTAATACGCCTCACGTCCAGCCTACAGTTAACTTTGTCCTATTAGACTAAGTGAGTTTATGAATTCTGTTGATTACAGATTGGATACGATTACGACATTCATTTCTCAGTTGTCGAAAACTATTTACTCCACATTTTTTTTTGCATTTGCTGTCCGAAAGTTAGTAAACATTGGTTCAATCATCGTTCTATATCGCATTTTGGTAAGTTTTCAACTCAGTACTCCGAGGATTCAGATATCTTCTAGTGCATGTGCATGAACATTAGTCTATTACCTTGCTTTGTTCAGAAACAAAACAGCTGTTCAGTGTTCAAACATGAAATAAAAATAATGTTTTGTTGTGAGCGTTGGTGTATGGGTACGTCTTTCAGCGGGAGCGCGGCAATTCGCTCTCACTGACGGATTGACTGTGGCATAGTGAACGTCGTATTGAGTTAAATTGTTGCAAAATCTATCGAAAGAGAGTGTTTATAATGAATGCAGTTGGCGTTTTTTATCATCGCCCGGAACGTTGTTCTTATCACCCAGGGACGTTGTAATTCCAAGCTATTTTGAAATCCACTATAATAAATGGCCATACACAAAATCTCTCTGCATTAAACTTGTGAACGTAATTGCAACAAGAAACCACAGTTTGATTTACAAATAAGTAAACATCTTAAAAAATAACTTCAATTACGATGGTAAGCAAACAACATTCCATCACTCTCTGTGAGATGAACGTTGTCTTAAAAATGAACGAAGTGGAAATATCAAGAGTTGAATCCATACGATGGTTTCATACCCGTACTTAGCGTCTACTTCCATGCTGGAACACTTAGGAGAATATCCATCCTGTAAAAGAGAAATGAAAGGTAACATTTGCATTCATCTTGTTCTATTCTGTGTTATTCTTAGAAGTTGTGGACCATTTCCGATATTTTAAAAATCATGCTTCTTATAGGCATTTTGCCATTTGTTAAAAACATGCAATAATGCTTATATTACCTCTTTCGTGTACATTCTCATGTGGACATCGATATCAACATCTCCTTGTAGTTTTGGATACACTGACACCGAGATGACAGGCGTATTGACTTTCTTAATTCTCGTCACAGCTGTGATCGATTTTACCCATTGGCGCTCTTTTGGCCTGAAGATAAATAAAGCGAATCAAAGAAGAGTGAGATATGACTATACATGATACATGATTTTTACTATCTTATAATCTCATAATTACGCATACCTAGGTGAATATTTTACAAAAGGTTTACCTTGTAGTGACAGCATCAGATGGTAGAATGTCCCCCGGATTTCGATAGACATATGATATCACTGCAAGAGGCATCCCTATACATATTGACAGAGTACAACAAATTTGATTATTGATAACATATTAAAAAGTTAAAGAAAAAAAATCAGACATAATAAGTGACACAGTCCGTATTTATAATCTTGTTTCATAGAAAAACAATAAAGTTAATGGCATTTATTCCATCGATTATTAAGCACTAGCCACCATTCTGATCAAAGAGACTACATTAGGAAAGCCTGTCTGGCGAATGTAAATAGAAAAGCGTCCTGTATTAAGAATATAAATCGGTCAATTTCACACGACTTTGGCAGCTGTATATGTAATATTTATGCTACAGGTCGTTATATCTCCAATGCCTGAATTTATCACGCATTTTACATCAAATGCCTACTACAAGGATTTTGAAATGACGTCTAAATAATTGCATTATAAATATTTAATTCCAAACCTCTCGCCACTCTGGAACAAAAGATTTTATGGTGTAGAATAATTCCTTTTGATAATTATATGACTCTAATTTTCAGAAAAGCAATTTATATTTGTGTGATTGTGATCTCTTTCCAAAGAAATAATTGCATATTTAATCATTGGAAAAGTTGCTGCAAAAGTTAGGAAGAAACACAGTACGTTGTTATTGATTTTAAAGAAAGTTATAAGCTATACCTGTGGACCTTGAAGAGTTTATCTTTTCCAATGTTTCCTGGGATACTTTGAGGTAGCTTTCAGGGACATCCGCATTATTCTCTTGGAGGAGTCGCCTCTTTGTAGATATTGATATTCCGGCAGTATCAACAATGTATTCTTTGGTGGGATTGACAAAAACTCCTTGCAAAGCTGGAAATTAGAGGGACACTAACCTGTTAATCAAAATTCAGCACTTTCAAGACATTGTATAAGTATTGTCAATTTTGCTGACAATCATTACGTAAAAACGCGCTTGTGGTAGTAAACCCGATCTGTAGAGCAGTTTTCCATAGCTTTACTCACCAATTTTTCCTTTTGACAATGTAACATGCTGCCGAGATCCGCGCATCATTTCATACACTGTGTTGCTAAGTTGTTCAAGAGCAGCAAATACTTTTATCACTCCATCGTTTGGTCCATGCTCCTTTGGAACAAAATAGGAAAATAGAAGTACAGAGTACACCATATTTAATAAAAGGTAAATTGGTGACGTTTCAAGGTAAAATAATAACTGCACCATCGACTTACTTGAGTCTGATGAATTAAAGGAATATTTCAAATGTAGATTCGTTGGCTTTGTTTGAACTGTCCTGAATGAACTAAACAGCAACGTGTGCAGATGCTTTTTAGCTCAAATGTTCACTCACGTGAGCTAGTGCTGCAGTGCTACAGGGATTTCTGTCTGTGTGTCTGTCCATCTATCACTGGGGACCAGGAAGCAATTTTGCTGAAATGTAGCAACTCGAACTCTGGCAGACTTAAAAGCGAATGTGCGTCCTGGCCCGACCATGCACTTGATCTTCACGGTGGGTTTATTCAGGGAGTTAAAAAAGCTCTACGAAAGGCTAATGCAATTCACACCAGCAAAGTCCAAAAATATTCACGGCGAAATAGTACATGTTGCTTTTATTATAATAATGGGTTTGCATGTTTTGTATAGATTCAATTTCGTCGTGAACATGCGATTACTTTGTTGCATGGCCGAGTTGTGAACCGACGCAGGAAGCCACGGGGAAGCAAATAACACTGGACATTGAGGAACTTGTATGGTAGCAAGACCATGTCAGAAGGCCGCTCAAACTAGCCGGGATTACAATCGGTTTTTTTTAGGAAACCAACAAATAACAATGTACTAGTGGCCAGTTCGGAAGTTTGTCTTGTTGGCAAACGGAAAACAGAATTACAGACTCGGGGATGCATGTCCCGATTCAGTAGCAACTTAAAATTGGTCATGTTCATAGCCAATCCCGAAATGAACCGTTCCTTGGAGACGTAAAAGTGTTTTTTCTCTTTTACACCTGTGACTGTTGATTTTGTGTCCTTACTTATTAAAACCTTGCCTCCCAAGTCTTGTAGGGCTGATCAATATCCAACCGGTAATTAAAATCATGTTGTGAACAGATGGTCCCGGCTATAACTCAAATAAACAATAAGTCTCTTCCCAGAGTCTTATAAATCAGTCATTGTTCGTCCTCTTCTAAAGAAATCTAACTTAGAGTCTTATGTTCTAAAAACTATCACCCAGTGTCAAATTTACCTTTTCTTTCAAAGCTTATTGAGTGTATAGTTTTCTGTCAATTCAATGCATATTTATGCCATAATATGACAGAACCATATGGTGCAGCGTGAAATAAAAGGACTGCCGCCGAATACACCGCAGCACTCGTGCAAATACCGCTAGTACGGCGCGCTTGCACTCACAGGCCATAGGGTTATGTTATTATTACATATGTTCTATCTTTTATTTGCATCATTTATCGAGAGAATCGACGATTAGTCGTGCGTACTACTTGTCTGTCAAAGCTTCAGGGCGACCCTGTGGAGTTATATAACATTGACCTCATTGTAATGAGGCAACGAATCAGATTTCACTTCTCATTGGTCAACGCCGCCACACCGTCTATTTTGATTGGCTAAACTATTGTTTACTTGTTTATCAAGGATGACGTAGGAGGAACGTCGGAGGGCTTGAACTCTGCTTGCAATCGCTCACACATACGTAGCAACATGCTATAGATATAGCCAAACGCAGAGAACTTTGAACGTGGAACGTGCTTTTGATTTGTTCACATTTTGAGCTTGAAATTCTTCTAAATGATCGATACAAATAAAAGTTCGACGATTTTTACGGGAAATTTAAGAGTAAGATACGGCAAAAGTAACTTGTCGAACGATCAAAGTTCAATGTTCACCGTGGCACACAAGCGCTCATTCAGTCACTGTTATCAATAGCGTGTGGGACACAAGAGCACAGAGTAAACTGCATGCAAAAAAACTTTCTATTGTAAACAGGGAATGTCCGGTGAGAAAACTACTGGCAAAAACGTCTCTGAAATGTTAACTGTTTAATAGGCTCCGCTGCGCCCGCAGTTTTACGTGTGTTTCGATGTATGATGGCCGCCGTGTATCCATGGAGCTGGAAACGGACATCGCCCGTTGTCAATGTTTTTTCTTCGCTGACAAACAAACTGCTCTTCCGAATACTAAAAATCATCCTCACACTATAATAAGTACATGCAATTTTCTTTGTCGTAGTTTTTAATCGGTAATGTCATGCATTTTACTATGACTAGCATCGAACCAACGTGAAATAAAATCTTGTAGACAGTTTTTGTGTTTACAAACAAAAATAGTTCCGGGTCAAAATTGGTAAATACTCATTAACATAAAGGAATGGCATAATGTTTTCGATATTGCACTGCAGTGCAAATACCGGTAGTACGAGCGCGCTTCGATGCGAGTAAACTGTGGTACATATGTAACAATGATTTGTTCGCAAATGTCAATCAGCATATCAAACGGGCCAAAGTACAGACACTGTTCTTCTGGTCCGTTTTGGTTGGCACAACATGACACATGTGTTCATGAAGCATTAATTTATTAAAAAAACCAAACGAACAAATTTGCTGAACGAAAACGACATGGCAGCCAGAAAAAAGAAAATGCAATTTTGACTCGACAGTCGCTTGATATCCACACGGATACATTTTAAACACAGATGACTAAAAATGCGTCGTTCAAATGGTAAATCAGCGCGCAGATTGGACTGATTCAAATGCTGAGCCTAAACTTCCTATATAAGCTTACTTGTAGTTTTTGAGACATTGTCTATGCCGATATTTGTCAACCACTGTTTAATATAGCTCTGTTTTTTCTTTTTGATTTCGAATCGTAAAAAATGCCTTTCGGGACCATTGAGACGCTCATAATATTTACCATTTGGCATGTATACGTCTGGCAATGAGGCTACTGGCACTCCCCTCCACCCTCCCCCCCCCCCCCCCCCCCCCGTGCAAACTCATTGAAACACAAATTTTGTACGTCATCATCCGGGCATTTACCCAACACACTTTGCGAAAATTGTAGTCAGGATGGCCGTGCTTAAATGGGGTTTTAACACCCTTATAGAGATAGATGTTAATAATTTAATCAACGCAGATATTATGAGTAAAACACGCACAGAAGTGTTCCCCACTTTAATATATTCAATATAAGAGTACAATTAGCTGAAGGCGAACTTTTCCTCTAATTCTTATTTCAGCTTATTACATATTTATTTCTTCTTAATGACCTTTGGAATCAGTCTGTGGTGAATATTATTCATGATGTCGATGGTAACACTTTCAATGAAGTTGAAAACATGTGGCAGAAGTTTAAATTTACAGACAACTGCAATATATAATGAAACACGTGAGCATTTTCAGTTCATATCCAATTTGCATAAGGCGTTGATATATTGATTCGTACCGTTTTGCGTGGGAGATGCGTTTACGGGAACTGGTTCGATTTCAAAGTTTCTGCCTTGACGACAATCAAGTTATCAAGGCCGGATCTTCTCCTTTTTAGTCATGGCGTAACCAGCCGGTTAAGAGTGTAGCTGAGAGCCATGCCAATCCCTCCAGCTAAAGCACAGCTTGTATTGCAGTTCATTAAAACTTGACGTGTTCTTTTGCCCGATTTCCTTACACCTGGTGTATTTCAGCTAGACCATGTTCTTTGAATTTTCGCAGTTAATGCTAACAATCACCGTTACGGTAGTATTTGCATGTATAGTGTGATAGCTGTCGCAGGTAAATGGGGAAGCTTATATCATCAATGCTATTCGCGCTTCGACGCAGCGAATGAAAGTTTAAGCAATAATATGATTTCAATATTAGAGTACGAATAATAGCTTTCCCTCAACAGAATACAAAAATACACACAAGCATTTATGTAGTCAAAAGTCATTACGGGTGTTGTAAACATTTATTATTCTTAGCGTCAAACTTTTTTTAATTAATCAGTGTCTCATGTTAGCCCTTATGTCGAATCGTGCAATGTATAGCAGGAATGATGGCGCATGACTTAATTAGGCTGTTACGTCCTTGCTAGAAAATGGCCATTTGAAGTGCTAAGCTACTTTGTATCATGTGTAATGTAAAAGATGGGATGTAATTGAAAATAAAGAAAGCGTTACATAAACCGTTCCTATGCCATTGAAGGAATAATTGGAGTAAAGACTCAGAAAGTTTGCACTTTACTGGCAGTCGTTATGGTGTTAGTGTCAACAATACTATCAGTGGTCTCTCACCTGGTACACCTGCATCCACAGATCCTCATACCCAGGAGAAAGAAGCTGACCCTCATGTTCCATGAAAACCTACGCGGTGAAATCGGGAACGATAATGGACATCACTCATAAACGCATTTTGATATAACTTAAAAGATTTTCGAAAACTAGTGAACTATTTTGAGGTTCTGCATGATCGAAAGCGTGGGTTAATTAGAGCAAGTCACATCAAGACTATTACTGCGATTGTTTTGTTTTGTTGTTTTGGTTTTTTTGGGTTTTTTTGTCAAGGAAGGGCACAGAGAGAACATTGAGGATGATGATGAACGATAAACTGAAGCGCTCGAGTATACGGCTGCAAGTAATATTCGCTGTCACTGATCTCTGAGAGAACTAGACTAAGGGCCAATAATTTATAAAATAATCATTGGCTGATGTTTGGTCAATAATTTTTGGTTTGGGAAATGTTTCAATCAGGACGGATAGGAATGCTTTAAGGATGTCCACATCGTGTGCTAAAGATGTTTCTAGCACCAAAAAATATACATGTATAAAGGCTTCGAGAAACAGTGCGTAAGTGCGGTTACAATTAATGGACACATCAACTCAACGCTTGTACGCAATAATTAAAGGAAATATTGTTGTGGAGCAATTCAGCTTTTTACCTGAGCATACTCTTGCATATCTTCGACACTAGAACCTTCTGAATGTGAAATTTTTGTAGCAATATTTAACAACATATCACTCAAGAGCAGCATATCACCTCCATATGCCGAGCTGTCAGATTTTGAGATATTTGTAAGAGAATCCAAAACGGCAACCGCATCGGATACACCAGTTATGTTTGTAATCTATAAGTAAGAGGTTCACATATTCAAACACTAACTCTTTAATTAAAAACTGATATTAAATTATAATTACAACGAATAGAAAAACATGCATTGGTTATGACACTATGTCAATATAATTCTTTCTAAGTTTTTATTCAGATATTTATATTCGGCAGGTTTATATGCCATTTGAAAATGATGTTCATAAAAGTGGTTGTGCCATTAAATAAATCAGCTGGTTCTATTTATTACTTATATATCGGACATGGTTGTGATTCGGTAATCTGATTTAAGACGTGATGGATATTGAAGGAAACTGTTTGGTTCATCTTTGCACGAAACAGCGACTGAGAAAATTCCTTGTGTGAAATAACCGTAAGTAGTTGTTTAGATCTACAATAAAATACACTAGAAGCGTTTGTCCATGCACATTTGTAATATTAGTGGATGTTATGGGAACTCCAACCTGTCCGAATACTTCTACTAACTCCCTTGTCCTACATTCAGTTGTGTCCGGTTTCTCCCATTCACCATCAGCGTTACAGAATCGTCTCATCACACCTTAAAGTTTAAAGAAAATATTATCACATAAAAAAACACTGCGCGCCATGTTATCAATAATGTATTGGTATGTTCTTTGCAGCAAACGATCTTAGCTTATACGTAGTATATTAAAGATATCAATGTAGTAAATGTGTTGTGTCCTTTCACCAATTTGCAACATTTACAGCGACGATTGGAACCACAATTGTCTGTCCGAGACTGGTAAAGAAAGGTACAATAAACTTGAAAAGGTTACAATACCGATACAGGAGCCTATAATTATCATGATCAAAATGAGATATCTTTCGAAACTTTGATGGAAATTTAAATTTTCTGCACACTATTCTATTACTTGTGTTTCCAGGGCGACCACACTAAACGCACGTTCTGAGCTACTGCAAACAGAAACTTTGTATGGATATTAAAGGGAATTTTGTTTGAGACGGTGGCTTCATTGCTCTCTGATAAATGCTGAAGCAACTGCGATAATAGAACGAAAAGTTTACAGCGTCATGAGCTGTAAAGTCCAACGCATTTCCGTTACTCTCTTGTTCCAATTTTACACCAGATTTACCTGTTCAATTCCCAAATCATGTAAGTAATGTCTAGTATTCAGTTTGTCAATATAGTTTGTTCGCGTGTTGTGATCAATTCATTGCTGGCAACTGGGATTGAGTCCGTACTTTATCTGGAATTCACTAACGAACATTAACATTGTATATAGTAACTATGTAGTGAGCTTAGAAGGCTGGTACGTTGATTTTAATTAACAGTGAGGTTAGAACACAAGTACTTAGATTAGTGCAACTAAAATAATGACAATAAAAAAGTTGCAGCAATTTGGCTTCATACAGTTACATCTAGCGCTGTACAATTTGAGAGTTTGTACCATGTCGACCTACCTACAGAACCATGAGGACAGGGAATCCAAGGTGAATAGTGATTTACTTCTGTTGCTTGCCATGTATCGTTCCCATTTGCTGGACAATGTCGGACTCCTTTATATGAAGTAAAGCAGGTGAACCCATGTTGGATTCATAACTCAATAATAAGGGCAGATTGTAGACCCAAATCCCAATACGTATTTCCCGAATCCTATGGTACGCATAAAAAAATTATTGACTACTACTACTACTACTACTACTACTACTACTACTACTACTACTACTACTACTACTAATACTACATCAATGATCGGATTGGCACAAAGTGATCAGTGAGTCTCGTGTCGGCAGAACCCACACTTTACCATTTAACTATTCACAGTAATTATCGAGCCGTTCATATTATGGGTTAATTAGGCAAAATCAACAGGGAATCTTGTCATCGGCTTAAACAGCCACTTACCTATTTCATGGCCACGTTGCTTTTTGTCATCTACTTGAATAGTGCGTTTTGGCACACACAGGCCATTAATGTCGATAAATCCATCTTGGCAGAGACATTGATAGCTGCCAGGTGTATTGTTACATATTCTTTCCAAGTCGCAATTATGTAATCCATTTTCGCACTCATTGTTATCTGTAGATGAAAGAATGAGAAATTCTGTCAATTAACTTTAACATAAATATAAGCCTATATTGCATAGAAAATCATTTGAAATTTTTCCATTTACCTATTTCAAATTACTCTGTTCTTACCTATACAACTGTAAGACTCGTTAGCGCCATCTATACAGGTAAATGAAGCAGCGTTGTCAAGCCTCATTCCTTTTGGACACGTAATATCTACTGTTACGCCATGTTGTACAGTTAGATGAGTCACGACTCCAGATGCAATGATGTTGAAAACACATGGAGTTTTGGCAACAAGGTCGATACAAGATGAGCCAGTACTCTCATCCCCTGTACCTATGTAAATGCATATAAAGAGAGACGTGTCATGACAAGTAAAATTTAAATGGTCTTGGTTGGTCTTAAAATAGTGATATGTATCATTTGAATAGATTGTTGTCCATAATACAGAGAACTTTTAATGCACCTAAGCAGCTGCGCTGTTTTAAACATGCTGAAACGTTTTGTTTTGGCAGCTGAAGCTGGTGACACAGTTGAAACAGATTGCACAGGCACAACGAGCGCGATATAGACCAACTGACTAAAAAGCAGGGTAGAGGTCACTATATTCTTGCACAAGTAGTCAACATGATTCGTCAAAATTAGGATTTTCCTGCGCTTCCGTGCGAGAACTTCATTGGCTGAAATCTCGGCGCAGGGAATCAACAGGTGACAGTTTATCATCAGGATTTGCAAAGTGAGTTGCCATTGTGTCCAGCGAATCTGTGCCGTAGTCTCGCAGCTCCTTGACACTTTAGGGATACTTACTTGCATTGAGAATTTTTTCCAAACACGTTAACATGTCGGTGCAATCTTGGGGAAAGCGCTCCTCGGTTCTTACGATCAGGTGCTCAATGAGAAATCATGGCGAGAGTTCTGACAGCCAAAAACGTGATTGTGCGCAGCATAAGTGACTGTCTGACCACGGTAGAGATTATTGTGGCGTTCAAATTCTCGTTGAAATTCCTTTTCGTGTTCGCCAATGTCGTCTAGCAGTTCCTGAAGTTTTACGCTTGTGGCCTGAAACGTTGGCTCAATAACCGACAGATTTACAGAATCACGTTGAAATAAAAAAATATTCATCGGATGATGAGCAGAATGACGTCCATAACATCAACGCGATTGCGACAAATAAATACTGTGAATCATTTGCAGTTGCGATGTCGTTTTTACGACTTTCTTCTTCAAACTCTAGTACCCAGGCTTGCCACTTTTCGCCCGATAGATAACCATCGAAAAGAGCACGTCTGTGTCAAAATTTGAAAGTCATTGTTATCCAGAGTTTTATTCAGTTCTCGAAGGCGTTCATACCTCACGGCAGAAAACTCAAAGAAATTGTATATATTATCGACCACTTTCTTGTACTCGGCAATTTCGCAACACCACGACTGGCAGCAGAGCCAACGAGAGCTTTTGAGCCACACAATGGATTTGTATTTGAAACAAATTTCGTTTTATCAGCCAAACACAAACGCCGTTGTGACGACCTATCATAACGGCTGCATCGTAAAAACTTTCTGTAAATTAATGCTATTTTCAGCCAACGCAGATATTATTTTGACGGTAACAACATCCGCAGTTCAATTATATAGGATATAATTGCCAAAGAAAACAGTCTTGGGTTTTCCATCGCAAACAAGTCAAATAAATAAAATGAATTTCTTGCATACTGTCACTTTCAAAGCCTCGTCCAGAGTATTTCAACGAATGGAAAATTGGTGATTTTGACGATATTTGATCGCTAAACGTTTCCGCTAGGGTCGACTGCATGGTTTCCAAGCTTTTATGGTGTGCAAACGCATATGTTGATAGGCTTCAAATTTAATTATATATCTATAGAATAATATATATTATTAACACTGCATGAAAACCCAATAATACTTACTGTATTAACATGGATTATTGCCTGTATTTTATCTGAAGAGTGCATATACAGATGAATACAGTCAAGAATCCATTTTTTGTATTCAGCAAGCCTGTATTCATGTGGATTCATGTGAATTCACGTGTATTATTCTATAATACAGGCAACTCATTAATGTGAATTTATCTGAATTATTGGGTTTTCATGCAGTGTAAATAGTATTGTATTAAATAATATACGTATTTTAACAGCATATCATACCAATATATTGATAGCGCACATACAGCAATCTGATTGGTCGAGACGCAAAAAGAACCACGGTATATTCGCGATATAACAGGGCTAGCACTCTCGCGAGAAGAGCCAAAATTCTTTTTTGACGTTTCATTTACGAATTTCAATACACTTATGATATAATTGCAATAAATCAAACCAGGCGACGATATACCACTTGATATATATATATATATATATATATATATATATATATATATATATATATATATATATATATTCTAATTTTGTATCCAAATGGTACATTCTCATCGAAGTGTATGTATGTATGTATGTATGTATGTATGTATGTATGTATGTATGTATGTATGTATGCCGTATGTGTGTGTATATGTATGTATGTATATATATATATATCTATATATATATATATATATATATATATATATATATATATATATATATATATATATATATATATATATATATATATATATATATCTTTAGTGGAACGTACACATTTTACAGCCATTACTGTTGCAATGCACACAATAGCATTTAAATTTACACCAACTGGTAAGAGGTATGCAGGTACCATCATTCTCACAGAAATTACCTTCACAGGTGTCCAAGTCTGCTTTGAATACGATAAAAAAGAATACATTATATTTTGCTTAAATAAACAAGACTTGAAAAAAGAATACATTTAATATATATATATATATATATATATATATATATATATATATATATATATATATATATATATATATATAATACTCTGTATAAATTTTCGTCCCTTCTATCCCTTAAGTAAATGTGATTGTGTTTATTGACTTTTTTACACTTTGTGCCTCGTATTTACAAGTTATGACATGTTATTCACAGAAACCTTGTTTTCTATCCTGATGCTACGTTATTCTCATCGCAGTTTATGTATTAATCCGTTAGCTAGAGGGTGCAAACCCCACAGGATACCAAACCTGTATTTTTCAGAAGCCTTGGAATCCCTAGAATACGAAGTGGAATTTTACCAGAAATAACATAGGGATGCAATAGCTCTTGTGGACATGTTTTGAAGGGTACCGCAAAATCACGATTTGGCAACCCACATGCATTTTCGTCAAATCTGTCGTTTGTAAGTCATCTGCTGAGCTTTTTTAACATAACCTCACTTGTTTGGTATCATTAAAGAGGCGTTTATTCCTCTTTAACATGACATATTGTACTATGCAATATCTTCTACAGTTTTTTGTGAAATATGACAAAAACTTACCCCATACCCCAAAATTTAACATTACAAATTACAGATTATAGTAAATCTAAAATTCTACCAATTTTTAGCTAGTGTTACGTGCAGAGAAAACGAACAAAAGGGTGAACTCAGCAGTTAACGTTTAAAAAAAAATATTACGAAAATAAAACTAATTGCTAAGTCAGGGATGGAGTACAAACTTTAAAAGTGTACAGACTACTTATCTCAGCTAGGACGGCAAAGCTTCAGTCTCAGAGTTGTAACAGTCTGTCGGATGAATGAACAGTCCTCTGGCTTGCAAGGTTGAAGTTGCCCAAAGTCCACAGAGTAAATCCAGCGTTGGCAGTGAAGGTCTTGAAAAGTCTTGAGAATGACTACTGCTGGGTTTCCAAACACATGTAGTAACACACAAGAGACACGATCCAAAAGTCTGACTGGAAGCTTACATGTGCTTACATAAGGGCATATAAGAACAATCTAGAACTTTTATTGACATGCTAATTACTGTTCTAAAATTATCTCTCTTACACAACTTTCCGGAACATTCCAAACATGACTAATTGAATTCAAGGTTGTGAGGTCATTAAGGGCAGTGACCTTGAGAATGTTCTAGACTAATTGAACTCAGGTCATGATGAGTGTGGGGGAAAATGACCTACATAACACACCCCCTCTTCAAAAAAGAAAATTTTTCAAAGAAAAATCTTTCTTTTACAAATGTAATCTTAAAAGTGTGAACAACAATAAACTCTAAATACGAGAGAGACAGTCTGCAATTAAATTGTCTCTGCCTTTGGTATGTCTAATATCAAGATTAAACTCCTGTAACATTAAACTCCATCTTAACAATCTCTGATATTTGCCTTTTAATTTCTGCAGAAAAACAAGAGGGTTGTGATCAATATAAACCACTATTGGCTGATTTGAAGAAGTAACATAAACTTCAAAATGCTGTAAAGCTAATATCAAAGATAAACACTCTTTTTCAATTGTAGAGTAGTTTCTCTGGGATTTGTTAAATTTGCGTGAAAAATAGCAAACAGGATGATCTGTCCCATGACTATCCTCTTGCAATTTGGTATTGGAAAACTTGAAATGGCACTGAATTTGGCATAAAGTATGCATGGCAAAGTTCGGTTATTTTTATTGAGTTCGATAAAGTCATTGTTCGGCAAATACTTGGCTTCCTCTTGGAGATATTCCGCTTTTGCAGGATTCAGTCCGTCTGGATGTTGTTCCACTGGATTACTGTCGCAGACATCTTCGTTGTGATAGGTGATGTTTGTCCTCGTTGGAATATCTTGGAACAAATGTTCATGGATTGGTTCTTTCAGCTGTTGTTGTTCTGGCTGGAGGTTTGCCAACTTTGTAGACTCCAGTTTCTCCAGGATTTCTGAGTTCTGAAGCTTGACCCAGCTTTGAGTTTAGAGTATTTTCACTCAAGTCAGTTTCAGTATCACTATCTTCATAATGGTTTGAACTGACTGCACTGACAGGCTGAGTTATAGTAGGATTATCCCTATCCAAATATGGCTAAAGCATATTTATGTGACGTAGCTGATTTTGTTTTTGCCTGTCAGGTGTTTTTATAATGTAAATCGCTTAATTTTTTATCGATTACGTATGGCCCAAAGAAACGAGCATGGAGTGGTTTGCCAGGAACCGGAAGAAGAACGAGAACATTTTGACCTGGTTCAAACTTCTGTTTTGAGGTGTTTTTATCGTATTTGGTTTTCATTGACTGCTTAGATGACTCAAGATTTTCTCTGGCTAATTCACATGCCTTAGAGAGTTTTGTACGGAAATCTGACACATATTGCAAAATATTCAGACAATCATCATCATCTGATAGGAATTTCTCTTTAACGAGCTTAAGTTGGCCACGGACTGTATGTCCAAATACAAGCTCAAATGGGCTTAAACCAAGAGACTCTTGAATTGACTCTCTAACAGCAAAGAGCAGAAAATGAATTCCTTCATCCCACTGCTTCTCTGTGTCAAAACAGTAGGTCCTAATCATGTTTTTCAAAGTTTGATGAAATCGCTCAAGAGCACCCTGACTTTCTGGATGATAGGCGGATGACCTATACTGTTTAATGCCTAGCTGATCCATTACTTGTTGAAAAATACCAGACATAAAGTTGGAGTCTTGATCGGACTGGACACATTTAGGGAGGCAGAATAAAGTGAAAAATTTGACTAAAGCTCTCACTATAGTCTTTGTCTTTATGTTTCTCAGTGGTATGGCTTCTGGGAACCGAGTTGATGTACACATTATTGTCAACATATGCTCATTTCCTGATCTTGTTTTTGGTAGGGGCCCAACACAGTCTATTAGTATCCTACTAAATGGTTCTTGAAATGCAGGAATTGGCTGTAAAGGGGCCTTTGGAATGGTCTGATTCGGCTTTCCTACCATTTGACATGTGTGACAAGTTTTACAGAAATGTGTTACATCCTGCCTGAGATTAGGCCAATAAAGTGGCTGAGAATTTTGTGATAAGTTTTCCTGACACCTAAGTGACCAGCCCAGGGGTTTCATGGGCCAGGCGCAATATTTCAGCACGATAGGACTTTGGAACCACAATTTGATGTTTTATAGCCCAATCGTCATCAACCAAAACGTCTGGAGGTCTCCATTTACGCATGAGAATTTCAGATTTTGTATAATAGGAAACAGAGCTATCTGAAGTTTTAACTTCATCATCTACCCTGTCAAA